>NW_024412376.1:3708643-4071078 GCF_014898765.1 Herpailurus yagouaroundi
CTTTCTTTCTTTCTTTCTTTCTTTCTTTCTTTCTTTCTTTCTTTCTTCTTTTTTATATGCAAGGCCAATATCCTCTAGCATATAGGGTAAAGTACCAGTTGGGTCTTTCAGCCCTCATGAGGTATCCACTCCTTATTTACTGGGCTCAAACCCTTCAGTAATTTCCTGATTTGTAATTTCCTGATATTCCTGGGCTTTACCCCCTGCATGGGTGCTGTGGCATCTCCTAGGCCTGGTTGCAGAAGTAGGTGATGAAAAACCAACTCTTCCTGTACTGCTTAGTCCAGTTAGTTTCCACAGTATATACCACAAAGGTGTAAAAGTGTTGGTGATTTTTTTAATTTTAACTGAGTGTAAGGGGAAAACTCAAAGTAACTCAAAGCTTTAAATCATCAGCAAGGATCACTCAGTGGACACAGCCCCATGCCTTACCCAGGTTTCTTGCCCTAAGTGTTTTCTCTGTCCAGGAAAGGACCTTTATAGGGGAGCTCCTCGTCTGTATACAGGATCTATTTCCTCAATGGCCCCCCACCTCCAAACGGAACACTTCTTAAATCTCACCCATTAACTCTGATAAAAGGGTTGGGGAGACACACTAAGATTTAATAATCTGAGGTGAAGAGAATAAATGGCAGTAGGTGCCCCCACACCCCTCACTACACTTCTCCCAAAGACGAACATTAATTATGAGAGCTATTACCGATGAATGCCATAAGGAGGAAGGAGTTAGTTTTCTGACTGCCACTTAATTTGCAAGGCAACATCTCTCTAGCAGTCTGGACATCTTATTGTTCTGCAGAAAATATACAATTCCCTTTTCCCATCCTAGCCCCACCTTCATCCTCTCCTTATGCTATTTTACATTGCATTCTTTGAGCCTGCTTGGAATAAGAGAAGGGGCTATTGTGGGGCCAGATCCTCATCCAAGGCTGCTCTTTAACAAAAAGATGCTTTGCTATGACTGTTCCACTGAGGATTAGATTAACTCCTTATCTGAGTCTGCCTTTCTCTCAGTCTCTAGGCTGGAGGAGAGCCCAAATTTTCATTTTCCCCTTGTATAATATAAGCAATTGGTGATCTTTGTGCACAATAGCCAGGTCACATGATCTGACAAAGGATTTATTTTTTTCTGAATCATGATTCATTTCCATTGTCTTGTCTTACAAAAGAATAAAAATCAAGCTGGATTTAAGTATTCTGTGCCATATTTAACTAATCACCTTTCCCAAAGAAAAGGAAATTACACACACTCTCCTAGAAAATTCAGCCAGCATGGTCATCATAGCTTTATGATATACACTCAAGTTAATTATGAAAAATGTTCAACTTCCTAAAGAAATCTTAAAAAAGAAAATCTTGAACATGTGGCCATGTATCCTGGTGAGGCTAAAATTGGTGAAAGACAGAGCTGAATGCCAAATGATAATTTCTGCTAAATAATTCAGGTCATCTGAACTCTGATATTTTACTTACTTTAATGAGCATAATGGGTGCAATTAGAGACCATTTCCCTCATGGTGCCAGACACAATGTGCTCTCACCTAATTGTGGGCCCTGTTTTTCTTTGGACAACTCATATCTGCGCATGTGTCTTATATTCCCTGTGTCTGGCAAGAGTAGCCACCAAATAAATGTAGGTTGAAGTCAGTAACTGAAAATGTTTGATAATGATTATCATGAATAAAAAAAGGTTGCAGAGCAAAAACTAGACAATTCAATAAGAAAGTTTTTGGTACATCTCATTTGCAACAGAATGGAATGGGGAAAAAAAGAAATTTTAAGACTTCGGGTTCTTGCTAATGTTTTTTTCTCTCTCTCTCTTCTTTGCAGGGAAGTGATGCTGATATGGTGGATAAGAATAAGTGCTGTACACTCTGTAACATGTCCTTTACTTCGGCAGTGGTGGCTGACTCACATTATCAAGGCAAAATCCATGCCAAAAGGTTAAAACTGTTGCTAGGAGAGAAAACCCCATTAAAGACCACAGGTATGTGTATGAAAATGATCATGGGAGATACTGAAGTCCAGGAACCATGCCTATCCCATTAATTGTGCTTCTTCTTCAGAAGAGGCTGCCTGAATAGAACCTAATGGTAGATAGCCTTCAAAACCTAAAGGAATGGGACAGCAGACTTTGCTGTCATCAGAGGGTTATACATAATTGCACATTCTCATTCTCTCACCCTGGCTCCTTCAGATTAATAATTCAGCAGCTGGCATCTTTTGCAAGGCTGTTTACATCCTGCAAGATGTTGTCTATCATATTTATCATATATTATATAAGATACTATACCTATTACGTAAGGAATGCTATTCTTCTTAGCTTCAGTGTGTAATTCGTATGGAATAGGTAGTGTATTGTGTAGAGTGGGTATATTCACTGTCTGTGTCAGTATGATGCAGGATATCATCCTGCTCTTATCTTGGTGAGGGTGTGGAGGAGGAAAACTGTGGTCTTTAAAATGCTTCTTTGCAGACAACTAAGGTATTTCCCCCCCCCCCCCCCCCCCCCCCCCCACCGAGGTGACATATCTTTTGTCTATGATTCCAGCCTATTAACTTCGACAAGAAGAAGCTTAATTATTGATAAAAGATCATTTGACCCTGTAATTGCTTAACTAAAATAATTCTTCATAAGTGTATCAAATTATGAAACTAAACTACTGTTGATGTTGAATCAAGTTAGACTATTTGGACAAGGTTTAAATTATGGTGAGGATGTTACTAGCCTGGGTTATAATCCCAAGAAGCTGGGGATATATTTCATGATGTCTACTCTTCCAATGCAATTAAAATTTAGCAGTGCATTTTATCTTTTTGTCTAATGAATCATGCATAAATCGTGGGAGTAATTATTTTTTAAATGGTATTTTGGAGATTGGAGAGAGCCTAAAACAATACTTGGCTTTTATTCTCGCCAGTGTTTTCCTTAAGAAAAATATCTTCTTTCACCTAGAGAATAGCAAGGAATATTTTCACTATATTTTTCTACTTAGTTTAACTGAAGGATATTGTTTTTGTGAAGGTGGCTATGACATTCAGATACAGGATGGGGTTGCGAAACACCTGAAATCTGGAGCCGAGCTCAGCTTGTTCCTGGGCACACTCCGTGTGTTAGCATTTTATAAGCAGCCACTCAGTTGAAACTCCTTATTCTTGCTCTCTAAAAGGTTGGATATTCACCTTGTAACCTACTCCCCAACAAATTTCTTAAAATAGACACCTCAAAGAAACCGTCACTGGAAAATTTCTACCTGTTTTCCACGAATGAGTAACTAGCCCATTTGTTCTTTCTGCCTAAGCAGAGAATTGCTGTTAAATTTAATTTTGGAGGTAGTGATGGGAGAGGAGAAGCTGGATCTTTGTTTATCATGTCAATTAGCAAAGGGGAGAGTTATTCTTTCTGTAAGGAAAAAAAACACCACATGGCACAAATGGTTCTTTGTGAATTTAAATACATCCTCCAGATAAGCAAGTGCCAGTTTGTTTTTCTGAATTCAAATACCCTCCGAGCTGGTAAATATAACTTGGGGGTAATTTGTTAGTTCCCAACAGTATATTCCCAAGGAAAAATCAGGAGCACTTAAACTGCACCCTTTACTCAATGACTTTGTCTTGGTGTCCACAGAGCTGGCCCAATCCTCAGTATGAGCAAAATCACATTGCCAGTTAGGGAAGAAGGGGAGGGAGGGAGGGTGGGAGGTAAGTAGCTTGATCCACTTGTGGCTTGGGGCTGAGGAAACAGATTTCAGTTGCCTTATGCCTGCATCTCCCTCTCTCAACTAGCTCATGGTTCTTGGGCTGCACATCCCCTTCTGTAGCTCAGGCTCTCACCCATTCTCTTGGAAGCTGCTTACAGCAGAAAGGGTCTTGGAAGATGGCAACACCAAACAGAATTAGAGGGTCTGGGAGGCTAAATTGGTCCCTAGGCTTGGGTTAGTGTCAACCCAGCTGCTGGCAGGGAGCAAAGGAAGCAGTGTATCCTTCTAGAGCCAGATGAGTCATTAGGTACAAGTATAAGCAGAGAGTAGGCATTGGGAGGTGTGGCACAGGATAAGGATTTGAGGGCTTAATAGGAGAGTGGAACCTAGCAACAGAGAATCTGGATACAGAGATCCTGCAGAGACTCAAGCTGGGTACCAGCATCGGAAAGTGGGGCAGGTGGTAGCAGGGCCCTGGCTTCAGGCTGGTGAAAGTAAAGGCTGTTGAGAGAGTGACAGGACACCATTATTTAAGACAAGAGTACTGAGCTGGAAGTCAAGTATAAGGAACAAATCAGGAACCTGGTTTCCAGACCAAGGATATATAGGTTGAGGCTTGGTCTTACACACAAATTCAGTTACTGCAAGTAAGGATAAGGACCTAGAGGCACCAGAAAAGAATACCCAGTCATGGGCTTCCTGAGCTACTAAGCTAAATCCCTCCAGTTTGTGAATAGAGTCAGGATTGCCTGACGTTTTTTCTTGCTGCTGGAGGCCAAGCCCAGTGGCCATTCTTGAAGGACGTCATCCTCAAAGCTGTGGCTGCCCGATGCACATCTAAGAACTTCTCTGCATACTCCATCAGATTGGCTTGAAATTATTTATGTAATGAAAACCAAAGGAAAAAAAAAAGAACACATAAAACCCAACCAACTGAATTAAGGTGCTAGAGAGAAGCGAGTCCCCTGCTCGGGGATGCTGTGTAAGCTACCCCTCCAAGAATAACAGGCTCTTGAACCAGAGTGATTTCTGGGTAGGGATAATTGAAGCACAAGTCACTGCTTCCCCCAGCTACTCCGTCTGATGAGGGTGAGCAATCGGTATCTGTGAATCATTACCTTTCCGCCTACGCAAGATGTGCTTTGATCAAGCATCAACTGGATATCCTGCAGAATTATTGCAGTTTGAGTTGTCTTCTCCAGATGGGAGCATGTTTACTAGAATTTCTGAAAAGCTTGACAGACCTGCTGGGACAAATACCAGTTCCCATTCTTGTTGCTTAGTGCATTTCAGAATCTCTTTTCCTGTTCATGCTTTTCTAGGTCCTGCTGCAAGATGAAAGCTTGAGGAGAATTCTAGGCTCCCCTGTCTCATAGGGTCAGTGGACCTCAGCATGGAGGTCTTGGCCAAATCAGAGGCTGACTACCTGCTGTAGTCAGGTCATTTGCCACACTGTGAGAAGGATTTAGAGGAGGTGTGGGTCAGAGGCCAGAACAGTGAAGGTCATGAAAATCCTCTCTTTAGGGGGAGAATAAAGGAAACAGGGGTGGTTTACCATGGAAAACAGATTGCTCAGGGGCAAATCTTTGGAAAGTCATCATGGGAAAAAAGAGATTTCTGGGGTGTGTGTGTGTGTGTGTGTGTGAGAGAGAGAGAGAGAGAGAGAAAGAGAGAGAGAATGTGTGAAAACATGTGACTATGTATGAGAATATGAGTGTGTGCATGAGTGTGAGTGTGTGAGAATATGTGTGTGTGATTGAGAGTGTGTATATGTGTGTGCATGTGGGAGTATAGAGAGCATTTGTGAGAATATGAGAAAGTGTATATGTATGAGTGTGAGAATATGTGAATGTGTGTGTGAGGGAATGTGTGAGGATATGTGTGTGTGTGAATGTGTGTGAGACTATGTGAGAGTGTGCATGTGTGAGTGTGAGACTGTGAGCATATGAGAGTGTGTGTTTGCATGTGTGCATGAGTGTGAGAGAATTTGTGAGAATATGTGAGAGTATGTGTTTGTGTATGTGTGTGTGTGCATGAATGTGACTGTGTGTGTGAGTGAGGGAGTGTGTGTGTGAGCTTGGATGCAACAAATGTACCCAATGAGTAGGTAGAACATTAAGGAGTCAGATCTGAGCTCAAGATAAGAAAAAGATTATTAAGATTCAGAGATACTAGATTTCTGTAATGAAACCAAAAGGAAACCCAACCAACTGAGTCAGGATGGCGGAGATGGCAATGCCTGCTCAGGTACTCTGTGTAAGCTGCCCCTTCCAGAGTAACAGGTCCTGGAGCTGACATAGGACTGGGGCGTGATGGGTGACAGGGGGTTGGGGAGGGGTGTTGAAGCAGAAGCTGGCTGATACTCCACAGGGCATTTCCTCAGGGGGGTCCAGCCTGGGACATTGGCCTAGATGACATTTAAAATCCTTCCAACCGGATTCTCAGCCTGATACTACCTGCAGGCTTGACCCACTGAGCCGATAGGCAGAAAGAATGTTGGCCTGGGAGTCGGGAGATAGGAGCCCAGGCCCCAGCTTGGCCTAGGTGCCGTGTGATCTCTGCTAGGTTTGTTCTCCTTTCCAACCTCAGTTTTCTCATCTGTCATTTAAATCTAACACTGGATGTGTTTACCTCACAGGCCCTTTTGCAGAGCAAACAATAGATTTAAAGAGCTTTGGAAAGTAGAAGGTGAACATGTGGTAAATAAGTTGATGGAGGTGCAGCCCAACTCCTTTCTTCTACCAAAGACTGACTTCCTGGTTAATGTGGGGTTGTTCAAATACTACCTCAGGAACAGCACACAGGGACACTGTGTGTGTCTCCTTGGAGGCAAGTCTTTCTGGGATGAGTTCCATGAACCGAAGCAGGGCCTGGCACAGGAGCTGCCCACTGGAGTGAAGCAGCGCTGGTGGGCATGGGGGGAAGGGCTGGCCATGGAGCTGAGGAGACTGCTGGGCGGGAAGGGGCGCTATCGGGAGGAGAGAGACCCCATCACTAAGCTGGGGGCAGGACCCTGGATCTGGAACTGGTAACTGGCAAGTAGATGCAATAGTAAATCATTTTTAGGATGAGAACTCAAGATCTCTGGAGGATAAAAGGAGGAACCAGACACCCCATTGAGAGCCCTGAGAGGGCATAGATCTCAGAGATGTGGAAGAAGCTCTGTTAGCAAAGCAAAATGCAGAATGATAAAGGGCCAGAGGCTGATGCCAAACCTTAGAGGTCAGGCTGCATCTGTTTTAGTTCTGCATCTGTAAGGCTGGGATCTGGCCCTGGAAGCCCCTCACAGGGAGCTGAGTCTGTGGGTGAAAGTGAGCACTTCCAACAGAATGAGGAGGACAAGTAACTAGACAGAGCCATGCACTGCCTGATAGCTTCATTCTGGGGTCCTGTGCACTTCGCTGTACTTTTTCCCACGTGGCTGCCTGGGTGGCCTACAAGGGTATGTTCGATGACTGCAGATCTGCCAGTGATCGAGCCTCCAGGGCAAGATCACTGACTGTGGGAGACCAAACAGTGGTTTCTAAAGATGTCCATGTCCCAGTCCCCAGAACCTATGAATATGTGTTACACAGCAAGGAGAAATTAAGATTCCCTATGGCATTAAGATTTCTGACATCTAGAATGATAATATAATGAGGTTGTTGTAAGCCACTAAAATTATGGTAGTTTGTTAACTGCAGCCACAGGATAGACACTGACCTAAGTAAGCCCTTGGCCAAAGAAGGCACTTCCGTATGTACCTCTCACATATCCACCTTGGGGAACCTCAAGTGCAATGTAGATAGCGCTCACATAACTCTTGTCAGGGGATTGCCTGAGGGGCAAAAGGTCTGTCTTTGTGTCAGGGTCTATTCCCGAAACACAATTTAATACTATACTGTACAAAACTTCTGGTCTATTTCCTATGATGTCAAGGTGAATTTCTTTTTTTTAAATAATTTTTTTTAGTGTTTATTATTTGTGAGAGAAAGATAGACAGAGCATGAGCTGAGGAGGGGTGGAGAGAGAGGGAGACAGAATCCAAAGCGGACTCCAGGCTCTAAGTGGTCAGCACAAAGCCTGATGCAGGGCTCGAACTCAGGAACCAAGAGATCATGACCTGAGCCAAAGTCAGACATTTAACTGACTGAGCCACCCAGGGGCCCCAAGGTGAATTTCTTTTCCTAGCGTGCAGGAGCCTGTACAAGTTAACTTTTCTATACCTCCAACCTCATTTCTTCTATCTTCTCTACACACAGGCCAAACAGGTCTCCTGCATCATCAGCCCTCTGTGTCTTCCCTCCTACCGTCTTATATCCAAGATGCCCTTTTCCCTCTACCTGTTGTAGATCTCAATACATTCATCTTCCAAGGCTCAATTCAGGTCTCATGCCATCTCTGAAATCTATCACGGCTGCTGGCAATACGAGTATGGCATGGGCTTTGAAGTTGGACATATCTGGGTCCCATCCTTTATTAGCAGAGGACTTCACTTGCCTCAGCCTCCTTTTCCCAATCTGTACAGTGGGTATAATGCTATTACTTATGTCAAGGGTTTTCCGTGATAATTACATAAGCTGATTAATAGATATAAAATGCTTATCACAAAGAGCTCAACCAATCTTAGTTCTGTCCACTGAGGAAATGGAGCTATTTTTATTTATTCTCCTCTGAACTCTGTGCCATATAATTTTGCACTTAAAATATCTTACTGTCCATTGTCCAAGGCCGTGTCCCTTGGGTGAGTTTTCTTCACCCATTGGTCTATAAGCACTCTTCACAGAGGAACCACATCTCCACAGTTATTCTGAATTCTGCCACATTCCCATACACAAGCTTGCCTGCCATGTTCTTCTCCATGACAGAGAGTGACAGAAAAATGTAACCTGGTGTTCAGTCCATGCTTGAGGACAAGTACAAGCGTACAAGTATGGGCTAGGGTATGAGGTCACAGAAACCTGGGGGAAGAGAGGAATCAAAACAGCCACAGAAATCTGCCAAATGAAACATTAATCCAGTGTGATTGGACAGACAGGAGGAAGGGTAGAGCTAATAGAAGTAAGCAGGAGACCATATTTGAACAGAGGTTAAATTGGAGGATAGGAGAAATAGTCTGAATGCCCAAAAGGCTGGCCACTGAGGCTTTGGATAGTGTGCTGGGGGCGTTGGATGTGTGTTAGGAGGGAGCTAATAAAGGTGCTGTCCTGGCTGTCCAGGGTGTGGACTAGCTGATAGCAGTGGTATTAGGAAGAAGCACAGCCAGTGCAGAGGCTGGGGGTAGGGGCAGATATGAGCTGTGAGCCCTGAAGATCTCAAGGTAAGGATGAGGGAAGATCAGGAGGTGGGGAGGAAAGTTGAGTTGGGAATCCAAGGGGCATCAGACATGTCAGGTCTGACAAGCAGGAAGAACAAACTCAGGGCTGGGTGACTCTGCAAAATCCATCATTGTCTGTGGCCTCAATTGCCCTAGCCTCATGTAAGGCAGTGCATGAGCTCAACAGATGCTTGTAGGTTTGTCACTGATGCTTCAAGAGGTGGCTGTGGGAAGTCTTGGCTGGCTCACAGTGGAGCTACTCACTGAGTAGAGGTTCAGACAGCTCCAGTCCTTCTAGGCTTTCTGGCCAAAGGTAGTTCATATTATGTGGAGCATGGGTCCTTCTGCTGGTGATTGACTCACCCAACAAAGCTGGAATTCTCAAACAGATAATGTCCACCCTAAGGGATAGAAGTAATTTCTCTGTCAAAGTTGAAATTCCCTCTTTGGGTATCTGCTATAAGGGAATTCATAGCATGGAGGGGTTTGTTTTTTTTTTTTAAGTTTATTTATTTTGAGAGAGAGGAAGAGAGAGCATGCAAGGAGTGGCAGAGAGAGAGGTACAGATAATTCCAAGCAGGCTCTACACTGTCAGTGCAGAGCTTGACACAGGGTTCGAACCCATGAAATGCGAGATCATCACCCGAGCTGAAATCAAGAGTTGGATGCTTAACCAACTGAGCCATTCAGATGCCCAATAATATGGAGGTTTCATTTCATTATTTTCTTAGCTTAGTTTCCCTTAACAAACATCTTGTGTCCTGAGAATAAGAAAGTGAATAAGACACTCCTTGCACTCCAGAGGCTCCCCATGTAGTAGGAGAGAACACAGGCACTGGAAAACAATATATGACACAGTGTGAATGTCTACAAATACAATAGGATATTGAAGAGAGGTCAAACTAATTGTGGTTGGAGATGTCTGAAAAGAATTTATGAGGAGAGACCTTAAGTAAGGCCTTAATAACCATCTAACCAGTGGGGATTGTTAGGGAAAGGTCTCAATTCCTCAAAGGAATCCTTTTTCTAGACCGGGGCTTCTCACTCAGCAGTATGACATTCTCAGTTGGGGGAGGGGCTGTTCTATTTAGCAGCATCCCTGACCTCTACCCAATAGATTCCAGAAGAGCCCCACTAGTTGTAACAATAAAAAAAAAAAAATGTCTCTAGACATTGCCAAGTGCTTCCTAGTGGGCAAATCTGACTCTAGTCAGGAACCACTGATCTAAATCAGGGATTAGCAAACTTTGGCCTGAGGACCAAATCTGATCTGCTGCCTACTGTCTGATCTGACAGCCAAAAATGTTTGTTTGTAAATGGTTTAAAAAAAATCAAATATTTCGTGACACAGGGAAAGTATATAAAATTCATATTTCAGTGTCCATAGATAAAGTTTTATTGGGACACTACCATACACATTCACTTACCTTCAGTCAAGACCATTTGGGGGCTACACTGGCAGAGCTGAATAGTTGTGACAGGATACATATGGTCCACAAAGCCTAAAATATTTGCTATGTGGTCTTTTCCACAAAAGGTTTGTTGATCCTGACAGCGAATGATCTCAAGGAAGAGGCAGCACAGAGAAAATGGTGCTGGTGTGGGTTTATACACAAAATGCCAGCATTTTCCTGGGCTGTACACCTGTGAGGAGCAGGGGAAGCACTGGAACAGGGATCAATGGATTGATGTGACTGAGGGCAGAGGAATGTTTGAGACCTCTACATTGGGGAGGTACTCCGAGAACTGAGAATGAAGAAAACCCAGGGTCTTCCCCTTGTTGAGAGCAAGAAAGGTCTCCAGAGAAGCTATAAGACTTGAGTGACAGCTAATGTCTCCAATAGGTCTAAAATTCTAAGATATTTGTGAAAACTAAACAGATAAATATTACCCAGATTTTGCCAACATCCTAATATAGTTGTAATTCCTGAGTTTTAGTACTTACTTGAAATCTATATCAAGTACTTACTTGAAAACTATATTAGTTTCCTAGGGCTTATGCAACAAGTTATCATAAGTTGGGGGGCTTAAAATAACAGAAATTATTCTGTTATAGTTCTGGATGTTGAAAGTCCACGATCAAGATGTGGACAGGGCTGTGCTCTGTCTGAAGGCTCTAGGGAAACCTCCTTCCTTGCCTCCTCCTACCTTCTGGTGGCTGCTGGCTTCCCTTGGCATTCTAACTTTGTGGCTCCAATCTCATATGCCCATCCTCTCTGTATATCTCTGTGTCCTTCCTCTTACTTTAAAGACACCAGTAAGGCCCGCCCTCATTCACTATGACCTCCTCTCAGCATAACTGATTACATCTGCAAAGACCTGGTTTCCAAATAAGTTCACATTCTGAAATTCTGTGTGGACATGAATTTGAAATGTGAGTGGGGGCACTATTTAACACCTTACCCAAGCCAACTTCTTTTAAGTGATGGTACATGACACAGGTCACAGGCCCTAATATTATGCTTGCTAGCTAGTGTTTTTCCCCCTTTTCTCATGATAAACCCATACAAACAAGATAATTGAAACAAGAATGGGACTTTGTTCTTACTCAAAATTCTAAAGAAGACATCATTTAGCTGTTCTTAAAATTTTGTTTTCAAAAGAATATGAATTGTGTAGTAGAAATCCAAAGCATAGAAAAAAAAAAGTTTTAAACCACAAGTATTCCCCCACCATCTACCATTAATCAAAGTGAAATTTTAAGATTATCTGTAATCTCAATAGTTAGGTATCGTATTTAGGATTAACAAGAAAATTAATTTGCGTATGTGGTAGACACGTTAGTCATCCAAAATCCATTTGCTTCCTGCATTCCCCAGACTTTGAGTTAATCGTGTGTAGATGTAATGTGCATTAATTTAAGACCAGGCTACAAGACGGAGGAGGGCCATTCAACCTACATTAGACTTTTCAAGAACAAGAAAGATGCCTTTATTGTGATACTTTGGGGTATCTAATCTATCCTGGTTGATTCATTGTCCCTTAAAGTTACTGTTTCACATATAAACTTTTATGAATACATCTATCATTCTTAGCAAAAATGGATATTGAGCACTCTCTTTTATGTAATTCTCAGACATCATTGGTTTGACAGGAAATGGCATTAGACTCAGCAGTAAACTTTCTTTCATTTTTGACCCTTAAGAGTTTGAAGTTCTTGTGATGTGTGTATGTCTTAACAGTAGAAGATTGAGAGAATAGTTTTGAAGTGTGTTCCAGAGGCATTACAGCATAATGGCTCTGATGATGAGTGCATGTAGACCACTTCCTGGCACATAGTAGGCATTTAATAAATATTTGTTAGATGAGTGGAAATTGGAAGCATACATGAAAATAATGATAGGCATTTAAATTCTATAGCTTTGTTTTCAAAGTAAGTTACCTTGGTTATTTAAATTTCAGTTAAATATAATGATTAAAAGCAGTGGTTTTCTAACTTTATAGGAAGCGTCTTGAGTGTCCACTTGCTTCATTGAAAGAATTTTTTTTTTCTCCTGGTAAAAATAGGTGAAATACAGAGTAATGTATTTTAACAATGAGACTACTGCCTAGGTGAGTGTCACAAATCCTTTTAAATAGCATATAAATGAAGGCTCTGAAGTCAGACTCAGTTTTACAATCGGTATACCTGTGTGAACTTTTGCAAGTTATTTTATTTCTCCAGCCCTCCATTTCATATTGGAAAGATGATGGTAATAATTAGATACCAGAATTATTATAATAAAGGAGACAGTATATGTAATACTTAATATAGCGCCTGCCACACCAGTGTTGAATGAGTACATTATTGTATGTAAATATATGTAGTTAGGGACACACATACACACAGTCGATATTCATTATTTGCAACTTCTGTATTTGTGAATTCACCTACTCACTAAGATTTATTTGTAACAACAAAATCAACACTCACGGCACATTAATGTTTGTTTGTAGACATGTGTAAAATGGTGAAAAATTTGAGTTGCCCCATGGGCATTTTCTTAGCTGAGGATGAATAAGGCAATCCTTGGCCTTTTGTTTCAAATTTCATACTGCAAATAAATGTCTTTTTTTGCAATCTATTTAGTGCCAGGGTTTACACATTTTTGTGGGTTTTGTTGGTGACTTTATTATTTAAAATGTCCCCCAAAGGTAGTGCTGGAGTGCTGTCTAGTGTTTCTAAATGCAAGAAGGCTGGGATGTGACTTATGGCAAGAATACATACATTTAACTTAGCTTAGTTTAGGCATGAGTTGTATATTGTTGACTTTGAGTTACATGTTAATGAATCAAGAATGTATATTAAATAAGGTATCTTTAAACAGAAGCACACATAAAGCAAGGATCTATATTGATCAGTGGGTCAAAATGTAACCATATACTCAAGTAACCTAACCCTGAATTCATCCTAAGGAGCAATGGTTTGGTCTTTGCTAATTCAGTGTTCTTGGAGACTTTATGAAGAACATAACTAACTATGAATAACAAGAATTGACTATATCAAAAGTTATGTCCATTACATTTATATAAAATTTTTCAAGAAGTCTGTTCATCACGCAAAACTGAATAAAAAGATATAATATTTAAAAGATCCTAGTGTGTAGTAAAACTATAGTTCAGAGGGCAGAATCTAAACTAATAATAGATGATCACAGGGGCGCCTGGGTGGCTCAGTTGGTTAAACGTCTGACTCTTGGTTTCAGCTCGCGTCACGGTCTCATGGTCATGGGATCGAGCCCCATGCTGGGCTCTGTGCTGAGCATGGGACCTGCTTGGGATTCTCTTTCTCCCTCTCTCTCTGCCCCCCTCCTCTGCTTGCATCCTCACACTCTCTCTGTAAAAAATACATAAAAAGATCATAACTGATAGTGTTAAAGACATTCTATCAGAGGTTAGAGTGGGAGAGAGCCAAAGCATAAGAGACTGTTGAGAACTGAGAGCAAACTGAGGGTTGATGGGGGGTGGGAGGGAGGAGAGGGTGGGTGATGGGTATTGAGGAGGGCACCTTTTGGGATGAGCACTGGGTGTTGTATGGAAACCAATTTGACAATAAATTTCATAAAAAAAAAAAAAAGAAACATCACATTCATTGTTTTACTTACTCTTCATAAAAACCATGAGGTCTAAAGTATAATTATCTCCATTTTACCAAAGAGGGAAGTAAGACTGACGGCAGAGTAACGTGCCTGATGTTATGTAGTGAAATAATGTAACGGGTGCTTGAACTCAGGGCCTCTGATTCCATGTTTCAGGACCTTCATCTCCAGGTAGTGATAAATAATGCTTCATAAAATGATCTCCAGATTTTTGCTCCCCTAATGAACAGCAGAGTTCACACTCTAAGGCTCTCACTAAGATGATTGGAAGCAGCAAAGCCACAAAGATATGTGTATAAACGTTAAATCAAGCATTTCTCATTTGTAGGAACAGTGAGCAATGTGGGGAAAAGAACAGATAAGCAATGATCTCGTCCACTCTGCTTGTTTGTGTGTAAGTGTGTTTATCATATATTCCTCTTCTGCAATCTTGTTGGTTCTCTCCTTTCCTTCCTTACTTTCTATGGAAAATGAGTGAGACAGAGCTTCAGAACTTTTCCATAAATTTCTATGCCAGACACAGAGTTGCTTATTTGAGTTCTCTGTTGGATGAATAAAGATCAGGGTGTTCTGGATCTGTTTGTAAGTTACATAAATTCAAATTTTAAATAATATATGCACTCCAGGTTCAATCAGCACCTCAGATTTGCATATAAGATTTTATATACTGCAGCAGTTCTATCATCTGAATCAGGTTATTCGGTTTGCCAACATAGCCTGTCTAGATACTTGTTTTAATAGATGTAAACAATACTTTGTCAAACCAGAGGATCTTCATAGCAGTGCATTTTCTTTTAAATTGGAAAAGCTAGCATGTTCTAAGATGTCATCTCTAGATCGATGCATTTGTTCTGATGATGTCTTTGGCTTTTCTAATTCTTACAAATGCAACAAGTAATAGATTCATATAATTGCAGACCTGGAAGGTGCTTACCCATCGTTATTTCCCAACCATGTCGTTTTCCCGATGAGGAAACAGTCCTAGAGAGGTAAAGCCATTTGCCCAGGGTGATATACCAGGTTGATGGCAAAGAGCTTTCTTTTGTTTTGCAGTAATCTTCCATGATGTCAGCTGTCAAGAGAAAACATACCAATCTGGCCGCTGACTGTAGTACAGCGAATAGGGTTTAAACGCATAAGCAGTGTGAGGCTAGCTAAATTCTTTTGGCCATGACTTTTGTACACTGGATCACAAGCGGCTTGGAGCAATGTTTCGATCAAGGCTGCTGTCTTTTGATTTTATATTTGATGACCAGAGAAACAAAGGATCAAAGACTGGATGGATTTAAAGATTTTAACAATGAGACTACTGCCTAGGTGATTTTCACAAATCCTTTTAAATAGCATAAACTCACTTTTCTTTTTTGGATGATCAAATAGTGGTATAAGACAGTTGATGATTTCAGCAGCTTTTATGATGTGGTTATACCTTTGTTCCAGAAAGTGTTCTTTAACACATTTTTATGAAGGAATAGAGTAGAACAATAAAATTGTCAGTTTCCTGTGCTTAAGCTGAAAACTGTCAATAGAAGATGTAGTCAGGGCTTGGAATCCATACACAGAATGCAATACTATTCAGAAAAAACTCTGAGTGAGAGATTTTCTGGCAACTACTCTTAAATCAACTATTAAAGAACCCTAAAACTGGGACGCCTGGGTGGCTCAGTCGGTTAAGCGGCCGACTTCGGCTCAGGTCATGATCTCGCGGTCCGTGAGTTCGAGCCCCGCGTCGGGCTCTGTGCTGACCGCTCAGAGCCTGGAGCCTGTTTCAGAGTCTGTGTCTCCCTCTCTCTCTGACCCTCCCCCATTCATGCTCTGTCTCTCTCTGTCTCAAAAATAAATAAACATTAAAAAAAAAAGAACCCTAAAACTGTCTAGTCTATGAAATTGAGAAGGCACTTGTAAAGTAAGTATCTTATCTAAAATAATTGGTAGTAAGTGTCCCAGACTGTATTCTCATCCTTTGTAATATCTGTATTATTTAAATGTCAGTGTCAAAAGTCTTGTGTAACGTTCAGGTTGGTTGAATAATCAGATTTAATACGTATGAATTAATGGATTTCCCTTGAGTACAACAAATAACATATTTCTTTACATTTTATGTATTTATTTATTTATTTATTTATTTATTTATTTATTTATTAATGTTTATTTATTTTTGAAAGACAGAGAGACACAGACATTGAATATGGGAGGAGCAGAGAGAGAGAGGGAGACACAGACCAAAGTAGGCTCCTGGCTCTGAGCTGTCAGCACAGAGTCTGATGCAGGGCTGGAACACACAAACCATGAGATCATGACCTGAGCCGAAGTCAGACACTTAACTGACTGAGCCACGCAGGCACCCCATATTTCTTTACCTTTTAAAAGTCAGTGTAAATTACTTCTATCCTCTAGCCCTAAAGACAGGTTAGAAGACCCATCTTGGTCATTCTTTGGGGTGCTCTTTAGGGCCACACAAGGGCCTAGAGGCATGTGGACATCCTCAAAGAGATCTCAGCCTGTGGACTCTGGCTACTTTATGGTCATCCAGGATGCTGTTGTGTTCTGGGCCACAGGCTGTAGGTGAAGTCCCAGGGTTTCCTCAGAAGTGGATCTCACTTTCCTGTCTCCCTCTCAGGCCTGTCTCCCTCTCCTGTCTTCCTTCAGGTCGGTGACTTCCACTGATGGTTTCATCTCCTTTGTGCCAAGTGATGCTATGGAAAGGAAGGCCAAAACTCCATTATGAACATTTCTGGGGGATGTCCTGCCACCTGAGACACACTGCTTTTAATATGCCCAGGTCTTTAGCCATACCTGCAACCCTCTTTTCCCTTGCTCCTAACATGCCAGTTCCTTTCCTGATATTAGTTAGGCACACACTTCTTTGACACACAGACCCCCTTGTTATTCAGATAGCCTGATGTGCCTTTGTTCATTCCATGCTTGGCATGGAAAAAACCAGACTTCAAGGCTTAGGCCTCATTTTGGAATGAAGTGGAAAATACCTTTCATTTTTATGAAGTGAGTCCATAGGAATATAAGGCAATTAATTAATTTCTCAATAGGTTATTCTGTTATCTAACTTGTTATGTGACACTGACACCAAGCCAGTTTACTTACTTGAAAGCTTAGAAATATGACATTTTGTGTTTTCTTACTTTACTCTCAGCCTTCAGAGAGCCGGCTTCCCCTGTGTGGGTTTTCTAGTAATTGTCTGCTGAGCACACACATTGTTGAGTCTATAGCTTTAATTATGAATCCACCTAGGTTTTCAAGAGGACTTTGACCACTTTGAGGTATCATGAATTGCAGCCATTCTTATTGTGGGTGATACTGGCTAAAGACATAGTCTGGGAGTTTTGAGTGTAATCATCTAAACTGAGAGTCTTCAGTCAGTCAACAACCTATGCATGGTTGTTGTCTACACCGCCTATTGAGGTTTCACAACCAAGAAGCAGAAGACTGGGATTGAAAGTGCACTCATGAATTCCCACGGTAATTATATCTTGATTAGTGTAAACTGCTAATGATTATCATATTCATTTTGCTTTTCAGTCAACAGAGCTCATGAAATCTTAATACCTGGACCTTTCATTTTCAGTTAGTAAAACTCATATATCAAGAATGCTGCTGGACAGGGGAAGCAAGAACTAACTCTGGCAAAAATGGGAACATTTTACTTGCTCTTTCTTAACACAAAGGGGAGATCATTTTTAGTGAAAATGATTAAGAAATATGTCCATAAGTCTGCTTAACCCTGATGATTTAATATTCAAGAGTTTTGCCTTAAAAAAATGTTATCTCATCCAGTGCCTAGGATGGAGAGTGAATTATACCTAGAAATTCGTAGAATCCCGAGTTACCATCGTATTCATCTCTCTGTTTCCAGCAAGATTCCCTTTAAGTCTTAAGTCCCATCATCTGGCATGGTTTAAATGCTCTCCCTTTCACCACTGGGTATTAATAATGCTCTCGTTCTATAAACATTCCTCAGCTACCCACCCTATGGGCAGTAAACATGTCTTAACATCATACATCATGTTCTCTTAAGCTCCTTGTCTTCTAAAGGCCTACTGTTCAGGCTCAGTCTGTTTTTTCTTTTTAGCATCTTTGGAAGAACAGCTGGCCATCAGTCTAAATTCCACAATCCTCTATGTGTCTCATGTGTTATTAAGTAATGCTTCAGCTTCTCGTCTTCTGGCTAAGTAATCTTACATCCTTTAACCATTACTCATACACCTCTATTCTTTAAGCCACCTCTCTGGATCTTTCCTACACTTCCTGGCAATCTACAATCCATCCCATATGGCTTTGAAAGGATATTAGATTGCTGTGGTAACCACAAACTTATGACCAGATACATGAACCTCTCATGACGAGTAAGTGAGATTTCTGATTTCCTCTTTCCAAACACTCCCTTGTCTCATGTTCACCACGTCCCCAGTTCTGTGAAGGCAGCCTCTGTATCTGCCTGGTAGAACTGATGTCAGTGTGGGACATGGGAAAACATGGAGTAGGAATTAGGAGATCTGGCTTACAGTCTTTGTTTTCTCTATGGCCAGGATGTCTAGGAACTAACTTTTATCAAGCAGGCACAACAAAGACATGAGTTTGAACCGTTACCCCATCTTATTTTAGGAAATATTCTCACTATAGTTAAAGTAACTCCATCCTGAGTTGCCATGTGAATCTAGTTTAATTTTATTTCAAAACTTTTATTCTCTTTATATCTGTTGCCCCTTATGATTTTTTTTGAATAAATAGGCTTCTGAATGAGTGCAACTTAATATACTTGTTCTGTGAGTTAATTAAAAGTATTTCTATTCCAGATTTCAAGTTGCATGAGGGCTGGGGTGGTGTTGTATATTAATGTGGAACCTGATGCCAATGCAGAGTAGGATGAATGAAACATGAAAATACAGATGCCTTGTAAGATTGAAGTGAAAGTGAGGCCCATGCCAGATGCTGTCCCTCCAGACTGATGCTTCCCAACCCTGTCTACACACTAGAAGCACCTGCAAAGCTTTAAAACCAGCTGTTGCCAGCCCCACCCTCAGGGATTCTAATATAATTGGACTGGGGTGGGGCCTAGAGTCCATAAGCGTTCAATGTCTTACAGGTGGTTCTAACCCTTACCAGACTGAGAAACACTGATCCTAACCCAGGGCTTTCCAAATTTAGTTTGCTTATCAGTCATCCTAAGCTCTCCTAAATGTGGATTCTCATCTAGTGGTCCAGGGTGGGACTTGAGATTTGCATCTCCAATAAGCTGCCAGGTGATGTTGATGATCTTGGTCTGTGGAGCACTCTTGGGGTTGCAAATTTTAAGCAGCATCACCTTCATTAGCTGTTAATGTCACCCTTGTTCTAAAAATTCTTCAATAGAAATCATTTACATTCTCTCTCATGCACTCCCTTTTAACTGTGTCTGGATGGCAACAATGAAGTATGCAATTTGTGGTCAAGCCATAGTTAAATGAATGATTATGGATGATACATCTAAATAATTCGGGCTCTAGCTTGGCCTCTATTCCCCCAGAGACTAAATTAAGCTAATGATTTTCTAACATTGATTTGCAAAGTCTTATCTAGCCTAAAACCTCTTCTTTATTTGCAATCATCCCCTGCCCACCAACTTCATTGCTCAATATCTGAAGTAGTGGTATAAGGCAATGGTCTTTAAACTTATAGGGATTGGAGGACCTTCTTGCTTTAGCATTTGATGCTCTGGATTCTCTTGATCCAAGTGTTGGGAATACCTAACATGAGAGAGGAGAGTGTCTCCATCTGTCTCAGAAGACCTCAAGAAGTTCTAGGGTTGCTTTGAAGTCTGATAGAGCTGACTTAGAATAGCATCAAACCTTCAGATGTAGCCGTTTCCAGTTTTCCAATAAAAGTACTTTATTTCTAGATTAAATCCAAAGAAATACATGCAAAATATATGCATAGCTAATATTCATATTCAGTTAGTTTTAAATATGAAGTAGAGGCAATTTTCTTAACTTGCAAACTGTGGAGTTTTAAGGACAATTCGACTTTTAGGGATATATGCTTAAGGTCGCTCAGCACAGAGGTGAAGTGGAGAAACCTGATTGAGGGAAAGCATGCTGGTTGGGGGTGAAAAATAGATACATGCATTCTCTTCAGGGAACAATATCAGTACTGACTTCTCTGAAATTATTCCCAAGGGTTCAGCTTCCTTCAGCCCACACCGAAGGCTATCCTCTCTCTGTGTCTACCTCTGAACTTAGCCTATACTTTATCTGTGCTGTGCTTCTGGCACCAGTCGCTTTTCTCATCTTTGAATCCTCCATAAATATTCATAGGACATAAGACATGATCCAGGAAGCTGGCTCTCTAGTTGCATAGCTGATGCTGGTGGATAAGTAAATCATTCCCATCCGTGAGCACAGGTTATGGATTAAGGGAAGCCGGGGATGGTGGCAGTGGAATGAAAGAATAGGAGCTAGGACCCGTCCTCAAGGTTCATCTCACCAGTCTCCAGCCTCTGGCAACACTGCCTGGGATCTGGGTGATGCCCTCCAGCTCCCCGCTCTAAGATGGCATCTGCTGGCACAGGCATAGGGGTGCCAGTGAGTCAATGAGTCCCCACCAAGGAAACCCACTCTGCCCTCTGGGACTCTGCCTCTTGTCTCAGGTTCATGAAGAAAGACATTTTCAGCAGTGCCCACTTAGCAGGTCATTGATTCTTGTAAGCAATAAGCAAAGTATGTAGTAGGGTGATGTCATAACTCCTAGTATCCAAACAATAAGTATTTGTGTCGTAATAACTCTGCCAGCATGTATTGAAGGAAAATTTAATATTTGCATTTCATCCTTAAATAGTCACATTCAGTAATGGGTGCATTTGCCTGTTGGACACAGCATAGCTTCTCAAACCTTTAGATTAGATTGGACATTGTTAACCTTTGTTTTTTGCTCCTCACAGGTTGGCGAGATAGATTGGAGGTGGACAGCAGTCTCTAAAAATCCAAGTTCACAGGAATATGAACTCATTCAAAGGGTGGTAGCATCCAATGTTGAGACTGTGAACTTCCTCAGGAGAGTGGTTGCCATGGTGTCTAATGGATATCTCTATGCTTTTCTTAGAATTTTAAATAATCCTATGGTTTTCCTATATGTTGACTGCATCATCCAAGGGCACCTCTGCACAGAGTTTGGGAACTGTTGCCATAACCAAAGATTTTGATATTGAACTCAGAAAAAGCAAAGCACCGTTACTGAATGGTGTCTAAGTCTAAATGCTGTGAATGCATTATACCTACAATGCGACAGGTGTTTTTAAGATCAGTCTGGACTGGAAGGATGCCTTCCTACTAGCAGAATTTCCTAAAGTAAAATTCCTTTTCTCACACAGGTAGCTTTATGGGAATAAACTGCTGCCCTTATTCAACAAGAGTTTATTTAACACATACTATGTTCCCTACCTGTTTCTGGGTACCTGGGGTACAGTGGCAAACAAAACAGATAAAGATCCTGCCCTCATGGAGCCTACAGTCTATCCCCCTGTTTTCAACACACAGAAGAATGCGGTGTATCGCAGACTTAGGATTCTTTTGTCAAACAACATGAGAAAATTATAAAAGGACTTTCATCTCCTCTAAAGTTCTGTTTAATGGCTTATTTTCAAAGATTAGGTTTCTGTAGGAAACAGGCATACTTAAGATATTTAGAACCCAATCAGTGACTGCAACTAGAGGGAATTATTCTATATTAATGAAAATCAATGATCTATGAATACTATAATAATGAAGACTCATGATATATGAATGTAGTGTGGATGAGGAAGCAGTTCCTGTTAATAGGCTGATTATAATTAGAGTTTTGATATAAAATTGAATTGGAATAATGGTTGTGATAAGCCATCCTCGCCTTTATTTCTTCTCAGGAAATGTTTATTGGCACATATTTTGGAACATGAAATGTTTTATAGTGTTCTTTAATTTCATCCATGGCATACAAGAAATGGCACATGGCTTTTCCTATCTTGCAGCCTTGGATAGAGGAGCTCACTTCCAAACATATATGAAAAGGAAGAGAGTTGCTTCATTTTATCTAAGTAATGAGAGTGATTTTGGGCATCTGCTATACAGTGGGAAAACGGCTTTTCCCTGTATCTTTTGGAGAAATACGAGAAGCTGGGGCCTTTACATCATATTCTGACTGAGCCAGCTTTCTCCCAACCTGTTTTCCTCCAAATCAACGATAAATTAATAAATAAATCACCACAAATAAAATCTTCTGCAATTTAAGACCTGGTTATGGTGCCACACGTCCCCTAAGCAGTGTTTTCTCCACTTTGCACTAAAACAAGTTAGCATGAAATGTGGCCTATATGTAAGTTGTAAAATAAAAATGTTTTCCCTCTGCATCAAGGAGTGTATATCCACTAGTATAAAACAAATCACCGTAATCTGCAACTGACAAATAACCATTCCTAAGATCTTGATTTATAGCCTTCTAGTCTTTATATAGTTTTAAATATGTGGGTGTGTATAATTTAATAAGTAATTTGGTTTACACCCTACATATAAACACATCTTTGATTTACATTATATCCTAAGCATTTCTCCAGGTCACTAAATATTAATTTTTTTTCTAAAATGTGTTTTTGGGGGCGCCTGGGTGGCGCAGTCGGTTAAGCGTCCAACTTCAGCCAGGTCACGATCTCGCGGTCCGTGAGTTCGAGCCCCGCGTCGGGCTCTGGGCTGATGGCTCAGAGCCTGGAGCCTGTTTCCGATTCTGTGTCTCCCTCTCTCTCTGCCCCTCCCCCATTCATGCTCTGTCTCTCTCTGTCCCAAAAATAAATAAACGTTGAAAAAAAAATTTTTAAATGTGTTTTTGATTGCTGCATTGTATTTCAGAAGGTAGATGCCCACAATTTATGTAATCTCTCCCCAAATACGAACATCTCACTTGTTTTTAACCCTGTAAAGTTTAACAAAATCATTCAATAGTTAAAATTAGCTATCATGAGTCATCTAGGAAAAAGTGAAAATCTACCCAGGTGATTGTGCCTGAAATTAACTAGTCCTTTTCTTCTTTTATTGATCATGTTGGTTAAGCATGTACCATCTAGACAAGAGGCCCTGTCCTCTGGGAGAGATGCATAGAGAGATATGCTTTGAGCCTTGCCTTTGCCTGGTTTACAGGAATTGAAGCATTTACCTGCAGAAGAGACTGGAAGACTGAGTTGTCCATCCACACTGACAGCTGTCTCCTCAGCCAGGCTGCTGAAAGGCCTAGGCACATTTAACTGTCAATAGCATTTGCAAAAACAAAACACTCTCCCCCCCCACCCCACCCCCCGCCCTCAAACAGTGATACTAGCTGGAGGATTCCTACTGTTATTAATTTGATTTAGGGTGGGACAAAAAGAGAAAAAGGAAAGGCAGATGATCATAGGCACTGGGAATTGGAAAAAATTGTTTTAGGGAAAATGCATATTTCCAAATAATCCCTTCTGAGAACAGATGTTGAAGCCCAGGAAAAGTGTTCTGACTGTTTATTTGGCCTATTGCTCCCTCAGCATCATTGGAAACTAGTTGGCATTAAACTATGGCGCTGGTCTTTGACTCAAAAGATCTGGCCTTTGCCTTTGTCTTTGCCACTTATTAATTAGAGGACCCTGTGATAGCTGACTTATCTCCCTGAACTTAAAGCTACCTCATTGGTCAAACAGGATTTGGGGGCAGCTTAAAGAAGAAAATACATGGAACAGACAGAATGGAATAAACTGCATAAGGTCAAACAAACCTGAAGAATTAGTATTATGGATAAGAACACCTTAGGTGAGAAAGCCACATACTTTGGAAGAAGTAAATTCCAGAAAATATTTCAATAGCCTCCAAGTCCTTTGTGAGGATGGACTAAGTTTTGTTAGTCCTAAAGCCTAGAAAGCATCAGAAATGAATGAAAGAGGTAGAAAGGAAACGACAGGGGAGGAAGGAAGAGGAGAGTAACGGAGGAGAGAGAGAAGGGGATGCCAATGAAAGCTGCACATTTGGGGGTTGAAGAGCACCCTGTGCCGTGACCCAGAAGGCAGACAGACAGGTAAGAATACCATTGCCTGCTGACTGTGTTATCCTCTTTTCTGGCTAAGGATACCCACATGGTGATCTGACAAGTAAAGCTTTGAGATCTGTTAATAAATTCTGTTTGGTTGGTTGAGAAAGCACCTGCTCTAATCTCCCAAGCAGTTACTTCCAAAATTTTTACTAATTGCTTTCTCCTGTATGATGTGAAATCAGGTGTGACCCCAGAAGCTAGAATGACGAACTCATTCCTGTTTGCCTGGAATCGTCCCTGTTTTAGCACTGGGAGTCCCACGTCCTGGGAACCTTCTCAGTTCCTGGCAAACTGGGATGGTTGGTACCATGCCAGAAACTTGGAGTGAGGGTTTAGATGCCATGTTAAATGAATCCAAGTAAATGGCTTCCTGTTCAAAAGTAAAATTTCCAGGATGATGTGCATAATTTGAACTCTCTAAAATGTACAGAAATAGGCCACCTTGGCAAACAGACGGAAGTTGGTTACAATACTAACTTCCGTTATGTCCAATTGAAACCAAAAGACAGAGGAAGACTGGGCTGTGTGTCTCCACTTTGACAGGTTGCCTTTCTATAATTTAAGCTTCATCTCCCCACTCCCACTCAGAATCTTGCCAGTGATTCTCTAATACTTATATTTATATTGACTCGTACAGCACTCAAGCCCTAAATGATACAATTTAGAAGAGATAAGAAAACTCTTGGTCACCAGTACTTTATTCACTTCTAATACAAAGAGGATCCATCCATCCATTCATTTATTTAGCAAAAGGCATGGGATATACATTGCGCGAGTGCCACCAGGCAAGGTGCCGACTTATGGAGAGTCTGGTCGTATACAATGTTACGTTACAGAGTGAGGAGGTGTGCTGAGAGAGGTGCACACAGGGTGCTTTGAAAATACTTTTGTCCTTAGATCAACTGTGGTTATTCTACCAGGATAAAAGCAAACATAGGAGAGAGATAGTATTCCAAACTATTACTCAGGACAACTTAGCCAACAGTCTGCAAATAGCTACTGAGAACTTGCTCTTTGACAAACATTATGCAAGACATAAAGGGGGTATTGAAAACGGCTTTCATGTCTGGTGATTCTTAGAAATCAAGTTTTGGAGACTGAGTTGTTTCAGTTGTCTCAAGCATTAGAACAAGTTGAGTTTATTTTAGTTACTCTGAACTGGCTACAGATCCTGATCTTCTGTTCAAAATACTGGGGGCTGAATGTGTTATGAGAGTAAGACTTTAACTATGTTATTAGGTCCATATACTATATATTATGTTTTAGCAGATCTAAGCACTCTATACTTAGAGACATTAATCATTCTATTGCAACATGTATGTATGTTTATATAAGTGATTATATATATATCATATATCGTGTATATTTATTTTTAAATTTACATTTATATTATATATATAAATATATAAATTTATATATATTATAAATATCTTGATATATGTATATATATCTTTATATATATAAAGATATAAATTTATATCTTCTGAATTCTTGTCATGTTTTAATAAAAAATGAATCATGGAGAAAAATTTGAACTTTAGAGGTTTTTTATTTTTTCTGAGTAGAAACAAGGGACTACAGACCTGTATTGGAGAATACGGCACACACCAAAGTGTCCATTATTGATGTATAAGTGTTATGATCTAATTTCCCTTAGCCATGCACACACATGAGCGTGCACACACAACTAAGATTATAAGGCGCTGTTTAAGAAATGTCCAATGAATTGCGTGGTTAGTAAGTGCTTTGAGTTTAGAGAAGGGAGAGCCACTTACTTGGGTTTCCAAGGCCTCACAGAGCAGAGGGAACCGAACAGCACCCTGCAAGGCAGTGGTTAGCCAGGAGGAGAGGAATGGTGGCCCAGGCTGGGGGGACTGCCAAAGTTAGGCGGTGCTGTGTCTCAGCAGCTCAATGTATATATGAGTTTCTGCTTGGGACAAGGGATCGGAATTTTATTTAATTTTTGTAATATAAATGTATAACATTAGCTGCTATTTTGGAGAAACTTTTATATCTTGGCGAAATGGAGAAATTGATTAGGGGTTTAAAAAATGCCAAGTAATTATTATTTCCTTCTGCCTCATAGATAAAGATGTGGCATTTCAGTTACTGCCTACAAAATAATTGGCTTTATTGCTGTGGGATGTAGTATGTGACTTTCTTTTATGTGAAGATCTAGGAAGACTATTGTGTAGTCACTTTCAAACAAAATCTGGCAATATTTGTGTTAGTGATTCTCAACATTGGCTGTACTTTGGAAGCATGGATCAAGGTGGTGTGGGAAGGGGGCATTAAAGCCTCCTGCTTCCTGGCTCCTACCCAGAGATTCAGATATAATTGAACAGAATTGGTCTGGGGAACAGTCCGGACACAGAGATTTTTAAAGCTCCTGCTGAGTCTAATACTCGCCCAAGGTTGAAAACTACTGGTTTTGATGAATGAACTGTTGGTTTTAAGTTGTACATTGAGGAGGTGAAGTCAGTATTTAGCTACATATTTTTGCAATTAGAATAAAAACATAAAGCATGAAATTTAAATAAAAATGAACTATACATCAACTAAAGTGTTTTGTTATAAACACGTTTTCAAGCCAAACCATAATCTTTACCCTATTTTGTATTCATTTTATTAGAATACCATACTTTTGCCAAAGAACTATGGGTGTTATGGTCCATGCTCACACATAGATTTAGCATTATGATCTGGAAACTGCTCTCTTCCCATATAACCTCGCTATTTGGCATTCAGTCAAAGCCATAAAAGAGAAAGAGCAAGCTTGTACAATTTTGTTCCATCCCCACACTATGGGCTTTAAAGAGATGGTGACCCTGAATTTTAACCTTGTGGAAACCAGAGACATCAGAGGTTTGCCAAAGGTAACACAGCTCAGGGGGTGATGGAATCCAATCCAACCTTGATTTCTGACTTTGATCCCACACGGTTTCCATTCTCTCACGCTGCTGCCTTTTCTTGCCTTTACAGGAAATATAAACTGGGTTGGGATTGGTGAGGACAGTTGGTAATAGGAGCATAAGAAAAATTAAACTTTGCAGCGGTACACCAGGTAGTGGAATTGTTAAGGAGGAGAAGATATAATACAGATGCAGCGTTAACCTACTTTCTTGTGTGAGAGATAAGATTATCTTATTTGATGGATATTCTGTTGTGCATCACTCCTGCTGGAAAGTGGTATAAGAGGTATCAATAGATAAAATTGGCTCAGATGTTTTTTTAGGGCCCAGTTTAGAGAAAAGTGAGTTATGCTTCAAGAATCAATGTTCATTCTGATCGCAAGCATTTGATATGTTTTCCTTGCCATAAAAAAAAAAAAAAACAATAGATAGATATAAATCCTCAGAAATTGATAGGGTTGCAGGAAACTTTGGAAGCGAGATCCAATTTCCTTCTGAAAAGTATGTAGAAGTCCTTTTACATACAGGTCAACTGAGTATTTGTAGCTTTTATTAGCATTTCTAAGTCACAACAGAATGATACTGGGTAACAGCTGGTGTGGTATGGCCCACTTTTCAGCTTTATTTTCACATGGTGATTGATATATGACTGATCTGGTAATGAGGCCTTTAAGAGACATACTATTTCTCTAAGTCCCTATAGAAATAATACCATTAAGTTTCATCCAAGCTAGCTAAAACTTCCCCATCTGGTGAAATCTCTGGGTTGAGAGGAAAAGACTTTTTCAAGATATTGCCACAATACAGTCATTCCTTGAATCAAAATGTTATTTAGCAAGTATTTACTTGCATGTTTGTTATTTAATCTGAAAAAAAAAGCCCACACGAAACTGATTTGAAAGGTTGGGGAGCTGATTAAGTATTACTTACTATTGAGGTTCCAGATTTTAGCTTTTCTTTGGAATGGCCCTAATGTTCTTGGTTTTTCCAAGTCTACTCTACATTACAGGGGCAAAGAATGAACAGAAGGTACTGCTATATTGCATTATGACTAATGGGGCATATGAGAATTTAAATTTCTTTTTCTTCTGTAAAATATTTGGATTAGAACCTTTTTCCAAATTTAAATTAAATCCTATATAAAACAAAGATGACTGAGGTCTAGAAAAGTATCTAAATTTGCTTATTATAAAATTGCTTATTAAGAAGTATAAAAAGAGTCTTTAGAGGTATTGTGAGGAACATTGGCCTTGGAAATTAAGGATTTGATTTGGAGTCTTGCCTTCCCCATAACTAGAAATGTCACTGTCAGTAAATCATGTGGCTTGTGCGAGGTCCATCAGGTGAGAAATAGGATAGCAATTCAAGTCATAGCTATTGGGAGGATGAAAGCACATTGTATGTTGTAATACAGAAGAAAGTTATTTTTACTTTCTGTTGGTAAACTCCTTCAAGTTAGGTTCTTTTTTTTATTTCTGGACCAAAAATAACTGAAGGCTCACAATGGAATGTGTTAAGTTAATAGCTAGGGCTGTGCCATCTCAAGTGATATTATGCCTTTTCAGTTTAGATAAAGCAACATCTGCTCTATAGTGTTTGTCTTTTGGTCTTTTAAAACAATATTATACTTTCAACATCAATTTTAGCAGGTATGGATTGAAAATAACCCATCACAGTAAACAGAAGAAACTGACAATAAAATGAGCACGATTTTGTCAATTGGTACAGTCCTTGTAACTGAAAAGATCTACTTCTATCACTTGGGCAAGTCCTTTATGTATTGGTTATTTCTAGTTATAGCACACACATGTCGAATTCATTCATTCAAAATCTTTGAAGCCATAACTGTTCAACGTTTCCTCCAAGTTTTGGCTTCGATTTAATGGATCCCTCCCTTACCTCCAAGAGTTTATTTTTGAACATCTTTCTTTCTTCATAAGGGATGGTCTTCTGAACGGTCAGATTTAAGCATAATAACGTGAGAAATCTGATCTCAATAAATTAGGAATTTTTGGTTGTATCCCAGCTTCAAAAATGGAGGCTGGCAAAGATCATTTTCCTGCTTTCAGTAAACTCTGGATTTCGAGCTCTAGAGTGAACATGAGACCCTTCCCCCTTCAGATATTGAAGACATGGGTACTCGTACTCAGTAATGGACTAACCCGGCCTGTGTGTCCCTCTGGTTGTTTTCCTTCACAGCAACACCCCTGAACTCACTGAAGCCTCCGAGGGTAGACACTGCTCCAGTGGTCACATCTCCCTATCAAAGAAGAGATTCAGACAGATACTGTGGGCTCTGTGCAGCCTGGTTTAACAATCCTCTGATGGCCCAGCAACATTATGATGGCAAGAAACACAAAAAGAACGCAGCAAGAGTTGCTCTATTAGAACAGCTTGGGACAACTCTGGATATGGGGGAACTAAGAGGTAAGAGAAACTCCTTCAATTTCTGCCACAGAACTGGGCTTTCAGAGAAAGATTGTGTTTTCACAAATTGCATTGATTTCTAAGGAAAAATCTAGGCTCATTTAAAAGGAATAGAAGGCAAAGGAAATGAGTAGAAAACTAGCTTAACTTTTGTAATCTCTTTCGTTTCAAAGTCTTTGTTATTTCCATATTTTTATTGACTGTTTCTCAGATTGAAGCCAACCATATATAAACCAGATTTTCTTCTTCTGCTTTAACTCTCTTTGCTAATGACTGCTTTTGTAGATGAGCCGTGTGAGAGAAGATGCTAAAAAGACCAAATAACATTATCTTATTAACTATTGTGTTTTATGAATCCAACCCAAACAAAGCAACCTGTTGACTCTATTTCATAGCTTAAAATAAGCCCGAGTTCCTTTAATAGAAATATCTAGGAAGCTGAGGTAAGACAGTTCTACGTGCCACCATATGGCCAATACCCAGCTTCCCCACTGCACTTTGGCAGATGTTTTCTCAAGTGATGGAAAATATGCAACATTTGAAATTCACATAGGGTTTCACAGAAGCTGCTGAGTGGAGACTTGGGAACCACAGGATGAGGATCATTCCTGCGGGTTCTTTAGGAAGACAGTTACCAATTCATGGCACTTAATACATATCATCAACAACTATTTAAGCATTTTTGATCACCTAAACACTTTTGATCAATTGATGTTGGCAGTGTAGAGGTAGGACAGAATCACATACAATACTTTTTTTCTGAGACAATACATTTTCTCAGAAAAATAATTTTGCAAAGGGTGCTGTTAATACTGTACTCCAAGTGCTATATGGGTTAGGTGAACATTGATAGGCTGGCCAAGAATCATTGTTCCTAATAGCTCTAAAAACAAAATTTGCAGTTCAATTTTGAGAATTTTGAGAATGCAATCTGCGTTTAATCTGGAGCCTACAGTTCTCTCCCTAACTGGGCTATTAGCCTCCAAGAGAGATCACTGTAGTCAGGAAATGCCCTGGTACAATTCCAGAGCAGATAAGTAGTGGGACTGAAGATCACGCTGTGTGAGCATAAAGAGGGCTGAGGGCGGGTCACTTCTGATTTTGTTGGTTGAGGAAGACTTCACCCAGGAAAGGGATTTGAGTGGGAAGTGGAAATGTGGGTAGAATTGCAGCAGGCTTTCCATGTGAGCAGATACCTATATGTATAGGCAAAGAGACAGGAAAACATAAGCTGTAGCTGGCAAATAAACACGTCATCATGGAAGGATCCTCTAATGCTATATAGATTTAGGATTGGAGGTCCATTAGTACATCTATAGAGCTTGATTAGAGATGGATTTTTCCAAGATATGTAATTAAGAACGACAAACAAGAACAAACATGAAAAACACTTTATGCGGGGTGTGTTTTTAGCTATAGAAAAAACAACATGGGGCTTCATGTTTCAGAATGTTGGATAATTTCATCTCAGAGGCTTTTGAATTGTTGGTGTGCTATTGCCTTCTGGGGGGGGATTTCTTGTATCCTCAGTCTATGTCTTGTTAAAAAATACAGAAAGAGTCTCTTCATAGCTGAAGGCCTTCCCGAAACTCGCTGTTACTGGCAGATAACAAGTTGGTTCAGTGACTCCTTCACAGCAGGGCACTGAAGGAGAAAAATAGGGCTTTATTTATGTTTTGTGCCAGATATTATGACTTGTAGAAGAATTATTTCTAGAGCACATTCTTCTTGTCTATTTTGAATTATCAGTGCTGCATCTTTTATGTACAACCACATCTTAATGACTTGGGCGTCTGAATTCTGTAACATTTGAGCAGCTTGTCTTTTATACAGAAGACAAAAAGGGCTGCTCTTTGACTTGATAACTCACTGTGACTATGACTCAGTAGCACATGAGAGGAGATTAGCTTTGAATACAGTGTCCTTGAAACAAACCTTTCCACCCACCCCAGGTGACATCTTGATATATGTTTATTCAGACGTTAAATATTGCAAAAGCTTGAAGAATAAAGCATTGATGATAAACCATCACTTTTAAACACATGCATGCACACATGCACACACTCCAAACCCCTATTTCTGGAATACTGCCAATGCACTATCAATCAATTACTAAGGACAAAGCTACTAATTAGTAAATATAGGTATACCCATAGCTTTTTTAAAAGTGGTGTGATACAGCTAGCACACAATATGGCAGTGTCTCAAGCTTTCTCTCTTTCATAGAACTTCTCAGTTTTTAAAACACTACAACATTGACTTATTTATTAGGGTTTTCCTGATTTTCTGTCTTCCTCCCTACTCCTATAGATTGTTAGCAACTTGAAAGCAGGCATTTATGTCTGTTTTGATCAGTGATGTGTTCAAAATGCCTGGAATGATGACAGACACTTAGTAGGTTCGCAATCATTGCTGAATAAATAGAGGTAGCAAAAACTTAAAAAATCACCTAAAAGCCTACATTCTTAATCATTTTTACTTCTTTTTTAAAATGGGTTTTTAATTTATTTTGAGAAAGAGAATGCAAAAGAGCAGGGGAGGGGTGGAGAGAGAGAAAAAAAGAGATAGATAGATAGATAGATAGATAGATAGAGTGAGAATCACAAGCAGTCTCCACACTGTCAGCACAGAGCCCAATGCGGGGCTTGAACTCAAGAACTGCAAGGTTGTGACCTGAACCTAAATCAAGAGTCAGATCTTAACCAACTGAGCCACCCAGACACCCCAATAATCACTTTTCTAAAAGGATCCTGACTGAATAAATTTTACAAGAAATTATTTATGATTTTTTTCTTCTAATTTTTAAAAATTTCACAGTATATTTTATATATACACAGTATTTATATAAAATATACTGTGAAATGCAGGTATATACTGTATCTTCTTTTCCTCACAAAATGATCTTGGCACCATTATTGAAAATCTATTGATTGTGTGTGAGTCTCTTTGTATCTGAGCTATTGTGTTCCATTGATTTGTTTTTCTTTATGCCAGTATCACATTGTATTGATTCTTTTAGCATTATGAAAGTCTTGAAATCAGGTAATTCAAGCTTTCCAACTTTGTTTATCTTTCTCAATATTGCTTGGCTGTTCTAAATCATTTGCTTCACTACATAAATTTCAAAATCAGCTTTTCAATTTCTACACAGAAAGCTTATTGGAATATTGAATGGGACTGAATTTAATCTATAGATCAATTTGGGGATATTTGTTTAATTTCTTCACAATATTGAGTCTTCCAATCCATGGACATCTATACCTATTTATTTATGATTGTTTCAAGTTCTGTCAGCAACAGTCTATAGTTTTCAGTGTTAAAGGGTTAGCACATTATTTTAAAATTTTTCCTCAAGTATTTTCTGTTAACACTTAATATAAATTATTTTTTGAAATTTTATTTTTATGTGTTGATTACTGATGTAGAAAATGTAGTTGATTTTTCTACATTGATCTTGATTCCTGTAATCTACACGTAACTTTCCACTCATTATTTGTATATAATTTAATAGCACAGAAAATTACACCTTTTGTAATTTTTGGTATTCACATTATTTAGCCATTGAAAATTATAGAAGTGTGTTAGAATTCTTGCCTTCCTTTGCTTCAGGTAGGAAATCAAATTTAAAAAAAAAAATTATTCTCATACATTAAGAAAGAATTTTAAACAGAATTGGCCTAAATGGTTATTAGTATGCATAACCTGGTTACTAACTCAACTTTAAAGTTATTTGTTTCAGAAAACAGATGTCTCTACTTCCGAGTTTTAACTTAAGAACAATAGTCATCTTTTTCTGAATATGGAGTCCAATGTAAAAAACAAAAGAAGTCACTGAATTATGAAATTATAAAATTCAAAGATCACAAAACACTTCAGAGGATTTTATAGTTTAAATTCTTCTTGCTAGCATAAAACACAGATATTAGGTAGTTTCTTATTTGGAAATAGTGGACAGTAATTAGGTGGGCATAGAATATACATTTTGCAGATCTCTATCATTCATTCTTTTAAAAGTTGTAGAATGGAAAAAGGCAGTTATTTCAGTGTCTCAGAGGAAACTAGAAATCTGGTGTGATTCTCCTCTGAAGACACAGAGCAAAGGAACTCATTTGAAAATTTAATAATGTTTCCGAGCATTATGAGCAGATAGTATTGGGAAGGACATCAAACATCATCAAATTATACTCTTTTGTGTGTGTATTGTTTTAATAGAGCAGCGTTCAGAGAAGTGACTTGACTGTTTCCCTTCTAAGTTATGGCTAGACCCACAACTCCCAATTCTGTGCACACCAATTTCTAGTGACTCATCATTGACTAACTAGAACTCTTAATAATTAACTTAAAAAAACAGTTGAGTTTGGGGGCTTATCTATTTTTAAATGCATGAAACTTGCTTAGAACTCAAGTACAGAATGGGCACTGTCAACTCTCAGTTTTCTGGGAATGAATCACTTACAAAATGCCTTATATAGCTTTAATAAAGGAGTTTTCCCCACATTCAGAACACTATCTCAGCTGGAGTGAATATAGAAAGGCAAAGAAATCATATTTACTATTCACAGGGGCCTGGTATTGGAAAGCAAAGTTCTGTGAAGAGAAAACATACTCCCAGAGAGGTCACTAGAATTTATTACTCTCTGTATAATGCAGCTTCTGCCTTTATTAGTGGGAATGGAGATTAATTTCCAAGGGATACAAGAAGCTTATATATGACTTCAAAGCATTAAAGTAGTATGTGAATCCGAAAGAGCAGACCTACCTCAAAATAAGCAGACCACTGGAGTGAGAGACTTTTACTCTTTGAGTTACTTCTGCTCTGGTCTTTTGGGTGATAATGGGTTGTCTATCTCAGATTTTGTCCCACTTAATCTTCCTTTGGCTTTTGCTCATAGCTCAGATAATAGATAGCCTAGTCACCTCATTCAGTGGCACTCCTCTACCTTCAGTTACCTAAGATACCTGTGCAGGGGGACTTGGGTACTGGGTCTGCTCCAAAGTCTGTTCCAGTGGAAAGAAAGGCATGCTAGGTAAATAAATAAATAAATAAATAAATAAATAAATAAATAAATAAATAAATAGTTTTCAAAGGCAACCAGTACAACTATTGCCATTGTAAAAATTATCTCAAAGTATAAAGGCCTAAATCAGCAATAGATTTTTATTCTATCTCTCTGTTTCTGTGGGGGGACTTTAGGAGTGGCTTGGCTCGGTGATTCCAGAAAATGTAAAAAGTTGAATGAAAGAAGAAAGAAAAGGTGACTCACTCATATGTTTGCAGGAGGCCTCAGTTTTTCTCCTTGTGGTCCTTTCCCAGTGTTTAACATACTTCTGTTATGGTGGCTGGCTTCCCACAGAGTGAGCCCTTCCTGAAACAGATCAGGTGGAATGCTTGAGGGTCACATAGCATCACCTGCAACACATTCTGTTATGACATTCTGTCATTTTTTTAAAAAACTAAAATCTAACAGAGATTTCTGCCTATCCTCATGAGAACCAAACCCACAGCAAATAGTCTGTCTGTGATCCTCTGCCCAAGGTCTGGGTCTGGCCTGATGGGTGTCATGGCCAGACATCTGAGGTTTGCTTGAGAATATCCATATTAGTTTTAAACAATCATTTTTTCATCCAACAACCATAATCCCTTTGTGCTTGGCCAATCCAATATGCCTAAGGGATTCCAAAGATTTGGGGACCAAATTAATTGGAGTTAACAACTTGATTGTAGGCTCCCAATCCCCACATGAGTTCATAGAAACAGAAGTTCCAATCAGATGATGAGGTCAAGTTTTTAGGAACAAAAAGCTTGTTATATGTTATTGCTTGGTTTCCTCTCTGACTCATTCACTCATTTATTTATTCATTTTTCGATTTATCTACTAATATTGAACTCCTACCTAATACCAGGCACAGAGTGTTGGAGATAGTACAGTGAATGAAAGAAAAAGGTCCTTTTCTTGGGAAGAAGACAGAAAGTAAAGAAGCAAAACATTTTTAGCCTATGGCAAATGTCAAAGGGAAAAAAAGTGGGGTGATATAATAAATAATGAAATAGGAGATAGGTTCTTTAATGGGATGGTTAGTGACAGCCTTTCAGAGAAGCTGACATATTGAACTGTGACCTGACTGAGGGGGAGGATCCAGACATGAAGCACCTGCTCATTCTTTGCAGAGGTACTAGCAAGTGCAAAGGGCCCTGTGTAGGGGGAAAGGGTGTGGCACATCTGAGGACTGATGGCAGGCAGAGTGCCTGAAGCTACTAAGAAGGGTAAACAGTGAGATTGGATTTAGCTAGAGTCACACTGTGCAGATCTTAATAGGTCGTTGAGAGGCTTTGATTTATTCTAAATGCACAGAGGGGTTTGCAGCTCCTCTTGCTTGTGAAGCCACATGCTCTACTTTTTCTCTCCTAAAGGGCTTGGTTCATTTCCACTCTAGGTCACCTCTCTTCCCTCTAAGACCTGCTGGTGTTGCTCCTGTCATTCCCTTTACATATTTCCTTTGTTCAAGGAGGCATTTCTCATGCTACTAGCAGAGTTTTAGGGTGGCAAACTTTCTGGTAAGAGATGCATCATTCATTCATGGTTTTCAGGGTTCAAAAACAAAACACAACCCTGGAGTCCCTTTAATGTTTATAGGTAAGAAGAACTGATGTGGGTTCCCTTCATGGTTTCTTTCATGGCTGTGGGTGAGTGAGTGCTTTGGAGAAGAGAAGTGTCTTAACAGTCATTGAGTTGAGGAGGAAACTAAGCTCAGGAGCAGCATTTTGGCCCCTGCAGGGTAGCTGGGGTGTTAAATGGGAATGCGTTAGGTGCCTTTGACCATGTGAGGGGCAGTTTATTCATGAGAAAATGGACCTAACAAGTATCCACTGATGTCTTCATTTTAGAGCAGAGGATTCTGGTCACTGATTAAGCCTTGTCTAATTGGGCAAGTAGAAGAGCCAGACTGCTCAGGTAAGGAGAGGTGAAGGTGACAGTGGGAATGGAGCAGTGGAACCACTAGAATTTGAGATCAGTAGAGTAAGGTGGGTCTTGAAAGACAACTAAAAGATATTCAGTTTGGGCAGCTGAAGGGGACGAAGTCACAGGCTGAGGACAGAGCCTATGAAAAAGCATGGCAGCAAAGGTTGCGGGGTCCCTTTGAGGAGAGGTATGGTGTGGCTGGAACTTCAGGCCAGGTTTGGGAATAATGAGACAAGTAGCTAGAGAAAGAGAGTTAGATCATGGTAGGAGTTGAATGCTTTCACCTAACCCTGAAGGCTGTGGGAGTGATTTCAAGATTTTTGGCAGGACATTTGTATTTCTGAAAGGAGTCTTTATAGACAGCAGTGCGGAAGGTGGAATAGAAGGGAACTAGACAGAAGACAGGGAGATATATTGGAAGGCTGTTAATTACTCCTGTAAGAAATTATGCTAACTTGAATTAAATAAAATACTAGCAGTGAGCATAACAGAACAAAATGAGAAAAAAAAAATGGATGTGAGTTCAGCGGAATTTGGTGGACAGTTGGTCCTTCACAGCCCCTGACAGCTGCCCCTTTGGCATAGACACAGGACCTGTCCGTGATTTACTCTTAAACTTGCCATGCCACATGCTAGATACTGTGAGAGCCTTCTTCTGAAGTGTGAATCCAAGCACTGAGCACTGGGTGTTATCAGTCCTGATAATTTTAACCCAGTTTTGGTCTTGCAAAATTTCTTGAGGGCAGGGAGGTGCATGTCTTATTCTTTGCCTCACTGACAGAATCTAAAACAATATATTGTTGATAGAAGGTCCTGCATGAATATCCAGGGATTTGAATGGTCTTACCTGGTTAACCAAATTAAAGAATGTGTTCCATATTTTCCAATTTCGAAGTACAATGAGAATTATGGGTCTCAAATTGATGGTTGAACATTTCACAGTGCTGAGTATTTGATAAAAAAAAATTACCATGTTAAGTGAGGTGCATTTTTATTGCATTTAATAAGTTCAAACAAAAACATTAGTTCATTCCTTGTACTAATATTTTCAGTCTCTGAAAACTGTATGTATTTTAGGTAGTTAAGAATCAGCAGAAAATAGGACCTTTAAGCAGATATGATAATTATAGAACACAATTCTAAATTGAATGGTAGGGGAAGAGGTGCCAGAAGAAAATACTCAGCTTAGATTACACCTGGTTATTTTTGCATTATTATTTTTAATGTGTTTTGACACTTCAGCTGTTGCATATAGATTCATTTTGATCTTCAGAGCCCACATTTTGGGTTAGATAATTAAACTGCTTAAATGGCTCATGTTCCTGTCATGTTATTGAAGTGGGAAAATAGTGTGATATAGAAGAGATCATTTTCATTCATTCATTCATTCATTCATTCATTCATTCATTCATTCACAGTTACTAAATGTCTATTATGTGCTGGCTTTGTGCCTGAAATTATCCAGAATATTGAAATGTCTGACTCATCTTCTAAATCTCAAGGGTTTAGAGTCTGAAGAAGGGGAGGAGAGCAAGCTAATACCTTTATGGAAGTAAATATAACACAAAATGTGAAAAAGAAATGAGAGCTTAGGAGTTACCTCATCCCAATGCTTAGGGATTTGAAAATCAAGCAGAAATGATTTCCAACTTGGAGTTCCCATCAGGCATGTGGAAATCGGTGACCAGATTCTTTATAGCCAAGAGATCAACATGACCAAAGGCACAGAGAGATGGGGAAAATGTGAGCAAAATTAGCAATCAAGTTCAGTGAGTATAAAGTGTAAGTGAGATAAAGCTAGGAAGACAGATCAAAACCAAATTATAAATAGCCTTGCCTTGCATGTCAGGCAAACCTGAACTTTTTTTGATAGCCACAAACTTCTTTTTTTTTTTAAGTAGGGAAATGGCTGGTTTCATGTGTGCTTTAGGGGGGTTACTGTGTGATGGACTGGAGTGGGGAGATTCAAGAGGCCAGGAAACCAGATGGACTAATGCAGAGGCCTGTGTGAAGGCCTGGAGAGGACTGGAGGGTGGGGGGGAAGGGGGGCAGTAAAAGATATATTTCTCTCTGTAGCAGTCAGCATGTTCTTCCCCTCAACAAAATTCAAGACAGCAGGAGCATTAGAATTCTGAAAGACACCTTGGCAAGGCCTTGGGAACACTAATAGGAAAAAATATAAATTTAATGAGTAATATGAGTAATAACTTAAATTTGTGCTCAATCTCAAATCCAACAAGGAATGTGGTCGAACATTCACAGTAGTCTATTTACATCCTGTAGGGCAATTCTTTCTTCAGCTGAGACAGACTCTTAACCATCACTGTTATTAATGAAACTAATAAATGGAACACTGTCTAAAGAAGCTTGGTTAACTCTTTATCATCACTGACTATCATCACAGGTTTCAAAAAAGATGAGCTTGGCTTTTAAAATCAAATCATTCCGCCTCCATTTATGCATTGTGGGCACACTCATTAAATAGAAAACTATGTACCAACTTGGATTTCTAATTTCAGAGTTGGCTAATACATTAGAAACAGCCTCAGATTTGATGCATGGAACCAGTGTCCTTGGCTGTGAGATGTTGAACGAGAAAAGGACAAAAGCAACATCAAAACACACCCACCAAAATCCAAGTCACTTAACTGATCCATAGGTGCCAGTTTGGGCTACATTGAGGAAGTTGACAGTATTATGTGAAGTTATTTTTCTTTCTCAGTAACTTAAGGTCCTTTTTCAGTATTGATTGAAGGCCTCTACTATTTAGTTTAAGCTCAAAAACTGGGGTAGTATTTTGTGAGGGCTCAGCACAATGTTTTCCTAAGGTTCTAGGGATGTGTATCTATTACCCTGGCTCTTAATAGCTGTGGGCTTTGTTAGTAGCATGCATTCATTTGACAAAAGGAGGGATGTTTGTGAAAAGATGCAAAATCAGGAGAAACCTGTCCTTCAACAAACAGGAAACTATTTTGTTTGTTTCTAAAATCATAGCTTTGACTCCATGCAAAAAAGTGGTCCTAAGACTTTTTTTTTTTTTTTAATTTTTTTTTCAACGTTTATTTATTTTTGGGACAGAGAGAGACAGAGCATGAACGGGGGAGGGGCAGAGAGAGAGGGAGACACAGAATCGGAAACAGGCTCCAGGCTCTGAGCCATCAGCCCAGAGCCCGACGCGGGGCTCGAACTCACGGACCGTGAGATCGTGACCTGGCTGAAGTCGGACGCTTAACCGACTGTGCCACCCAGGCGCCCCAAGACTTTTATTTTAAAGGTGCTACAGATAGACTGAATTTTTGTGCAGTAGATGGGATTCTATAAAGTTGGTTATAAGTTGATATTAAAACAAATGAAATAAATGTCAGGTTTACTCAAAGTAGAACCTATCTATTGGTGTTTTTGTTCACTATCTTATTTTGACTAATTTTTAAGGAGCACTTATCATGTGATAGACATTTTGATAAACACTGGAATATAAAGGTGACATTGTCCTAGAACGTGAAAGAAGACATTATTCTGTCTTCAAGAAGTCTACAACATGGCAAATGCTGTGGCCAGTGAAATATTGCAAAAAGCTTTCTATTTGAAGGGTTTTGGTGTATCTTGGTCCATTCTATACTTTCAATCTATTTTTCAAAGAGATTCTGCTATTGACAATTATCATATCCTGTGACTATTTCCCCAAGAAAATGGAGATTTTATATTTGAGGTTGAAGTAAAGAAGGCATCAGCAGGCATCTTGATAAATTGTGTTTGGAACCTTTGTATGGCTGTATGCCCAGGACCAGAGCTGCTACATAAAATGGAGAAATTCAATCCTGTAGATGTTTTTTATAATGGAGTCACCTGTAAGAAAGATCTCTTTCTTTATTCACCCATTAGTCATTCAACAAATACTTACTAGGTGATTATTATGTTATAGACATCATGTTCAATGCTGGAGATGCAATATTTAAGAAAGCATAGTCCTTGCCTTCAGGAAACTTTTATGCTAGTAGGAAATGCAAGCATTTTAATATTACTTAAAGATTGTGTTTAAAATCTCCAAATGATTTACATGTCTTTACTGAAAGAAATGGAAAATTTTCCTCTAAAATCTTGGAAAAACGTCTTTAACTAAAAAATATAGAGCAATAAAACTAAAGATTTCTTTGGAAATATAGAAGCTGGTGGTGTGCTGCCATAAAAACGTTATTTACCAAAACAGATCTTTTATTTGGAAGGTGTGTATGATGCCTACATTAGTTAAGTGGGTTCTTAGACCTGAATAATGAACAAAAATATGCAATAATTTGAATTTGGAGTCTATTTTTATAAAGTATGACAAATAATGATACATTTACTGAAATAGCTAATGGACCAGTGAAGTGGTAGCATAGCTTTTCACAGATACCAGCTGGAAATCTGTTAAATGATTTGAAATGAGTTATCAAGCACTGCTGTTTTGTAAATAAGTCTTGATTTCCTTTGCCTTTACATGTGAAAGAGAGGCATCTATTGCTCAATATGAACCCTTTTGGGGGTAGCCATGGTTTCACAAAATCCTGGTGAATCATTAAGGTTCAGTACAGTGGACTCAGAGTCAGACACCCTGGAGGTGAGTCCCAAGTCCTGTTACCAAGTAGCTGTGAGATAGATCTTGATGAGTCACTTTACCTCTCTGGCCCTCACATTCCTCTCTATAAAATGAAGGTGTTGGGTTGGGTTATCCACAGCGTTTCTTCTCACATTGTCTCCTATTTAGTTTCCATCTGGGTCAGTGTGAACCACAGAGGAGCCCTTCCCTGTGAGTCTGCATACTAGGGGTATGGATAGTTTCACCTCCAAGATAGGATTTGCTATATCAGATGGCCCAAGCCCAGTTTTAATGATGAACTGATCCTACCTTGGGACCATAAGAAAGAGTTTTATTTTGTCCCCTTTCTATTCCTTTGACCACCTATGGATTTCCACAGTCCAGGGACAATGTAAGAATTGATTCAGGTATGTGGTCATACCAAAAAGCTTTTGATTTCTGTTTAGCTTGAGTCTGAACAGACTGAATATTGACTTGTAGTCCTAAGCAAACAAACAGAGGAGACACTTCAAGTTATTCTCCTCATACCTGAGACTTACTGTTAATCCTCAAAAGACAATGCCAACTTTATCTTTTTAGCCATCCCTTTATCTGGTCTCTCTTCTATAGCCCTCTCTTAATTTCAAGTGCAAATCTATAAGTTTCCTATTTTAGTTCTCAGACATAAAAGTTCTTCAGTGGAATCAGTGGTCATTGACCTCTGCAACATACATGCACACATACACACATGTACCCACACATATAAACATGATTGCTAATCATATATATTGTTTATAATTGTCTCTCACTTTCACCAAGTGTGGTTGTCATGTGAATGGAATTCACCATTGTTGCTACCCAGTCATGGAATCCACTATGGTAATAATGGAGTAACTCTTATCAGATTAACCCCTACTGAACATTATAAACTCTGGTCAAAACATTAAAATTGTTTGCTTTAAGGCAATGAGTAATATTCAAAACCAAGCAGAAACTTGAGGAAAGTGAATACTTGGAAGAAGGAAACAACATTGAATGGTTTTCCCAATTTTTATAGCTTTTAAACTCAGGGCTGACCCATGACAGCACCAAGCTATTTAGCTAAAACTCAGATAAAAAACCCATAGGCTTGCTGGCTTTAAGAACAGAGGAAAGAGTGCCAAGTGGCCATAGAACTGAGAAGTTGAGGGAAAATTCAAGAAAAGAGGAAGCTACAGAGGGTATGGCTCAAAGTTAAGTATATACGCTTCCTAAACTTGTATCTGATACCTAAGCAACACATCCAGGATGCCGACTACAAACAGCCTAGCTAAGGCTAAAAGTACTGAGAAGAAAATTTAGCTGCTGTACCCTCCCAACACACACATTACTAAGGAGACAGAGTTAGGAGTATGAGTTCAGCTAAGTTCACTGCCTGCTTTAAAAATAAGACTCTTTGAAGAAATGTAACAAAATCTAGAGTTTACACAATGAATCATTTCATAATGTCCAGATATAGTATTAATATATATGCATATTAAAAAATAGGAAAATGTAAACCATACTCAAAAGAAAATGCAATCAATGGAGATAATACTGCGATGATATGGATATGCTTGAAGATATAAAATAAAATATACTCACAGTGAGTTAGGAAACAGAAAATCTAATCAGTAATAGAAACAAAAAGAACCAAGTGAAAATTTTAGATCTGAAAAATAAAATAGTCAAAATTAAAAAAAAATCACTGGATGTGTTTATAACTAATTGGATTAATGAGTCAATGAACTTAAAGTTAGATCAATAGAAATTACCTGATCTAAATAAATAAAAGAAAAAATATTTTAAAAACCATCATAACAGTGTGTGACAATGTCAAAAAGTAGAACATATGTGAAAGACAAAAACTTACATATTTAAGAAGCTCATGAACCCTAGGTGGGATAAATGTAAAGAAAACCACACTAGAATCATCATGCCATCATAGTCAAACTGCTGGAAACAAAATATAAGGAGAAAATCTTGGAAGCAGCTGGAGAAAAATTACACACTACAAAGAAAGCATCAACAATATGAATTACAGCTGATTTCTCATTCAAACAAAAAAATCAAATTCAAAAGTCAGTGAAACTCTTCAAAGTACTGAAACAAAAACAAACAAACCTGTAGACCGGTGAAAATATTCTCCAAGAATAAAGGTGTAATAAAGACATTTTCAAGTGAACAAAAACTGAAGAATTTTTGCCAGCAGATCTGCACAACAAGAAGTGCTAGAGTTCTTCAGGCTATCCAGAAATACCAGATGGAAAATCAGATCTTCACGAAGGAAGGAAAATCACCAGGCATGATAAATATGTAGATTAGCATAGCAGGCTTTCTTTTCTCTTAATTTCTTTGAAATACATATGATCCTTTCCTATGCCTCTTTTGTAAAAAAATGAGATGTAATTCAAAACAGACATAATTCACCATTTCAAAGTATACAGTTCAGTGGTTTTTAGTATATTCACAAACTTGTGCAACCATGAACACAATCAATTTTAGAAGGTTTCATCACTCCCATAAGGCCCTGTACCATCAGTGGTTATTCCCCATTCTCCACTGCCACAGACCCTGGCAACCATGAGTAGACAAGTCTCTAAACTTGTCTGTTCTCAACATTTCATGTAAATGGAATCCTACAATATGCGCCTTCTTATATCATTTAGCATATTGTTTTTAAGATTAATTCATGTTGTAACATGTACTCTACCAGCGCATCACTCATTTTTATTGCTGAATTATATTCCATTCTATGGATCACCCTTTGTGTATCCATTAATCAATTAATGGGCATTTGGGTTGTTTCCACATTTTGACTATTATGAATAATACTACTTTGAACATTCATGTAAAAGATGATGTGTAGATGTGTTTTCAGTTCCCTTGGATTAGAATTGCTGGGGTATATGATGACTCTTATGTTTAACATTTTAAGAAACTATAAACCTGCTTTCAAATGTTGTACTATTTTATATTCCCATCAGCAATATACAGGTATTCCAATTTCTTTACATACTTGCCAACCCTAATCATTATCTGTCTTCTTAATTCCCAACTATCCTAGTGGCTAATGACATGAGTGTCTTATCATGTGTTTATTGGACATTTGTGAATGTTCATACATGTTTGTGTATTTCTATGCATATCCTTTGTCAAGTTTTTATTTTTTTTTAAATTTTTTAACATTTATTTATTTTTGAGACAGAGAGAGACAGAGCATGAACGGGGGAGGGTCAGAGAGAGAGGGAGAAACAGAATCCGAAACAGGCTCCAGGCTCTGAGCTGTCAGCACAGAGCCCAATGCAGGACTTGAACTCACGGACTGCAAAATCATGACCTAAGCTGAAGTTGGACGTTTAACTGACTGAGCCACCCAGGTGCCCCCTTTGTCAAGTTTTTAATTGAGTTGTCTTTTTGTCTTCAGATTTTTATGGTTTGTATACTAGACTTTTAGCAGATATATGATATGCATTTTTTTCTTCCATTTTTGGATTATCTTTTCAGTTTCTTAGTAGTATCCTTTGAAGTACAAATATTTTTAATTTTGAATAAGTTTAATTTGTATGTATTTTTTGTTGTTGTTTATATTTTTGTTCCTTTCTAAAGGACTACTGTTTAATTGTCACAAAGATTTACACCAAATTTTCTTCTATCTTTTACATTCAGGACTTTGGTCCAGTTTGAGTTAATTTTTATATATGGTTTGAGGTAGGATTCCAACTTCATTCTTTTGCATATGAATATCCAGTTTTACCAGCAGCATTTGTTGAAAAGACTATTTCCTTATTGAATTGTCTTGGCATCCTTGCTGAAAATCAATTGGCCATAAATTTATGAGTTTATTTCTGGGCTACCAATTCTATTCTATTGGTCAATAGGTCTATCTATATTCCAGTACCACACAATCTTGATTATTGTAGCACTGCAGTAAGCTTTGAGATCAAGAAGTGTCAGTGCTTCAAATTTATTTTTCGTTTTCAAAATTTATTTTGGCTATTCTGAGTCCCTTCCGTTTCCATATGAATTTTAGGGTCACTTTGTTAATTTCTTTGAAAATAACAGCTAAAACTTGATAGTGCTTGTCTTGAATCTGTAGATTAATTTGGGTAATATTGCCATATTAACAATATTAAGTCTTTGATGAGCACAGGATGACTCTCCATTTATTTAGGTCTTTTAAACATTTTTTTTCAATAATAATTTATAGTATTCAATGTACAAGTCTTGCATGTATTTTGTTAAGCTTATTCCTAATATTGTATTATCTTTAATACAAGTATAAGTGGAATTGTTTTCTTAATTTTGTTTTTGGATTATTCATTGCAAGTGCATAGAAATACAATTGTGTGAATTTTTTATATTGATCTTGTATCCTACACCTTTGTAAAACTTATTTATTAACACTAGTAGTTTGTGAGTGTGTGTGTGTATTCCGTAGGACTTTCTATATACAAAATCAAGTCATCTGCAAAAAGAGAGTGTTCTCTCTTCTTTTCAATATGGATGATTTTTATTTCATTTTCTTTACTAACAGCCCTGGCCAGAACCTCCAGGGCATTGTTGATAGAAGTGGTGAGAGTGGGCATACTTGTCTTGTTCCTGATCATAGGAAGAAAGATTTTAGTTGTTCACTAGTGAGTAGTTGTGGTCTTTTCATGGATGCTCTTTATCAGGTTGAGGAATTTCCTTTCTATTCCTAGTTTGTTGAATGTTTTTGTCATGAAAGACTGTTTGGAATTATCAAATGCTTTTTTAAAAAAATTTAATGTTTATTTATTTTTGAGAAAGAGAGCCAGAGAGCCAGAGAGCCAGAGAGACAGAGTGAGTGGGGAGGGGTAGAGAGAGAGGGAGACACGGAATCTGAAGCAGCCTTCAGGCTCTGAGCTGTCAGCAGAGAGTCCAATGTGGGGCTTGTACCTGCGAACAGCGAGAACATGACCTGAACTGAAATTGTATGCTTAACTGAGCCACCCAGGTGCCCTATCAAATGATTTTTATTCATGCACTGAGATCATAATGTGATTTGTGCCTTTTATTCCATTTATATGATAAATTATATTCATAAATTTTTATATGTTGAGCCAACCTTGCATTCCTGATATAATTTTAAGTTGGTCATGGTGAATAATCCTTTTTATTTTTTCTAAATTCAGCTGCAAGTATTTTATTGAGGACTTTTATTATAAGAGATACTGGTTGTAGCTTTCTTGTTATGATTTTGTCTGTGTGTGTGTGTGTATGTGTGTGTGTGTGTGTGTGTGTGTGTGAGGGTACTGTATGGGCCTGTAGTGACATTGAGATTGAGGAATCTGGGGACTTATCAGGGAAAAAGATATGACCACTAGGTGACATTAGCACATGAGAGATTTATTTGGGTGATGCTTTGTCAGGTTTGCATGCTGGGAAAGTCCCTCATAGTATAAGACCATCCAAGGTTATAGCACAGGGACTACTACCCAGAAAAAGAGAAGGTGAGGGGAGCTAATAGGGGAAAAACAATTTGGAGAAGGGACTTATGGTATAAGTGATATCTCTAGGTGGTTTGGCAGGGTGTCCCTGGATCAAAGAGCTCTGAAGGCAGCATGGCTAATATTAGGTCTTTTATAGCTGCAAGATTTATTTTGTCTGTGTCTAGCAGATTTGGGGTATAGTTTCATGGGATGTGCAAAACAGACAGGTCCTAAGTGCCTAAAATCTGTTTATTTGAACTCTGTTTAAGATCATTAGATGTGTAAAAATTCAATATTAGTTTTGGTGGGCTTTGAGCTAATACATTAATATAGGGCTAATATACAGGAGCTATCTTTGGCTCACTTATATAATATGATCTGATAAAGTGAGTTAGGAAGTGTTTTTTTTTTCCACTTTTGTTTTTAGGAAGAATTTGTGAAGGATTGGTGCTAATTCTTAAAATGGTTAGTGGAATTTACCATTGAAGCTATCTAGTCCTGAACGTTTCTTTGTGTGGAAAGTTTGATTATTAATTTGATCTTTACTTAATATAGGTATATTTCATATATTCTGTTTTTTTCTTGAACCAGTTTTTGTAGTTTTCTAAGAGTTTATTTAATTTCACTAGGTTGTCTTATTTGTTGTCACACAATTGCCCATAATATTCACTTACAATCCTTCTTATTTCCATGAAATTATTCATGGTATCCTCCCTTTCATTCCTGATTTGAGTAATTTGTGAGTTCTGTCTCTGTCTCTCTCTGTCTGTCTCTCTCTCTCTTTTGGTCAATCTAGCTAAAGGTTTATTAATTTTGTTGATCTTTTCAAAGAAACAACTTCTGGTTTTATTGATTTTCTTTAATGTTTTTCCATACTCTGTGTCATGTATTTCCACTCTAATGTTTATTACTTTCTCCCTCTGCTCTTTTTGGTTTGTTTTATTCTTTTTCTAGTTTCTTAGTGTGGGAAGTAGATTATGGGTTTAAGATCTTTATTATGTTTTTTTAAAGCCTGTATTGATAGCTATAAATTTCTGAATATTGCTTTTGCTTCATCCCATAAGTTTTGGTATCTTGGTTTCATTCCATTTAATCTCAATGTATATTCTGTTGTCCATTTTGATTTCTTCTTTAAACCATTGGTTATTTGAACGTGTGATTTAATTTTCATATATTTATTAATTTTTCAAGTTTCTTTCTGTTACCAATTTCTAATTTTATTCCATGATGGGTAGAGTATATACTTAGCATGATTTCAGTCCTTTTAAATTTATTGGGATATGTTTGTGGGCCAACATATGGTCTGTTCTAGAGAATGGTCTGTGTGCACTTAAAGAATAGGTATTCTGCTGTGGATGAGCTAAGTGTTCTCTAAATGTCTAAATGTCTCTTAAGTCTACTTGGTTTGTAGTGTTATTCAAGTGTTCAACTTCCTTCTTGACCTTTTGCCTGGTTGTTCTATACATATTGAAAATGAGATATTGATACCTCCAATAATTAAAGTTGAGTTGTGTATTCTCTCTAAAATTCTGTCAGTTTTTGTTTCATGTACTTTTGAAGCCCTATTGCTAGGTGCATATATAATTGTTATATCATACTGATAGTTTAACTATGTTATCACTATAAAATGTCCCTTTTTGTTTCTATACTATATTTAGACTAAATACAATTGACAACTACAGCATAAAGAATGGAAATGTAAATTTCTAATACTTTATATGAACTGATACAATTCTAATTATAAATACAATAAAAAATTAAAGTATGTGTACAATAATCTTTAGAGAAACCACCAAAAATACAAAAAGGTAGAACTAAAAGATAATGGATAAATTAAAATGATCTTCTAAAAAAATCAATTAAATCAAAAGAGACATGAAAGAAGAAATAGGGAAACAAAAAATAGGTGGGAAAAAATAGATGAACAGAAAACAAATAGTAAAAATGGACCCCAAATCTGACTATCTTATTAGTTACATTAAATGTAAATGGATCAAAAGATGGATATTTTCGGAATGGATCAAAAGATGGATGTTTTCAACTAAACCAGTGAAGACCTAAATATCATTAGCTTAAAATGGAGACACTTTGTGTAAATTTATTCCAGAGAGGATGTTTATCTACCATAGTGTGAATAACTCACAGTAAGAAGATTATAATTCTACTAGTAAAAGACATATATTACTGCAAAATTACCCTATTGCATTTTTGTTACATTACTATATACATATTACTCCATATAGCTCTATATATCATACAGCCATGCAGAGTATACTTTATGAATGATTTAAGGGTGTTCAAAGGCAACTTTTATTTTAATGTATTTTGTTTCATATGGAAACTGTGTCTTTCCTGAGTCGTCATTGAACTGTACTTAGTTCACCTTTCTTGTATGAACATCTATCCAGTGCTAGAAATCTTACTGCCACACTTGAAACATTTCAATCATATCATAAGCAGGCATTTTCTCTAGTATCTTTATCTTAAGGCTCTCCATAGCCCATCCACTGGCCTAAAGAGAATTCTTTTCCCCAAGCAAGAACATAGGTAGACATATACCTATTCTTTCCTATTGATATTTTTTTCCTCCATTTGTAAAGACATTTAACCAAATAAAGACCTTTACTACAATGGACCTACATTTCCCATCTGTTCTATTTGACTCTCTGTATTCTCCCTAATCCATCTAATTTACTTTAACTTTTTTTTTAGAGAGAAAGAGAGAACAAGTGAGGGAGGGGCAGAGAGTGAGAGAGAGAGAATTTCAAGCAGGCTGCATGTCCAGCACATAACCTGATGGGGGGCTTGACCCCACGACTGTGAGATCATGACCTGAGCTGAAATCAAGAGTTGGATGCTTAACCAACTAAGCCATCTATGTGCCCCTAGTTTTGTCAAAGCAAAAGATTTATTATGTCAGAGCTCTCCCTAAAACCTTATGTGTAGCTTCAAATGCTAGTTGCTGAGTAAAGTTAGGTTCTTTTTCAACTCAGTAACTCATGATTTTTATTCCTATCTCCATTTTTGTTTATTTATTTTTTAATTTTAGAATTGTTTTAGATTTACATAAGAATTGTGAACCTAGTAGAGAGAGTTTTCGTATACACCACACCCATTTTTTCCTATTATCAGCATCTTATTTTGTATAATACATTTGTCACAGTTTGTGAATCAATATTGATACGTTATTATTAACAAAAGTCCACAATTTATTCAGATTTCTTTCCTTTTTACTGAGTATACTTTTTCTGTTCCAGAATCCTGTATTCCATTATAATTATTAATCATGTCTCCTTAGGCTCCTTTCAGCTGGGACAGTTTCTTACTACTTGTCTTATTTTTCATGATCTTGGCAGTTTTGAGGAAATTGGTCAGATTTTTGGAGAATACCTCTTGATTGGTGTTATCATCATAATTCAACTGGGGTTATAGGTTTTTGAGGCAAATACCATGATAATAAAGTGCCATTCTTTATCACATCATATTAAGTGCACATAATATAAATATGATTTACAGTTGTTAATGTTAATCTTGATACCTGCTAACGATGCTGCTGCTAATATTGCACTCTTTGGAAGGAAGTCATTATGCAGAGCCCACACTGGAGGAGTGGAGAATTCTCCTCCAAGGACTCATGAATGGAATATCTATGCAAATAAATTGGAATTCTTCTGCAGGAAAGATTTGTCTCTTCTTTCTTGTTTATCCAAACATTTATTCATATTATTTATTTATAAACTGGTGGATATATTTATTTTTACTTTTGACTATAATCCAACTCTATTTTGTTGCTCAAATTGTTCTAGATTTCATCATCTTAAGGGCTCTTTTAGTTAGCGCCTATGTCTCTTTCACATACTTATATATTGCTGGGAGTTTTATTGCATTCTATTTATTTTGTTGTTGTTTATTTGTTTATTTTGTTTTGTTTACACCTCCTTACTTGCTGACATAACAAGATGCTTGAGGCTTATCTTTTAAATTTCCTACCTTGGTCCTAGTATCAGTGTTAGTGTTTTCTGGAAGGTGTTCTGATTTGGGGGGTGTTTGTTTGTTTGTTTGTTTCTTTGTTTCTTTGTTTGTTTTAGGAGAATGACGTTTGAAACCAAGATCCTAAGATCTGGTGCTAGGTTTCTTGTTTACTTTGATTTTTCCCTTTTATTCTATCTAATCAATTTTTTTTCTCTCCAAATGTTTTTCTTTCTTTCTTTTTTTCTTTTTTCTAAATTCCACCTATGCCCTTTAGTGCATCATTCCTCTACATGGTCTCTCTCTTCAATCTAGTTCCCATTTGGCAGCCAGAGAGACTTTTATAAAATACAAATCTCATTATGACATTACCCTACTTAAAAACCTTCATAAGCTCAGCAGTGCCCTCAGGAGAAAGTTTAAACTTAACATTGTTGGAAAGAATTTTGGGATCTGGTTGCTGTTTTCCTCCCCAACTTCACCTCTAAAAACTCTCAACCTCAGTTTATACTGAAACAATACTAAAATAATTTTAGTTACTTATAAGCCTTGCACAGTTTTATTCCTGGAACACTGCCCTTACTCATCTCTTTTTGCCAAAAGAGACACACACACACACACACACACACACACACACACACACACTTCCTTGTGTAGATTCTTCCTCAACTTTCAGATCTCTCCTTAGATGATTGTCTTCTAGGAAGCTTTTTCTAAAATGCATCCAGGCTGGGCTCCCTAACTGCTTTCTCCCACAGGGAGAACCAATACCTGGGTTTCTTGCTGCAGCTTCATCACAGTTTTTGACAGTCACCTTTTCACGTGTCTCTTCTCTCCAGACAGAAAGTTATGTAATGGTAGGGACTTTGTACATTTGTTTCATCACTGTATTATTAACACAACCAAATGTCTATCACTTGATATACACTAAAGAAGCATTTGTTTAGTGAATCAATAAGTGACTCATGAGGTATTTCCCCTCGAGCTGCTCTCAAGGATATAGTGGTCGTTGATGTATTTCCAAAGGAATATGGTTGGTCAAGTGTTAGGTGTATATGAATTTTTGTAGGCAGAGTATCCCTTAGTATGTGAGACATCTCCTCCATAATGGAAAGATGTGAACAGTTAATGCAACCAGTCTATTGTTACTCATAATAAGGCAGAATTTCTGGCTTCCTTTGTTATTCATTTCCAAATACAAACAGAAGGCAGAGTGCAGCTTCTGGGCTGCTTGAGATCAGTTCTAATCTAGTGTGTGGGCATGTGCTTGGTTAAACAGACTGGGAAACCAGCCATGGAGAAATGAACAGGAATTCTAAAGCTGCCAAGAAATTTATACCTGCACCTCATGGCTTAGAATAGAACATGGTCTCAAAGATATTTTCAGATAAGTTCCGAAAATTCTACACTTTCACCCTGATAGGTACACACTCACAAAGACTCTAACAAAAGAACAAACAGATACAGTTTGCCATTGCTCTGCCCACAGAAAACTTTGGTTTCTTTTAAATATGTTTCCTTAGGAAACTAGGACAATCATTTTGCTCTCATAAAATATGGCTTGAATGTGAGCTTTCCAGAGCTACTCAAATGGAAAGGATCTCTACTCCTTCTGAACATATGCACAGCAATGCTCTTCCTCTAAATCTGATAGTATATTACAGGTGTTCCTTTCAACCCTCTTCTCTTAACTTAGATCTCCCTTCAATGGCAAAATGGAGAGAATATTAATAGCCCTCCACTAACAGATAGTTTTTCCAGCAGAAAGCCTATACCTGCCAAACTTTGCCAAGCTTTTCTCATGAAGGAGATCATGCTGTGCATCACATTTGGAAGGAAAGTCTTTCACCTTGGTTTTAAGTGGAGTTAACTAGATGTACTTCTCTTAAAGGGACTACTCTGTATGGTCAATTGAGGAAGACAGGACAGGTGAATACACTAAAGTATTTGGTTTCTTTAGTCTCCTAGAAGCCAGGTTGATTGTGTATCTGTACTGTCCCTCTTGGCCATGCTGATTAAGATGACGGTTTAATTTTTTTTCTTCTACTCTTTATCTTTGAGAACCTAGGAAAATTATTTTGTCAGTACTGTATATTATTTAATGTTCATCCATTAGAAACAGTGGACCATGTGGTGCAGGTATGACTATTTTTTTTTGGTCACTAGGGTTGACAGAAAAAATATAAGATGGTCGGTTAAATCTGAATTTCATATAACCAAATATTTTTAATATAAATATGCAAGTATGTAATATCTGGGACATTTTTATACTAAAAATTATATTTTGTTTATCCAGAATTCAAATTTAACCAAGCATCCTGCTTTTTTACTAGCTTAAAGTTATGCCTAGTCCTTCAGGCCAAAATATCTTTAAAAGTTTGAATTTCAATCAAAGAATAAAGGACTATTTTAGAAGAGGAAAATGGATTTACTGCAATTCTACAACAACAGTTTTGGCTTATTGGGATCTCAAAATTTGCAAAGTCATTTTGAAGAAAAAAGTAAAGTTACCAACACTGTTCTTTTAAATAATTCATTTCTGTGCAAATTATTAGGGGGTTTAAAGTATATAAACATTTCTGAGCTTTTACTACATTCCTATTCCTCTAACAAGATTTGAAAAATGACCTAAGCAAAATAAATGTAAATGTTTTTCCACATCAAGTTTACTTCTTTTCCATTAAATTGTGACATCAAAGCCTTGGCCGTCTCCTCTTTTCTTTTGAAGGGTGTCAATGTCAATTTTGACCGTTACTAACCTTTGCTTTTTTTCAGATAGATTATTTTATCTGCCATCTAAACACAGAGCTCCAGAGATTTTGGAAATATTTAATTCATTTACAGAGTGATTCTTATTGGGACTGAGCTAACGTTAGCCATTCTCTTAAATATTTAAAAAGTTTGATTTGAAAAGTTTATGAATTCTTAAGCAAGTCATGTGTATTCTGCTTTGTTTTTGCTGCTGCAATATATGCTGTCTTTTTAAAAAAGTGAATTAAGTTAATAAAAGCTTGTTTTTTTTTTTCCAAATAAGAACTCTGCAGAAGTACCAAGAAAAGCCTCTGATATATCTTTAAAATTACTTGGCAACAAACCAAGCCTAGATATAAAAAGAAAAAATGCTTTTTGTGAGTTGTTTATTAGCAGGCACGGACTGTTCCATCTTTGTGATAAGATCCATACAAACAAGAAGCAGCTCTTAGAATAAAGATGCTTCCTCCATGCAATCAAGGTAGAGTGATTGTTGGAAAACTTCATAACTGTGCCTCTTCAAGTATCACTTAATATGTGCACAAATTGAATTCTGCTGAGCCACCCTCCTAGCCTTCATAGGCTCTATAAAGTTTTCCACCAACATTAAGATGCATATGAGGGAGGGGCACTTGGGTGGCTCAGTTGGTTAAGCGTCCAGCTCTTGATTTCAGCTCAGGTCATGATCTCATGGTTCGTGGGATGGAGCCCTATGTTGGGCTTCACACTGGCAGCACAGAGCCTACTTGGGATTCTCTCTCTTCCTTGCTCTCTGCCCTCCCCCACTCACACGCATGTGTGCACACAATCTCTCTCTCTCTCTCTCTCTCTCTCTCTCTCTCTCTCTCTTTCTCTCAAAATAAATAAATAAACTTTTAAAAAAGATGAGTATAAGGAAAAAACAGAGATCAGAGTAAGGGAATGACTTGTGTTAACTTGTCATTTTTTCTTCTTTGTTTTTAAAACTTCTTCTCACTTGAGTCCTCTCCTTGATCCTTATGTTATATAAAAATATGTGTGAATATAATAAAATCCTTTGTTAGTTTGAGATAAGCACTCACCCTGAAAGCTGTGAGGGTTAGACCCAGGGATGCAGATACAGGTAATTTCATCAATGCATGTGTGTGTGTGTCTGTCTTCTCTCACTCTTTCCATCCCCCTCTTTATTTTTGTAGGAAAAGTTTTTTGGGAAAATCCAACTTTACCTTGGTTGAATCTTTCTGTCTTTCTATTCCACCTCTGTAGAGGGTCATTAGAAAAATCCCTGTGACCAAGAGAGGTAGAAACTCTGAAGCTCAAGAATCACTGTCTGAGCTGTATCCCTGAATTGGTTTGGTAACCTTATGTAGGTTTGAGGGCTCAGAGCCAGCCTGGGTGCATTTGCCCCAACTATGTTTGGCCATCTCACAAACTATATCCATTCTCGTTCAAAACCCCATAGGAAACTTTACCAGGGTACAAGTTTTATATCCCTAATTTTTCCATGTAGATCTAAGCAGTCAGAGACCAGAAATAAAGTTAAAGAGATTAGGAAAGGTGAATGCAGGAATCCCCTTTAAAGAGTGATGGGTGCCAGTATTTCTCCATGCTCTTGTCCATGGCATGAATCACTACAACCTTCAGGCTTTGCTCCCCTTAAGAAGCAGGAAGCCCAGGCCCCACCATCATAGTGCTGGATGCTGGATGGCAGTAGGGGTTGCCCTGTTGTCTGCCAACACAGCATGCCAGAGGAGGAGAGGGAGCTTACTGCCACTGGCAGTAATTCCATTATTATATAATGACTTAACAGTTATGTATTAGGCTTGTCACAACTATGTAATAGACTGAACCCTTAAAAGGTTTTCTTTTGCATTTAATCTTTATAATGTGCCTTCTATTTATTATCATTTGTATTCCTCCAAATATGAACCTTCTACATTTACTCAGTGCTTCCCTGTTTAATAGAAATCCAAACAATGTATATATTCATCGCGGATCCTCTTGTTAATGCAAATTTTCTCCAAAGCACCAGAAGCTTTTTCGGAGGCCTTGACATCCAGGCACAGCCTGAGAAATGCAGAAATTAGAAGTGGGTGAAGTTTGACTTTAATGCTCTGATTTGATTCTCTGATGCTTTCTCTGCCCTCGCAGAACCTCTCCTACAGTACCTCTCTTTCTGCTCCCCATACTTCTAACTCTCCCCACATTGTTCCTGATAACACATGTATTCTCTTGTCGGTAGGCAATAAGTTGTACTGCCAAACAGACTCTCAGTGGATTTCCTCCTATGAGAGCTGCTTTTTTGCCCTTACTTCAGCTGTACAATGAAAGGCTATCTCCTATTCTTCTCTCTCTCTCCTTCTCTCTCTGTCCCTCCGTCACTCACACTGTCTCTCTCAAAGAAATAAATAAACTTAAAAATCTATAAAAAGAAGGGGCACCTGGGTGGCTCAGTCAGTTAAGTGCCCAACTCAGTTTTGGCTCAGGTCATGATCTCATGGTTTCATGAGTTCAAGCCCCACATCGGGGTCTGTGGCTAACAGTGATGAACCTGCTTGGGATTCTCTCTCTTTCTCTCTCTCTCTCTGTCTGTCTCTCTGCCCCTTCCCTACTCATACTGTCTCTGTCTCTCTCAAATAAATAAATAAACTTTAAAAAAATTTAAGACTATCTCCCATTCAATGAGTATAAAGACAAATCAAAGATTTGTGGTTTTTGTTGTTGTTGCTGTCGTTGATGTGAACATCTTCCCAGCACCCCCTAAACTGTGGCATCCCCAAACTACTCCACACACAGACCTCCCAGGGACTGGTACACAGTGTCATGGTGGGGCTGGAAAGAAAGGACCCCCCTCCCCCCAATATGATGGCGATGTGAGTAGCTCAGGCATTCTCACAAGGAGCCATTTGCCCACGATGCTGTCATGGCCTGGACTGTCTTGGCGGCTATTTCTGTATACAGCTTCTACTGCAGCAAGTGACCCACCTAACAATTATTTTAATGTGGCAATTAGGGGATTTATTAAAATTTTATTTTAATAATTCTCTGATTGAGTCTATTAATCTCTCTCTTTTTGGGGAGACAGGGAGTGGTGGGTGCATAACCTTCAGGAATTGCATGTTAACACCTTTTTAAAGTTTTTTTTATCCAGACCTTGGGTGATATGGAGACTTCTATGTAGAAGTCACATGTTTACTGGTACTGTCAGCCTCATTGTCATTAATTCTGATTTGGCGCTCAGCAATTCCCATGATAACTGTTGACTTTTATTGTCTCTCTAAAATTGGTTCCATTCTGAGAATAATCTGAAACTAATTTCATGTTATTTTATTTTGGTGATATTACTGTGGCGCTCTCTCCCAGCCCTTCTCTGATACTTGCAATTTGGCTGAGAAATGTAGTTTCAAGACAGAGAAGGCATTTCACGAGTTCTGTACACCCTCATGGGGATTGCAGAGTTGTTGTCTTTTTTGTTTTTAAATCTATTTCATTATTTTTTATATTTGAGACTCAGACTGTCTTCCTCTTTTTGGAACCTTTGAAGGAGGTTATTTTTTCAGGAACTACACATTGAAGCTGCAGCTACAGAAGCAATTACTTTTTAAGGATACGTAGCTCTGAGTTTGGCAGCTCTCAGATCACAAAAAGGTACTGTGACTCCCTCTGGAGGGAGGTGTTTGTTAAAAAGATGAAAGGTTTTCATTAAAAAACTTGGCAATTGCAGCTTATGAATTCGGTGAAATTAAAATTGATCTCGGGGCCCCAGTCCCTCATAAAAAGATTCCTCAGTGCCCCAAATGTACCCGTTAGGCTGCTACTTGATTGTCTGAGACACAGACTCTTCCCTGCCCATTGATCCATTGTCAGTGGTTCCTCATTGGTACCGTAAGCTCCACGATTTAATTATGAGCTCCTTTGGGCTGTGCCACTTGCAATCGCCCTCTGTTCTTCTCTTACAGCCCAAGAAGCTTTAGCAGGCACAGCAAATTATCCTCCTTTTCTAAGGTGCTGTTTATTTTCCTGAAAGAATAATAGAAGGCAGCCAAAGAAATATGAAGGCATTTAAAGCTGACCTTCCGAACACCAAAAAAACCCCTAAATGAACAGCTACTGGAAGGCAATTTTGATGGTGTTTGTCAGAATAAGTTGAGCAGTGGCTTAAAATAAAAAAAAATGAAGGATATGTGTGGGACTCAAGGCAACTGTTTGACTTTGTGTCAGAGACGCTGATTTTTCCCAAACTGAAAGCTTTTGTGCCCCTGCTACTTGGTGGGGTTGGTGTTTCAAGTGCAATCAGTTCTGTGAGTGCAAACATATTTCTCAAGAAGAAAAGGCGCACAGAAGGTGTGTGCATGTTTGCACACTTGAATTTCTACTAATGAATTTTATGTTCATTAAATCAAAACGCAATGGCATATTGAGAAGTGTGAATAATCATAGGTTCTTGGCACCTGGGTGACTTCTGCTCGGGTCATGATCTCACAGTTCGTGGGTTTAAGCCCTGCATTGGGTTCTGTGCTGACAGCTCGGAGCCTGGAGCCTGGAGCCTGCTTTGGATTCTGTGTGTCCCTTTCTCTCTGCCCTCCTCCACTCATTCTCTCTCTCTCTCAAAAATAAGTACACATTAAAAAAAATAATAATCATAGGCTCTTTTGGAAGTTTCCCCAATTTTTATTGCGGAATTTGTCAATTCTCTACGACACATCTTACAGCAGTCAGCCGAGAAGATTACTCAAATGTCTGTAACCTTTAGAAAAGGGCCTGAACCACTGACATTTTTTCTGGAAGGCAATGATGATGGGGTCCCCAAAATGTTTCAGAATATAGTCTTTCCTCCTCAAACTTTTTGTTAATTAAATTACAGTTTATTTGACTTCATAAGAAGCTCGCCTTTGAAAACATTGCTTTTCAGAACATATGCATAAAGGCTAGGCCATGAGTCACTTGGTCTACAATAGTAAATATTTTCAGGCATCTTTTCATGGCCATGACACCGAAGTTAATGAGGAGGTCACTGAAGATTCAGAGTGATTTTTCAAGGCCACAGCATTAGTAAATGATACAAGGATGCAAACCCAGGACTTTCAACTTGAATTCTGGTGCTTTTTCGGGAATATTGCAGCCACTGTTTCAATGGAAATTCCTTTAAATAAATATTTAGTGAACCTCTACTACCAGGGAATGGGATTTTGGTTGCTTGGTCAGAGGACAGGATATGTTGGGACATAAGTCAGCCTGGGTGCTAGGCTGAAGTATGTGTGGTACGGTAGAGGTGTTCTTTAAAGAGAAAGAGGTCACAGAGAGCAGAGGAGGCAGCAGGGGTTAGGGGAAGAGAGGGGCACAGAATAAGATGGAAGGAAGTGGTAACAAATTTTACCTAGTCATTCTTACCATTTGTGTTTAGGTCCCCAGAGAAATTAATGATCAAGCTTTATAGAAAATCACTTCCCAAGCCAAGTTGGTTCCTTGGTGAAGGGGGCCTCTCAGGATTCATACAAATGCAAATGCTTTGTACAGCATTTCCATTTGGGAGAGAAAACCTAGGAACACTATCTGTTGTTCATGTGATGTTGGAGAATTGAGTTGTATGAGTGGCTGAGCAGTTTACACATGGACCGCTGGGAAGTCGCTGTCCTTGCCTTTGAGAAGATCATCCACCATCTAGATGGGGAGACAGAATCGAAACATATGACTGGACTCTAAAAATATCACTAGAAACCCTCTATAAATGTATGCAGATTAATATACTGCAAATGATGCGCAAGGCGCCGAAGGGATGTGGGGAATGGACTCCTCAGAATCTGTAAGAAGTTAGATTGCAAAATAAATCATGCATTAGTATTTTCCCATAACTGTGTGGATGGCTCCATTCCTTAGGAGCTTTTACGCATGAGTTAATCGTGTGAGATTATTGATGTTTGAGTTGTTTTTTGTAAAGTTATCAGAAGGTATTAGGAATGCAAAGAAGGCAATTGAGCTTAAGATCACTGTGCTGAATGATTCCCCTGGAAAGGAAACCTTTACCTGCAAACAGTGCATTTTTCCTGCCCTACTCCTTGCATACAGAATGAGAACTTGTAGAGCTTCTTAATTACATGTAGACTGACTGCTTGATGCATAACATTATTGCTTTGGCTTACTTTTAAATTTCTGGGTGAAATTAAGGATGTGGAAATAATCTTTCTCTAGGATTGGTGTTATTAAGAGTGTTTCTGGGCTGTGAAAGATAATTTCTTAGAGGTGACAGAAAATAGAAGATATTTCTCCCCAGCTCTTTAAAGGGGTAAACCTGGGGTAAATGCAAGTTTATTCACACAGTTCTTAGCTGCATAGAGGAAGGAAGCTCTTTTGTTTGTCTAAACCTATCGGGTCTTTTCCATGTACTTCTAATTATTGTTGGCCAAAAAGAAATTAACTTTATTCAGTCCAATGGCATTTAAAGCATAGTTGTACCTGATATTTGAACAGCCTTTAGATAACACTCCACTTATAGGGTATTTGTTCCAATCCCTCCTTTTACCCCTGTCTACAGCAGAAAATCATTCTAGTCAAATAATTTTATAGTTTTTTTTTCAAAAGCCATGTTATTTTCTCTCTGGCTTATTACCAATTGATAATGTAAAAAGAGTACTAACATAGAAATAAGAAGATAATAAAAGAGAACAATATATCACTATGGTGGGTTGAATAGTCCCCAAAGACATGTCCACCTATAACCTCAGACCTTTGACCTTATTTGGAATAAGGGTCTTTGCAGATGTAGTTTACAGTATAATCTCAAAGTGAGATTAATGGGCACTAAATCCAGTAATGAAAGTCTTGTAAGAGACAGAAGAAAACAACCCAGAAACACATAGAAGAAAGCCATTTGAAGATAAGAGATAAGACAGAGATTGAAATTATGTATTCCACAAAACAAAGAATGCCAGGAGCCACCAGGAGCCACTAGAAGTTGGAAGAGGCAATGAAAGATTTTCTCTTAGAGCCTCACAGGGAATTGGGCTCTGTCGACACTTTGATTTCTGACTTATAGCCCCCAAACTGCAAGAGAAAAATTTCTGTTGTTTTAAGCCATGCAGTTTGTAGTATTTGTTATAGCAACCTTAGGAAATGAATACAGCCAGAAATGACTTCACCACTATAACCCATAACCCATTAAATGTTTGTCTCCATTCTGTAATTGTCATGTGCACACATATTTGACACAGTAGTGTTATGGTATAGGTTCCAGTAAAAAGGGAAGGACAGCTATTACTTATTGAGCATACTCAGTGTGCCAAACAGAGTGGGCACTTGCTATCATGGGGCTTCCCTTTTTTTGTTGGGTATGGTTTTCAACCATTTAGTCCTAAGAATCTTCCCCGGGTTGGGAGAGTTGTGTTATAATGGGGAGCAGATTACAATCTGTTGCAGAAGAAATGCAAATAAAGATAATTAACATTACCCTTTGACATTCAAAATATGTCCAGTAATCCAATGGCCATGAAAGCTAGGCTAATGTCTAAAATCCTTCCATTTTTTTCTCTATCATTGCCCACAAGTCCACGCCCAAATCTACCCTACTGAGTATATAAAAGGCCAAGCCTGGGCAACTCAATTCAGAGTTCTACCAGGGTACAATATCCCTTCTGTCCCAATAGTGAGACCTTTGTCAGTGAAGCATGATGTGTGCTGACAAAGAGAGAATATAGTGTAGGGAAAAGAACTAGTCAACCACTGGGCAGAAGTATATTAAGTGAGAGTGGTACTTAATGCAGAAAAGGGTTTTCTCTACTTCATTACCACCCCATGGGCCATCTCCATATAAGCCTGGTGCAGTAACATCAAAGTGACTTAGGTATAGTGTAAGCAAGCTAAGAGGCCCTGAAGCTTTCACTTCTCCAAGCTTCCCTTCCTTCACTAGTGGTATATGCAGATCCCAGAAATATTGGCAAGCCTGAGCTTCCAGAAGGGATTGCCAAAATAGGGGCAGAATGCTCTATAGGAAGAGCTTCCAAACAGCTCACCCAGGCAGGAGTAAGTGGTTGTCATTGTCAGAGTCTCAAGATGTTTCCAGTATCTGGGGTTGCTGAAGTGAGTCCAAGTAAGCCAGGAGTGCTACTATGATCTGTCCATGCTCAGAAAACAGCTAGATCATGAGTTACCCCTGCTACCACTGCAAATGCCATCAGGGAAATAACCAAATGGCTGAAAGACATCACCTTGAAGGTCAGCATTGCTAAAGGACCCTGAGCCCAGGGACCTCCTCTTGACTATGAGTTTACATGAACCAAAACTCTCTACATACACCCAAATGCTACCTTGAAGGGGTAGTTAGGAAGGCAGGATGACTGAGAAGTAAAAAAACAACAAGAACATTTAAGATCTCATCTTGATATCCCTACCTTAACCACATCTGCAAAGACCCTTATTCCAAACAAGCTCACATTCTGGAATTCTAGGTAGATATATCTTTTGAGGGCTACTTACTATTCAAACCACCATCAATTAGCATGGATAGCATGGATTTCAAAAAATCGACAAAACTCTGTTATTTAGATAATTTCCCTTTTCTTAAACTTTTCCCTGCCTCTCCTCAAGAAATTCTGTGTGCCTGGCCATCTTTTTTTACATCAATTCTTGCATCTAGAAACGAGCTCTGTAAAGCTGGTATTGAAGACATCAAGGATCAAATATTCCACCCCAGGAATTTGCAGCCCTGTCTGTTCAACCACTAAACCCTATCAATAGAATCACGGTAATTCTTGGTTCTACTTAACTAGCTGGACAGGCAGAAGAGATTTCCCCGTGGCCATTTAACTTGGAAAGAAGATGTGAATGGAAATCGAGTCCTGTTACTTATAGGCACAAAATGTCTTCAGGGCAGTATTGACTTAAGAGGTTCAGTCTTTGAATTTGAAGAAGGAGCATTCCTGTTGACCTGAGGAATTAGTCATCATCATCTCAAGGTTAGGGTGCCAGCTTAGACTTAGGTTCAGGAAACTTCTAAGGGGTATCTCCCCATTCAGAACCTCAGATTTGTTTCCCCAAATCTTGCAACATGAAACTCTCTTGAAATGTGACTCCAGGGATGCCTGGGTGGCTCAGTCAGTTAAGCATCCATCTCTTGATTTTGGCTCAGGTCATGATCTCACGGTTCATGAGTTTGAACCCTGCATCAGGTTTTGTGCTGACAGTGCAGAACCTGCTTGGGATTCTTTCTCTCCCTCTCTCTCCACTCACTCTCTCTCTCTTTCTAAATAAATAAATAAACTTAAAAAAAAGTGACTCCATTCCTCTTTCTCATTTGTGAAATAAGAGATTTGGACTACATGGTACCATTATGCTCCTTTTATATCTGGAAGTTTAAATGACTATGATTTGACTGTCACAACCTATCTTCCTTATGCCTCCATTCAAATATGAAACACTGACAGAATAGGCCAGAAAGGGAAATTGAAATTATATTGCATTATAACTAAGCAGAATTAAACAAATCACTCAACCTTTCTGTTCCATAGTGTCTAATCTATAAAATAATGGCATTGGAATTCAAATTCATAATCCCTATGTGCCTTTCTAGCTCTAACTTTCCACTTTTGATACTGTCTAATGTGATAGCCACTGGCCACATGTAGGGAAAGTAATATACATATGAAAGTAATATAGATTTTTCATTAATGTTTTTATATTAATTATATGTTGAAATGATAGTTTTTGGATATATGAGATAAAATAACATTTATTATTAAAATTAATTTCACCTATTTTGCTGTATATTTTTACTGTGGCTTCTAGAATATTTAAATTACATATGTGGAGCACAATATAATTTCTGTTGTATAGTGCTGTTCTAGATCTATGCAAAACAGTTTTGAGATGAAGGTCTATATGTTCAGTTACATACAGTGATCATGTACTGCCTGTGCTTGTAATTTGCATGTGTATGCATATAACTACCTGCACATATACATATACACAAGGCATCTTTTAAAAAACAATGTTACTGTTGGAGTGCCTGGGTGGCTGAGTGGGTTGAGCATCCAAATCTTGATTTCAGCTCAGGTCTTTATCCCAAGGTCATGGCATCAAGCCCTGCGTCGGGGTCGACACTGAGTGCAGACCCTGCTTGACATTCTCTGTCTCTTTCTCTGGCCCTCTCCCCAAATCAAGCTCTCTTTCTCTCTAAAATAAACAAACGAATAAACAATGTTACTGTAAAAGCATATTTTATCCCCTTTCTTGGCTATCAGGCGATCTAGTACCACTACCAGTTGGTTATAAACACTCAATTTAGAAAAATAAAGGCTTTGACCTAATACAAGTTATGTATTTATATAGATTACCTTTTTAAACATTACTTACTTTTGGAAAAAAATAATACACGCCACTGACTTATTGTTAAGGTATTAAGGAAATGAGAAAAGAAAAAAATTAAAATGAAAAAATATCAAACTCTTATTTATTTTATTTTATTTTGAATTTCATTTCATTTTATCTTATTTCATTTTATTTTATAGAGAGCATGAGTGGGGGAGAGGGGCAGAAGGAGAGAGAGAGAATCTTTTTTTTTTTTTTTGACATTTATTACTGACAGAGAGACACAGGCGTGAGCAGGGGAGGGGCAGAGAGAGGGGGATACACAGACTCTGAAGGAGGCTCCAGGCTCCAAGCTGTCAGTCCAGAGCCTGACGTGGGGCTTGAACTCACAAACCACAAGATCATGACCTGAGCCAAAGTCGGACACCCAACCAACTAGCCACCTAGGTGCCCTGGGAGAGAGAGAGAATCTTGAGCAGGTTCCATGTTCAGTGTGGAGCTCAACACAGGGCTTGATCTCACAACACTGGGATCATGACCTGAGCTGAAATCCAGAGTCAGATGCTCAACAGACCGAGCTACCCAGGTGCCCCCAAAATGCTTAAGGGTAATAAAATGACCTCATGAACATATCCACAGATACATTCATACAACATGCATGCATTCACAGTGACTGAGGGGCAGTGATGGTATTGCTGCCCTGCTCTGACTCAGTTCCCCATAGCATCTGTGATATATATACCACAGCCCCGTTTCCTCTCTATTCTCCCATCACCAATTATTCCTCACTCCTAAACCTATGTTCTGATGATAATTTATACTATCCTACAATTACTTACATTCTCAGAAAAAAAGTTTTCATTATTAAATATCATAAGATTAATTTATCATCTCATTCAGTAGCTTTGTACAGCCCACTATAGGCAAAGCACTGTCATAGGCACTCATGGAAATGCAAAGATAAATTAGACTCACATCTTAACCTGTACTTATTATTTTTTTTAACATTTGTTTATTTTTGAGAGAAAGGGTGTGAGCAGGAGAGGAGCAGAGAAAGAGGTAGACACAGAATCGGAAGCAAGCTCCAGGTTTTGAATTGTCAGCACAGAGCCCAATGTGGGATTTGAATTCATGAGCAGTGAGACTGTGACCTGAGCCAAAGTTGGATGCCCAACTGACTGAGCCACCCAGGCACCCCAACCTGTACTTATTCTTTAGAGAATATGTAAGATTTATAGAATGTCAATCTGTACATATGGTATAGTTTATGACAGGAGTAAGCACAAGATAAATAGTAAGTATCACAATGCCTTTGTTTTAATACTAGGTCTCCTACTGTTTGGTTGTGTGAACTTAGGCAAGTAACTTAAGCTCTTTGAACCTTAGTTTCTTCATCTATAAAATGGAACTGGTACCAGTCATCTCCTACATAGACTATGTATGAGGTTTAGAGAAGATAATTCATTAAAAGGGGTCAGTTCTAAGCCTGGCAGGAAATCTCCATGAATGTGAGCTACTGTTTTTTAATTTTGGATATAACTGTGATATATACACATGTATATATATCACATACATATGTGTATATATCATATATATATCCCATAATCCCGTAGGCAGGATAGGCATTTGAAGTACAAATAAAAATGCTGGGAATTTTAATTTATTTTTATTTTTTAAATGTTTCTTTATTTTTGAGAGTGGAGCAGTGGCAGAAAGAGAGAGAGGGACAGAGGATTTGAAGCAGTCTCTGTGCTGACAGCAGAGAGCCCCATATGGGGCTCAAACTCACGAACTGTGAATCATGACCTGAGCCAAAATCAAGAGATGGACGCTTAACTGATTGAGCCACCCAGGTGCCCTAGGAATTTTTTAGAATAAGCAGCATATTCTTCCATTTGAAAAATGAAGAAAAGCTTTGTGTACAATGTGGGATTTGATCCAGGCAAGAGAGAATTTACCTAAATGCAGGTGAGGGTTGGATATTCCAAATGGAGGAACCGACACGAGTGACATGAAACCATAGGGAACTATGGAACAGTCAGTCATCAAGTGGGTGTTGAAAATAAGATTTCTGAGAGGAAGTACAGATAATTACATTGGAGAGGAAGACTGAGAGTAAGACTTTCTCAAGTAGACATTATAAACATATTTACACATGATCTTCCTTAGAAATGTAATCCTTTTATTTCCATTGTATGGTGTTTCCTTACAACCATATTTAGACTGTAAGTAGTAGTGATTCTGTATAGCATAGATTTGTGTTGGCATTTTCTCTTATGGCTACTTCTTAGTTTTATCCTAAATCCCAAAGAACCCAGGAACAATATGGACATCCTAGTTTATTAATGTCATTTCCAAATTCCCACCTCTCTGCTCCAAATTAGTAATCAAGTTCCTTTGAGTCTCATGTCATTTAGCTACTAACTTCTAGACTTTCTTGTCACCTCCTCCAGCAATCCCCTTTCCATCCAAAATTTCATGCCCGGACCATAGCTTTCTAAACTTTAATTCTCCTATAACTGTTCTGCATGTGGTCTTGTCACGTCACAGATGAGAGGGCTGGGCCCTAGCTCCACCATTTATTAGTCATATGATCTTGGATGATTTGCTTAACTTCTCTGAGCTCATAACAGCAATAAGCATAGTGCATACTTAATAGTTATTATGAAATAAAATGATGTGTATGAAATCCTTAGCATCATAGTTGGTGCATAATAAACCTTCCAAAAATTGTGCTATTCAGTGTTATGACCTTTGTCCTTTAATCCATATACTACCATCTTAACAAGTCTTTCCTGTCTTCATTTCCTTTCTTATTTAGCCTAGATGTGGACATATCTGCTAGTCTTTAGTACATCTCTAATTATACCCTGGGGTCCCTTGCCCTTTTGTATTTATACCTCCTCAGACAGGCTGTAACCTGGAACCATCCAGTGGCCTTCACCTCCTCTGCTATGATCAGGATGTTGAGGCTCCAATGGGAAAAATCACCTAAAACTTGGGCCATGACAAATTAACACAGTCCTTCCTTAGCTCTTAGGTCAGACCTCAGTTCTTTTGTGTATACTTACATCATATTTTTTCTCATTCCTTGTGAACAGACAATTCAAGGCTGACAACTTGTTTGAAGTCTTTAGCCTCTACCAAGTTCTCCCTCAGCAGGGGGCTGCCCCAGTCCTACAGAGACAAAATTGAGAACTTCAAGCGGTAAATCCCATGGCCTCCTGCCTCTGCATCTACAGACTTACTTTTACCTCCTTCCCCCATCCTCTCAAAGGATTCGTTCAGAAATAGAGCTATATCAATTACAAAGCCTTATTAACAAACGTATTTGTTGAACACAGAGAGTGCTTATTGCTATGTAAAAAAAAAAAAAAAAAAAAAAAGATGCTTCTCTCACTGGATTTAAAGTCTGAATAAGTAAGCTGAAATAATTCAAATATGAAAAATTAGCTTAGAAAGTATTTAAATCTCACAAGTATAAGATGTTTTAATTATATTCCTTGCTCATACATAGTTGAAAATTTTTAAATGGTAGAAGAAATATAATACAAATGATAAATTGAATTATAGCATTGTTAATAAATGTTAATGAATATTAATTTTAGGAGTGTATATATCTTTCTGGTCCATGGAGACAGTAAAACAATGAATATTCTGTCTATATATACACACACATGTATGCATACACTTTGTTTATATGTATATATGAGTGTGTATATGTATGCATATATGTTCTTGTTTGTCCTTTGTTTATCTAAGCTTTAGATTCTAATGCTTGACTATGCTGTTAGCATATATCTGATTCTGAAATGTTCTAGTTACGTATTGTGGTGATAACATTCTTTGTGTGCTTAATACCCTTGAAAATCTGTCTCTCTGATAGAATATTCCACAGCGATATTCTTAAGAGGAATATGTGTTTCAGATTTTCCAGGACAAACCAAGTTTCAGATATCCTGACCCATTAGTTCTTTATTGTTGATTGGCTTAATGATCACTTATTGACTGTCTGCTAGACCAGGCACCGTTCAACAGGGAAGGTGGGTGCAAATGTAGATAAGAGGGATGCAATTTTATAAACAGAATTACTCAGGAAAACTGCAAAGGGAACAAACAATTCAGACGGGGTTATCAGGAAATTGTCACAAGTTCATATGACCTAAACTCTGGTTTGGAAATCTAGTTCATCAACTGAGTAATTCCATAGTTCCTCATTCTATTCTTCTTTTGCCGAAATGCCAAAGCCAGTGCATTGTGGCTTCTCCTGTGGAGGGCTTGAGTAAATGGCCAGCAGTAAATGGCTCGCTCCAGCCTACCACCTCTTCTCTGTGCTCTTTCATCCCCTCCGTTGCGCTGCTCACTGCCTGTCCATCCAACACCTCTCATCAGCACCTGCAACTTTGCACCCTCTTCATTTGAAAGACACACATTTTTTTTTCTCAGTCTGACACCTGCCTGCCTTGACACCAGCAGGATGAAGATCTGTCCTCTCAGACAATGTGCTAGGTGCAGAGCTCAGTCACAAATAGATCTTTAAACAACCAGCTTACCATTCCTCACAAGCCCTGCGTATTTCCTGCTGATGACACGGTGGTGGGCAGAGTGACATCTCATGGGACAGGTGGGGCATGTAGAGGAGGCAGGATTGGCAGTTAGCAGGTAAACTTCATCTTGGCAGGCTAGTCTCGGCCCTACACACAGTTGACTTGTATATCCCTGGAGATTTTTTTTTTTCAGTTTCCTTATTTAAGAACTGAAATGTCTTCTAATGCTGCTATTCCTAGAAAGTAGCTACACAAATTCCAACTTTGTCAAAATCTTCATCTTATTCAACTGGGAACATTTTTATTTCCTATTGGTTTCTGAAATACCACACTTACCTGATTTTCCTCCTCAATAGATGTGCCTTCTAAGGCTCCCTGACTGTCTTCTTCTTGCATATCCAATTCTAGAAATTGAAGTACCCCAGGCCCTTATCCTCACCATTTTCTTTTCTCTATCTGTATGTTCTCCCTCAATGCTCTTACCTAGTCCCATGGCTTCAAATATTGTCTTTACAATGATGATTGACAGATTCATTTATCTTAATCTAACCTCTTCCCTGATGTATCCACCTGCCTGTACTATATCTGCATTTGGTGTCTGATAAGTATTTAAACTTAACATGTCTCAGACAAACCAATCACCTCCCTACTGCGTCACTGCCTGTCCTGATTCCCACTTTGTCGCTGTCAGTGGTACCATATCCATGCAGTTACTCATGCTAAAAACCTTGATAAAAGTAATTGCTGATTCTTTTCTTTTTCCCCAAATCCCACATTTCATCCATCCATAAGTCCAGGATTCTCTATTCCAAAATATATACCCATAATCTGGCCATGTTTTTTCTTAAAAAATTTTTTTTCAACGTCTTTTATTTATTTTTGGGACAGAGAGAGACAGAGCATGAACGGGGGAGGGGCAGAGAGAGAGGGAGACACAGAATCGGAAACAGGCTCCAGGCTCCGAGCCATCAGCCCAGAGCCTGACGCAGGGCTCGAACTCACGGACCGCGAGATCGTGACCTGGTTGAAGTCGGATGCTTAACTGACTGCGCCACCCAGGCGCCCCATTAAAATTTTTAATGTTTATTTATTTTGATAGGGAGCATGAGTTGCAGGGGTTGCAGAGAGAGAGAAAGGGAGAGAGAAAATCTCAAGCAGGCTCTGTGCTGTCAGTGCAGGGTCAGATGTGGGGCTCGATCTCACCAGCCGTGAGACCATGACCTGAGCTGAAACCAAGAGTCAGATGCTTAACTGACTGAGCCACCCAGGTGCCCCTAATCTGGCTATAAGCCACGACCACCCTAGTTTAAGCTATTTTAACTCTCCCTGACCACAGCCACAACCCCCATGTTCTTCCTATCCTGCAGGACAAAGTTGTATTTCTAAAGTATAAATTATTAAGCACCCCTGCTAAAACATCTCCAATGACTTTCCATTGTAACTGGATAAAATCCTATAAGGCCCATATGATCAGGAACCTGCCTTCCCCTGCCTCAACTCTCTCCCTTGTTCACTATTCTCCAGCTGCTGATTTTTTGTACACTGGATACATCAAGCTTGTTTCATTCTCAGAGCTTTGTATTTGTTGTTCCTAACTGCTTGGAATTCTGTTCCCCAGATCTCTTCATGGTTGCCCCCTTCTCATTATGCACACTGAACTCAAATGTCATTATTTTCAGAGATGTTTCTCAATACTCTGGGAAAGGCAGCTCCTGCTCTATTATGCTCTGCTGCGTTACTGTATTTCAACTTCTTCAGAGTACTTGGCAGTATCTGAAATTACCTTATTTTTTCCCACATGTTCACTATCTGTTTCTGTCTACCAGAGTATGAGCTCTTTGTGCCAACGACTCTGTCCATATCTTCATGGCCACATCCTCAGTGACTGGGTCAGTGCCTGGCCTGAGGATATACGCAGTCACTATTTGTTGATTGACTGATTAACCACTAGGTTCGACCAGCTCTTACTGCTTTGCATCTTCAGCAACTAGGTGAAAAAATGGAAGTTCCCTTCATAGGTGAGAATCTCATTTCTGTCATCCAGTCCCTTTAGTTCAGTCCCTGAGTCAAGTAGGAAGAGAATGTGTATTGCAATCTGAGAAGAAATTTGAAATAAATTTACAGCTATTCATTTTTAATCAAATATTATTCATCAAACATTTCTTTTTTAATTAAAAATTTTTAATGTTTACTTTTGAGAGATTGAGAGAGAGAGAGACTGAGCATGAGTAGAGAGATGGGGAGACATAGGATCTGAAGCAGTTTCCAGGTACAGAGCTGTCAGCACAGAGGCTGACACAGGGCTCGAACTCATGAACCGCGAGATCATGACCTGAGCTGAAGTCAGACATTTAACTGACTGAGCCACCCAAGGCGCCCCTCAACAAACATTTCTTAGGGATCAGAGGCGTGTTGGGCAATAGGAGCTAGGCAACAAAAGCGGGTAAATCATGATCTCTACCCTTAAGGAGTTTATCGTTTGATAAAGAAAATGGACACTGTCTTAGTCAACTCAAACTTCCATAACAAGATACCAAAGATGAGGTGACTTGAACAGCAAAAATTCATTTTCCCATAGTTCTGGGGTCTGGAGGTCCAAGATCAGGGTGCTAGATGGTCAGGTTCTTGTGTGAGCCTTCTTGCTGGCTTGCCGATGGCTACCATCTTGCTGTTTCCTCACATGGCCTTTCCTCAGTGAGTGTGCAAAGGGAAGAGAGAGATTTCTCTTTCTCTTCCTCTTGTAAGACCACCAATTCTATTGGATTAGGACACTATTTTTGTGACCTCATTTAACTTTAATTTCTTCCTCAAGACCCCATCTCCAAATATTGCTACACTGGGTTTAGGGCTCCAACATATGAATGTGGGGGGACATCAACTCATTCCATAGCAAACACATACCCAGGTCCTTGCAGGGCACCAGCAGAGGGAAATATGGGATGCTATGAAGCACAAGCAAGAAAAGGCAGTGTGAACAGGGGTTAGCTGGTCCAGATGCTTCCCAAAAGGAGTCGGCATGGGCCAGTGATGAGACCCTGGTGAACTAATGTTCCTCATAAGTCTCAAGTGTCTGTAGGACACAGGGGACAAAGGGCCTTCAGTCACCAAAAGTGTCTGGAATCCACACATCAGCACTGTGTTGTTTGGATGGGGCAGGCAGAGACTTTGTTATTTCTGTGTTTATTACTGCAGAGCTAAAACTTGGAGGAAGAAGGGGTCTTGTATTTCATTTTAGGATTGATGTGACCTGTCAGGGGTCCCTGTGGTTTCTAGACCTCTACATGGCTCATGCCCAGTATGATGGATTTCCAAAAACTGAGAGAATTGTTGTTTTCTGGTTGTTGCTAGAATGTTTAATGCAGTCCTTTATGCCCATGATATTTCCCCCAAATCAGAGGTAAGATAGAACTGGGAATCTACAGGCTCAGCGATGATTACTTCGTCCAGCCAGATTAAGCAAAGCCAAGCTAAGGCAAAATTGCCAAGTGTGTCTTTTTGATTTCTGGGCACCTCTTTTGAGTAAGTTGCCTATTGGTAAAAGTGAAAATAGGTAAAATAATCATACTAGGCACCTACTAGTATTTTCTTATGCATTATCTTAGCCGGTGAGAAAAATAGTATTTAATCTTGTTTCTCACATTCATGGAAGAATGTTTAGAGTAGGGACAGCATTTGCCTGGAGCAAACTCCAAGTCAGCACTCTTTCCTCTGTGCCATATGTCTTAGTGTCATATGCTGTCCCCCTGCAGCTGCCATGAAGCCAAGCACTGGGATGACCAGGCACTAATCAAGTGACCTTTTCTCCGTCTTGGTAGCAACCTGTGCTGCCTTCTCCAGTCTTCATTCTGCTCAGTGGTTAGCAGTGTCCTTGTTAGTTTCCCAGCTAGCTGGAAGGTTCTCAGAGACCTCAGATGATGTTTTATCTGTCTTGGTGTTTCAGCCCTTAACAGAGTCTGACACATAGTTGGGAGGCAATAAGTGTTTGTCAAATAAAATGTCAATGCCATATCATCTCTTAGAATCATAACATTTGAGGTGGCCTTAAATACCCTCTTTAGCAAATAAGGCACAGAACTCAGAGAATAGAAGGATTTGTGTAAGGTCACCCTGAGTGCCATTGTTTTTTTGTTTTTTGTTTTTTTTTTTTTTTGAATTTTTTTTAATGTTTATATATTTTTGAGACAGGGGGAGACAGAGTGCGAATGGGGGAGGGGCAGAGAGAGAGGGAGACACAGAATCTGAAACAGGCTCCAGGCTCTGGGCTGTCAGCACAGAGCCCGATGCGGGGCTTGAACCCACAAACCGTGAGATCATGACCTGGGCCTATGTCGGACGCTTAACCGACTGAGCCACCCAGGTGCCCCCTGAGTGTCATTGTTTAGAAGAGAACAGATTCTCAGTCCAGGTTCCTTCCTGTCTATAACCCTGTGTCAGCCACACCAGGTCCTCAGAAGGGCCTCCTCTTATGTGTTTAAGGAGATGGGTATTTGGAGAAAAGATCTTTCCCAGGCTCCTTCAATTGTGGACCATACACATATATTCACTCTCTTCACTGTTTCCTTTAGCAGATACAAGTATAAACTCTGGATATTTGAAATAAATTATTTTGTTTCCTTTATGTTTCATACACTTAAATGATAAGCATAGTAATCGGTTAGTAAAAAGAACTTCCAGGTCATTTATCAACTGAACTTTCCCTTGTAGTTTTACTTATTGCTGATGTACAGTATGCACATGTTATTAATTCCTTTGTACAAACTTTTTTTTTAATTTTTAAAAAAATATTTATTCTCGAGAGAGAGAAAGAGAGAGACAGAGACAAAGACAGAGTATGAGCGGGAAAGGGGCAGAGAGAGAGGGAGACACAGAATCTGAAGCAGGCTCCAGGCTCTGGGCTCTCAGCACAGAGCCCAACACGGGGCTCAAACTCACAAGCCATGAGATCATGAACCAAGCCAAAGCTGGACACTTAACTGACTGAGCCACCCAGCTGCCCCTCCTTTGCACAAACTCTTGCTACTAAGCTTATGATAACTTATTCTAGTAAATGAGAGTGGAGTTTCTATTTTTACTAAAATTAAGTGAAAGCTTCAATATGTATAGTGCCTTTAAATAAATTCCATGACCCTGTAAATGATGTACTAGCTCTAACACAAGTGAATAGGTAAGCAATGGGTAAGCTTTAAAAATATGATTTGACCTGCCTTGAACAATTCGTAGATGGTATGAAAGAATCACTAAAATAATTAGGTCTTAGACCCTGCATGATGCTTAGGCATCTGGTCCAAGTCATTCATTTTACAGAGGGGAAAATCCAAAGAGGAGACATGCAATGTTTTCCTGATTCCCCATCGCATTTTCCAGTGACCTCGAAAGCTGAGGCCTCTAGATGGCTTCTAGATGTAGTAGGAAGCATGCCCAAGGTCAAGGTTCAAGGACTTAATGCCATTAACTTAATGATGATGTCACATGCATCACTATTGTTGCTTCTTTCACCTCTAATCTTGAGACTTTAAATTCCTGGCCCTGCCTGGTACCACCAGGGTGAATCTTTCTTCCTGTCCTTATTATTTGTTCCAACTCATGAACGCCTGAATCTTTGCAGATTACCAGCTGCTCCGACTTAGACTCACTTCAGGGCAAGTGGAATTATTTCCTGCTTCCAGCCATTCCCTCCAGATTCGAGTACTGGTTTGGGACTGTCTTCAGTCGCTTGCATCTGTATTCATTCTTCAGTGAAGCAAGATCTGGCTTGGCCTGAATATTCCAACATCCTCCCATCCCTCTGCCTGGTGGGTTTTCCCAGACAAGTGGTCCTTGTGTGTGCTGGCCTATCTCACGAGAACAAGCTCTGTCTGGCACTGAGTAACTTTCCCAAAGTGCCCCAAATCCCTCCCTAGTAAGGCTGAGACTAGAATCACAGTGTCTCTCCTTCCATCCAGTCCACTGTCCTCTGTAATACATTACCCACTCATATTAAGCTAGAGACACTAGAAAACATGGCTGTCACTTCTCTAGTAAAATGACATAGGTCCCATTTTTTTGAAATAGAACATTGATAATATTAGGATATAAATAATTCTGTCAAGACATTACTAGTATTCCAAATAGTCTAAGATGCATTATAAATGAGTAAGCAGCAGGGGATATGTAATCAAATGCCTCTATTGAAAAAAAAATGTATAGCGCGGGCTTAAATAGAGCGGGAGCAACAAAAAGCCTTGTCTGAAAGTCCCACTAAATACAAACAGATCTTCCTCAACACTTTTGTGCCAGTTCACGTACAGATTGTATTAGACATCATAATTGCAGAATTATAACCTAGCAGGGACATTTATTATGGGATGACTCAAATAGAAGCAATAGGAAGCCAAGTGGCTAGATCAAGACCTTAATGATAAAATCTGTGAAACGAGCAATTGGGAGTGAAGAATTGTTGGTTTAGAAAATTTATGTTATAATAATGTCTGATAGATTTGACATTGGGAGCATCTCAAAATCAGAAACGAATCTATCTCCCTTTGAACAAAATCCTTGCCTTGCTATTAAATGGGTTTTCTGGATCTTATAGAAAGATCTTGAGCCACAAAAATGTTCTTTAACAGAGGAGTGAAGGTGATGTTAATTACATAACGGATCTCCTAGCCCTGAGCAGGGAAGACCTCATTTTGTCCTGGTTCTGTGGCCTGTGGCCATCAGTCCCACCATGCTCTGGGGAATGGTACAGGAGGGAGCTCTCTGACATGTTTCCCACATCAACCTTTGCTCCAACATCGACTCTCTTATTGCTTTAACTTGTCCAGACTTTTATTTTTTGCTTTAAAGTTAGCCTCTGCCATTGTCCTTTCAGGATGGAGAGTGGCAGAGGTGAAATTATCACAAGCTGGGTCAGTACTCATGCCCCCTAGAAATTCTTAGCCTGCTGCATTCCTAAATAAGCTGAGACACTCTCATATCTTGAGATCTCTGTGAACTCTGTACAGCTAGAGAGAAAATTCGTGTCAAACACCCTCCATACGCTGGGATTTTGTTTGTCTGGTGGCCTAAAAGTTGTGGGACCGAATATTTCTAGTGGGCTTTCTTCTTGCAAGTTAGTGATTCGCTCAGTGCAACGAGAATGAGGTATCTCTGGTCACTGGTCATGAGCTGTGCTTCAAGGAGGGAGGACACATTAATCCACAGTTAGAGAGCGTGCATTGGGCTGTGTGTGGTGGATGTGGTCTACAGGGACCCCTCCCCACTTTCTGCAGGACGTGATTCTTCACTCAGGGGAGTGCAGAAAATGGCCAAATCCCATTTTAATGCCTGTTTTTGAAATATAAGCAGTGGATAGCTGGTGCTAAGAAATGGGTGAGATAAAATAGCTACTGGTAAGTACTCTTTTCTAGATGTTGCTGACTGTCTCCAGGTCCCTGCTTATCTCTGGTACCTGCCAACTTGGACCTTGTTTCTTCTGGCTACGCCATATCCCCCTTGTGCTACCCCATGACCAAGAAAAAGGCTCCGCTGCAGTCTTTTTCCCTGTTTGTCCCTTCTGACTGTGTCCTTCTGGACTCATAGCTTTCCTGTCAGTGTCTGCCTTAGGAGCACCTCTGTGAGCTGCTTGACAGCAGCCTGAATCCCACCCAGCACAGCCTAAGCATGGAAGGTGCTAAGTGTGCTCCACCCATGTAGAGAAATCCAAATTATTTGTGCTTTCATTTTATTTTATTTTATTTTATTTTATTTTATTTTATTTTATTTTATTTTATTTTATTTTATTTTATTTATTTTTTTTATTTGCCTTTTTTCTTTTACTGCCTTCTCCATGCCCCGAGACATCTTCCTGAACTAGGATAACTCCAGAGAGTTTTAATGGGCATTTGTCCATTTGTGAACCCTTGTGGGGACAATCCCACTGATGCTCTGCCCATATTACCACCCACCCCCATGCCTCTAAGTGAACATCAACTTGACTTAACACTGTTACCCCCAGCATCTCTTTGTCTGAGGGCTTTCTTTGGTCCCCAGAGTTCACTTTCCTGTCCCTGTGGTAGGCTGAAAGCATCAGATAATTAATATCCCCTGCCCCTCCCCACAGCAGCCTATCTCAATGACCGAGTGTTGGTGTATAAGACCTTCACCCCTGAGCTGACATTGCCCTGCAACACTCTACTTTGTACTGGCTCCCGAGTCCCTAGTGGGAGTCACTTGTGTTCTTAGAGCTCACCTACTAGAAAACAAACCCCTCATTAGCTGTTTTCCTTACCTGCCTATTTCCCCACTCCCTCATTAGGGTTTCTCGGAATTGCCTCCAGAATAGACTTCTTGCATGCAATTCCTTGAACCAGTCACTTCTAAAGAAACCTAAACTAAGAAGCTGTTTAAACAATACCAAGTAAGGACATGACTTAGGAAGCTATTTTTCATACTAACGAATGAGCCAGCCCTTTGCTTCTCTTCCCTTTTCCATCTTTTGTGTGGATCTGACTTCTAAAACCTGTATTTTTTTTTTCTTTTACTAGGAGGATAATGTAATATGCTCAATAATAATGACCACATAATTTCAATTTTTATATTAAACAAATGAGTGAGTAGCTTGGATTTAAAAGTATTATAGGACAATTAAAAACCTTGTGCTGAGCAGTTTCTGATTTTCTGTCAACACAAACTGCATCCTCTTAAAAGATATTTAAACCATGGTTTCATTTTTTAAATCAGGAGCATCGGTTAGACACTATGAAATATACTTGATGTCAGGAAGTATTATTTATGCCTGCTTTTTTTCCCAGAACCCTCTGACAGAATTGTTTGTAAGCGTTTAGCCTCTTAGAGCAGTGATATAGGAGATAACTACCAATGGCTCCTGCGGGACTCTCTGTTACAAAGAAAAACACTGCCTCATATTGCCTTTGTCCTGGATATCCCAGGAAAAGATTTTTTTTTTCCTTTTTGTTCTAATTGGACTATATTTTTAAAAATTTCTAAATACCAAATGTGGAAAGCCAGATTAAGATGGTATTGGTTTCTAAAGGTTGTGAAGCTTGTTAAAACACACACAGACTGGAAATCTAGTGCCTACAGGTTAGTGTGAAAAAACAGTCGTGATTCAACAGCCACCATCTAAAGGTGGAGAGTGGGGTGGAATTTGAGAGAAAATTCTAGTGGTCCGATCTGTTCCATGTGCCTTATTTGCTTTATTTTTAATCTCATACCAATGGTCCACAGCCAAACTACCTATGAGAGAGAAACTTCCTTTTAGAAAAGGGAAAACATTTGACTGATCTTAGGCTTCCTCAGTGGACTGCATATTCAGTAAACAGTTTTTATCTGTAGACATAGCTCACAGTATATCATCGGGTCCTCAGTAATATTTAACAATATATTTAAATATAACAATATTTAGTTGTGTGGCTTTTCTTCAGAATTATGCTATAAGTTTATTGATGGTGGGGACCCTGCTTCTACTCTTAAGTATCCCACATTCCACATCATGCTATTTTACTTAACTAAGGCATTGTAACCACAGAGGATGTTTTACAGATATTTGCTGAAAGAATATTCATAATGTTCTTGCTCCATAATTTTCCATTTCTTTTTAATTTAATTCACATTCTGAAATTCCAAAAATCCAAAAGATGGTGTCTATTTGTGTGGTGATCTTCCATTTTATGATATCGTTTAGAATATATTCTCAGAAGCTGCCTCTGCTACAAAATGCTAACAATGTTTTAGATAACATTTAGGTTGAACAGTTGGAAATTAGCAATGTTCAAACTTTGGTGAACATTAGATTCATCTTGTCCAAAATACAGATGCCTAGATCTTAGCTCTGGAAATTCTGGTTCATGAGTCTGAAATAGGGCCCTGAAATATCTATTTAAATTTTTTTTATGTTTTTATTTTATTTTTGAGAGAGAGACAGAGTGAGAGCAGGGGAGGGGCAGAGAGAGAGGGAGATAGAATCTGAAGCAGGCTCCAGGCTCTAAGTTGTCAGCGCAAAGCCAGATGTGGGACTCGAACTCAAGGACTATGAGATCATGAACTGAACTGAAGTCGGATGCCCAACCCGACTGAGCCACCCAGGCACCCCTAATATATGTATTTTTAAGAAGCTTCTTGTGTATATCAATGTTTTACAACCATTCCCCTAAAATCTTGCTATTGCTTTTCCCTAAATCCTAGTAGTAAAAAACAAAACAAAACAAAACAAAAACCATGAGGAACACTCTATGTGTTTTTAATTATTTTTTTGTAAAAAATTATATAATAGAAAGGATATGATTCACTACATTACTTTATGATCCTTGTGTACAGATCATTGTGACATCATGAGAAATATCTCCCAAAGCTCAGGGTCTAGTAATAGTTCAGATTTTTTTTCTTGATAAGTTTACTTCCAGTTATTATTCACTTATGAAACCAATTATTTTTCTTTCTTTGTTCTGGCTGCTAGAAAAACTGAACCAAAATTTTATGACATTACTGTCGCTTTTCTCCAATAGGCTTTTAAACTATAAATATTCATTTTTCCTTTCCTTTAAGGCTTGATTTAAAAAAGGAAAATGAGCCAAAGGTTCTTATCTTATTGAAAAAAGGCTTCTATTTAAAGTTGCATAAAATCCTTTTTAGAAGTTTTCTCAGTCCTGAATTCCCTCGAAAACAGAGCTTGAGGCAAGGATTAAATGTTGATGCTTTGTTTGCTAGGTGCAAACCCAGGGCAGCAGAAGTGAGGAAAAAATGGAGGGAATGCGAAGAACGAGATGCGGCAATAAAATGTGATACATCACTGTGTGGGCGGCTGCTTCATGATGAGCTGTGAAGAGACACAGAGGTGATCCAGCAGGGCTCTCCCTCAATATGTGGATCCTTCTGGACTCTCTGTAGGGGGAGACTTACCTTAGATAAGCCCATTAGAGGGAGGAACAAAGGGGGAAGTCTTTTGTCTAGATTCATTCCATTTCTGATTTTCCTTGGGGCAAAATTGGCCCCATGGAAAACTAACTCCTTCATACTTCCAGAGTAGGTTTTCTAAGCCTTTTGGAGGCTGCTTTGGGATGCCAGATCCCATACTCTGCAGTGTGATGTTTCATTCAAGTTTGGAAGTTGTTGAAGGAGCCAGTAACTCAGTTCATGTGCCTGGCCCACAGCTCTAAGGCCCAGTGACTTATTGGCCCCTAGTGGTAGCATCAAGTCCAGCAAACTGGTCAGCTGAAGAAATTCAAGATGACAGATGAGATGTGCATTTGACATGCAAATAGATAAGGAAGTAGGGAACATGTTAAAGGCATAGGGTGGAAAAAAGTCAGGAGGGAATAAAACTCCACAGCTAATAGAGTAGTGAATGTAAGAATGCTGGGAAGAGGGCAAAGCTTATTTAACCATTTTAAATTAGTAAGTGAAGAATTCCTAGCTTAAATGATTGGGTAGAAATACAATTAACAAGAATATAGAAAATAAGTGAAACCCGTTTATTGGGAGGTAAGCGGATTGAGTTTGTTGAAGTAGCAAGGACACTTTTGGACATGTTAGGGTTGAGGTGCCTGCAGGATTGGATATGTGAGTGGAGCTTAGGGGTGAAGCCCGGACTAACCACATGGACTTCAGATCATCAGCATGGAGGGAGTACTGACATCCTTGAATGAATAAAATTAGTGATAAGAGCAAGGAAGAAAGTGAGCCAAGCACAAGAACTTGAGGAATATCAACATGTGAGGAATGGATATTGTGTATGCATGGGAAGAGTTGGCAATAAGGGACACTTAGAAAGAATTGCCAGAGATATGGAATTAGAAATTTCCTGTGGGTGTCACTAGTAACTTATTTGGCATGGAACGTGCACTCCCACTCTTTGTGTGGACACAGAAATGTATCTTTGGGTCTGTAAATATCACCCTAAGCTTTCAGTTAGCATGCACATACTCATGAGAGAGAGAAAAAGCAAGAGAGAATATAAATGAGAATGCATTGAGTGTCTATAATAGATCATGAACCATGTTGGGCACTTGATATATGGTGCCACTTTCATTCCTTCACAATAACCCTATGAAGTGAGTGGGTCATTATTATCATTCTTACAAGGCAGGAAACTTGGCCTCAGGGCCTGACATTAGTAATAGTGCTGGCATTGGAGCCTCAAGTTTGTTTGAACTCAAAGTCCATGTACTTTCCTTACACTGGACTACCTTTGCCTTTCACCCATGACAATGGGCATCTGGTCATAAAAATCTTGCTGAAAAAGCAGCTCTGGATTGCAGAGAGAGTTCCAGACCCTACTTCCAGTTTAGTGCCGCACTTAAGCTGCTTGTCTGTAAAACTAAAATAGATGATAGTAAAATTTTATTTTTAACCTCTCTTGAGAAACCATTTGAACATTTGAGACTTTTACTTTTCATCTTTACTGATCCCCCTCACTAGTGCTCAGAATAATGAACATCATACAAAACATTTTCTCCAGAAGGAAATCCTACAATGATATGGTATAGGAGAGAATAATGTTTTTTTAAATGTGATTACATGCACCAGACAATACGTTGAAGTGTGAATTTTAGAGATTAGATATATTCCACAGATAATATGTAAACATTCCAGGCAGACACAATTAATGTTGAAACACAGAGGTAGTCTAATTGGACCACTACCGACATAATGCTGTAGTGGACATGCTTGGCCTGTATTTTTTCCTTGAATAGATTTCCAACATTTGAATGGAATATTTATGCTTTTATGCTAAAATAAAAGAGCATAGTGAAATAAGCTATTACATGGTACATTAAAACTACTTTTAAGTGATATATGCATAGCACAAGATTCCACAAATTTTGCATTTGCAAAAGGAACTTTTCAATTAAGCACAGACCACTGTTCTCAGAACTCAAAGGAGAGTGCAGGTGCCATTCTAGGTCTTTCTGAAAATGATAATTCTATATTTGCTATGTGATGATGAGGAGAGATCTCCATAACAGCCATCATACACACGAGCCAAGACAAGCCAAGTGATGTAAGAGAGTAAATCTGATTATTTAGTTTGAGAATAGGAGAAAGTTAGTCTAGAACTACTGTGGTTTTACCCACAGCTTGATTTCTCTCTTGCCCACCTTTTTGTTGTTTATGGAGCCTGCAGATTTGAATCAAAGACATATCCAAAGATTCAAAAGTGCATGACGCACCATCTCTTTCTTATTTACAGTCTCAAGGAAAACATGGCAAACATACAAACATCAAATTTTTATTTCTGTGTGAAATCCAGGCACTTTTCCCAAGCAAAAAAGATAACAGAATTAAAGTGTATTCATGCCATTTGTGAAAAAATTGTTCCTGCTTTTCATCTAAATAAAGCAGACGACTCATTTTCCTTTAAGTCATTCAACTGGCAATCAAGCTTTCCAGATAGATGCAATAAAAAAATGTATATAATTTGATGGATCATCCACTTGATTAGGATATTTTTTTGTGTGATTTTCTTTGGATATCCCCTCATGGGATGAATTCTGACCCTACATAGCTCTTCATCCAACCCATTTTTGCTTTGTAATAGTGTGTCTACCTAAGGCATAACATGCTTACAAAGTTTTGCCTGTTTGATCTAGGATAAGTAAAAATACACTGTTTTTTGTGCAGTGGTATTCTTTAAATTTATTTATGTGTGTTTCTGTGAATGCTTTCTCAGTTTCCTGGACATATTGTATAAAATGGAAGCTTCCCAAGCCCTGGATTCAATAATCAATGGGGATTTATTTGTGGATTCTTTGTACTTTTGCTTTCAATGCTTGGTATTATTGGGGGATACTTTTGTTTTTATTCTTTAAACAAACTCTGTCCAGTTCACCAATTGGAATCTGTTAAAATTGCAGTGCACTGATTAATCTTGTAACAACTATAATAGTTAAAGATGCTGTCTTACCTTGGAACTGGTTAACTACATCAGGTTAGAATAAAGAAGGGACTAAGGCCTACATTTGACCATTGACACAGCAAATTATGTGACCTGTATTTTCTCTGAGTTAGTAGTCTGTGGGCTCAGCTGGAACATGGAAAGTCTCAAAAATAAACTGAAAGGGCTTGAAAACTTGAGGGAAGCTAAGGTTCAACGCTATGGGAAAAATTTGGAGGGGTGACAGACCAAAGGACCTTAAATCGATTACCCATCAAAGAATCAAAAAAAGTGAGGGTATGTGAGAATATTGAGAAGTATCCAGAAAAAAGAAAATCTGAGTGCTCTTTTGTCATACTGAATGTTGGTTTGGCCAAGTTCAAAAGGCAGATAGTAAGTCAGATTGGCCAGTATCAGAGCCTAAACTGTGGTTTTGGGGATGAAGTTCTTGCTTAAAAGCAAATAACCAAACCTCAGGCGGTGGTCAAGTAACCAACAGGCTGGTAAACAACCCTGGGGCAGTGGTCAGCATGTTGCTGGCAGTAAAACACACAGTCAGCCACAGGGACGGCCAATGTGAAGTGGGGGAGTGTTGCAGTGGGCAGGAGTAGTGTGGCCTCGAGATCTAGAGGAAATGTGCACACTTCATTCAGTTAAAGCGGTGCTACTCAAAACATAGTTCACGGTGCTGATCCAAAAAAACTGATTTTTTCGGGTCTGTAATGAGGCAAGTATAAAAATTGAGAGTAAACATTTAGAAACTTTTACTGTAACTTTTATAGAGTAATTTTAAGTCTGTTAGATCTGATAATAAAACTTGGGGCTTGCATCTTCCATGTCTTTGTTTTTTATTTTATTTTGCCACTAATTTAATTTTTATTGGATTTTACGCAAGTGTGGTCTACAACATATTGAAAATTAAAAGTCAATAAAAATGAAAAAATCTGGTCCTTTACCACAGATATTTGGAGAAGCACTGACTGTGTAAGAGAAATAAAACAGACCTCAGCAGGTCTCAGTTTCTTCCTTGCCTTCTAGCTTTGCTTGCTTGCTTTCTTTCTTTCTTTCTTTCTTTCTTTCTTTCTTTCTTTCTTTCTGCTGTCTACCTCCCCTCCTTGGGAACTTTAAAGACCTGATAAATCACAAGGCTTACTGAAGCACTTCTTGGAAAATACTGCGCTGATGGTTGTGGGTACCCAGACTGCAGGTTTCGGATAACAAGGAGAAGTGGCCTTCTCAGGCCTTGTAGTGTATCCAACTACAAGGATACACACTCAACTTTCCCCTGCCCTATAAATTCTGACCCTGTTTCAGCTGGATGTCACTGGTCTTCAGTGCTCCCTGATAGCACATCAGCTGAACAAAGCCTTTTAGTTCTATTTGCATCCCTTAAATGGTTTCCTTCAACAATTGAATATATTTAAGCACTAAGGGGTGCTAAAAATGACAGCCATTTTTAAGCTGAGGGATGCAGGTGAGTTTTATACTGCTGCCAGTCTATGTTATACACTTGAAATTTAAGTGCTCAGGTATAGACTGAATTTCCAAACTCACCTGACCAGAGGGACACATGTGACTTCTTTTCTGTTGTGTTGGAGTACTGTAATTGAGAAGGGTAGAGCACCTTGTGGGTCTCTTTGTGGACAGTTGGAATGGCACTGGAGCAGCAGTGGGGACTGTCATGAGGACATAAGCACTTTTCAGACATCACGGCCAAGGCAAGAATCTGGTCTCTAGACTTGGCATGATGGGAGATGTATCAGTCTAGACTTTGGGAGCCCCATCAGAAGCCTCACTCTGTGGGGCACCATAGCAAGTTCAGATTACAACGAGTGTGACCAGCTGCTCAGTCCTGAGGTGTGGGACTAGAACTTGCTCACTTCCTCCTGCCTGAGGTTGAGAGGGGCTCTATCTAGGGACTACAAGAGGGGAGGTTGGGTGTTACAGGTATGTGTGTGTATTTGCCTGTGGTTAAGGGCAGTTGGGCCACCTGTGAAGGAAGAAATCATATATGTGGGCTGGGACCCAAGCAGGACTCTGCCAATTTCCTATACTTTCTACACAATTCATATTGAGTTGTGTAGGAATGCTTTAGTCAGTCCAGATTTATCTTGGTAGAACTTGGAGATGAAAATTAGCATGGCTTAGGCTTAGGTCGGAATAACAGAGAAAATCTGACAGGGGAAACTTTACCTTCCTTATCTCTTGCTTTTGCCCTAGGAGGAATGACAGATACTCTAATTCATGGAAATAAGGCAAAAAAAAAAAAAAAAAAAAAAAAAAAGAGAGAGAGAGAGAGAGAGAGAGAGAGAGAACTTTCTCCATCACCTGCATTCCCTCTCCACCCACCCTCTCTGCAACCATCCAACTAAACAGCTATTTAGTGAGCAGCTCTATGAGCAGGACTCATGGCAGGTGTTGGGGGTGAGCAAAAAGATGACTGTATTGAAATGCCATTGTTGTTTTGAAGCAGCTTTTAGTTTTAATAGGGATATTCAAACATAGGAAAGATTAAATTGTACTACTTCGAATAGTTCAGGAGGACCAAGATAAGTGGCAAACTTTGCATGATTAGTAGAGACAATCACTGTCCAAGGATCCAGAGGATGACCTGGGCACTGTGCACCATGAAGAAGGACAGGCAGAAAGGACTGGCCCCAGAACTGAAGGCTCAGTTGGACTGAATGATAGGGATCCTCTCTCCCTTCCCACACTTCTCCTTTATATAGCATATGCTTAAGCAATCACCATCCTCATATGTCCCTCCTCCAGATGTCTCCAACCCCATCCCCAACCTGCCTCTAGACACAGTCCTGAGAGAGGAAGCCTTACTTGGACTACCACACAGCCACACACTTATGAGCCCTCACCATACTCCAATTCTTAGATTCAGAGCAAGTGGCTGGTTCTGTAAGAAGGCATATCATTGTGTGAGGTGTTAACCTAGTTTTTACTGAAAGAAAGACAATTTTGGCTTTTAGTGGAGAAGACCCTTATACTAGGGGAGGGTTCCTTTGGTGAAGCCCTTCAGCTTTATCTTGGAAATTTAGCTCCTCAACTTTCTTAAAGTTGGTGTAGAAAACATTTAAGTCTATATATGTATGTCTATGTGTGTATGTATGTATGTGTATGTATTTATGTGTGTGTTTGTATATATTTGTGTGTATATTTGACAATTAAAGCCCTCCTGATTAACCTTAATTATAGACCTAAATTGAACACCTACTGTGTGTAGAGCCTTATGTTAGAAATACATAAATAAATCAGAGAGTCTCTGTTCTCCAGGGACTTATAACCAAGTAGGACAAGAAGTCAGAGCATTAGATAATTAAAATGCAATGGAAAAAAGAGGAGGGAAAAAGATGAGAGAAAATTTCTGTTAAGAAGTTTTGATTGATTTGACTATGTCTACTTATTGAATTAAACATTTTCTAGTCCGATTTCCCCGCCACATTGTATCTATTGATTAAAGATCAATTATTTGTATTGTCTGATCAGGAAAAATCCTGTGGTATTCCACATACCTGGTAATACTTATACCTAGAAACAATCAGTTGGAGCATGAGAAAAGTATTTTGCAGCTATTGGGATTTTATCTCATGGGATTGCAGGCCTAATATTTTATTTTTCTATACATGTTCACAAAAAATTCCACAATAAATTCATTATACCCTTTAATAACATACATTGTGATTTACTTTGATGTTCAAAATAAGCATATCACATAATGGCATATGAAAAAAAAATTAATTGTGTGGTCTTTTTTTTTCCCCAATCTGTAGTTTAATCTTATATCACAAAATCCAGGGAGTTTTTAAAAATACACATCTCTTTGTCTCTTCAAATACTTCCTTTTGGAAAGGTACATTGGAATCTTGGTGGGAGGAAAACTTATCTTTTAAAGTTTTTATTTATTTTGAGAGATAAAGGGAGAGCAAGTGGGGAACGGGCAGAGAGAGAGAGGGATAGAGAGAATCCCAAGCAGGTTCCACACTCTCAGAGCAGAGCCTGACGTGGAGCTTGAATCCATCAACTATGAGATGATGACCTGAGCAGAAATCAAGAGTCTTAACCGACTGAGCCACCCAGGTGCCCCACACTGTAGTTATTTTTGACACCCCCTCCCCCATCCACAAACATTGCTTTTAAATAGCCATGAAATTCAAATAATAGTTAAATGAATATTCCCATCCAAGTAACCAAAAAGGAAAGGACCATTTGGATATTTCTCTAAAGATTAATTATTTCTTCAGTGTTCAATTTATCTTTTATCAATATTACCTTTAAATGGTTATTCATTTCATTTGTTCATCCATACATCTATCCATTCAAATATTTATTGAGTGCCTCTTTGTATCAGATGCTCCCCAGAGCTTGGTACACAGATTGTAATGCAGCATTCTAGAAAAAAAAAATTAAGCTTATTTATTGATAAGAGAGGGTATGGGGGGGGGGCAGAGAGAGAGAGAGAGAGAGAGAATCCCAAGCAGGCTCCAAGCTGCCAGCATAGAGCCCGACATGCGGTTTGATCTCACAAACTATGAGATCATGACCTGAGCTGAAATCAAGTCAGACGCCTACCCAACTGAGCCAACCAGGTGCCCCAGAAAGTTGTTTTAAAAAGTAAAATATATAATATGTTAGATTCTGCTAAGTGCTAGAAGAAAGATGAAGGGAAAAAAGAGGGGAGTGAGGTGAGGGGGTTTGCAGTGTCACCAGAACAGTTAACGAAGACCTCCCAGAGAAAGTGACTTTTGAATGACAATCTGAAGTTGCTGAGGACAAGCTATGCACAGATCTGACAATGAACAGACAGAGAAGTAAGCATGGGGTGAGGGTGGAGGATGGGGAGGCTGAGAGACAAGGGGGGATGTCAGACCAGTATGATGGTGTGAGGCCATTATGATGACTCTGGCTTGTGATCAGAGTGTGATGGGAAGCCATTGGACTGACCTGTTCACTGGGTCATTCTGACTGCTGTGTGAGAACTAAGTCGGGAGGGAAAGAACAGCAGCAGGGAGATGGATGTAGACTCCAGCTGAGATCATTCAGATGGGAAACAAGCAGGGCTTAGGCTAGGGTGGTAGCAGCAGAGGTGTCAAGAATGGATTTTGGATTGATTTTATCCAAATATCCCACTTCTGTGTATATACCCAAAAGAACTGAAAGCAAGTACTCAAGCAAAGAAGTGCACACCATGCTTATGGCAGCATTATCCATAATGGGCAGAAGGGGGAAGCAACTTGTTTCTGTCAATGGGTGAATGGGAAAACAAAATGTGGCAATATGCACAAATGGAATATAGTATTCAGCCATAAAAAGAGAAGGAGATTCTGACACATGCTCTGACATGGATGAACCTGAGGACATGACTATAGAGGAAATAAACCAGCCACAAGAGGACAAATACTGTGTGAATCCAGTCATATGAACAGTCATTCACAGAGACAGAAAGTAAAATGGAAGTTGCCAAGGGCTGGGGGTAGAAGGGAAGGGGACATTACCATTCAATGGGTGCAGAGTTTAGTTCTGTGACATGAGAAGTGTCCCATGGGTGGAGGGCGTCAAAGGCAGTGAAGCAGTGTGGATGTGCTTCATGCCACTGAACTGTACACCTCAAAACGGTCAAGTTGGCAAATTTAAGTTACTTGTATTTACCATGATCAAAACAATTTGCATTTTTAAATGTAAGAATAGATTCTGGATGTATTTTGAAAATGGAGCCAACTGAGCTGGATAGGGTGGAAAGAGGATTGGAGGTTGGCTCTAACATTGGAGTCTGGGTAGCCTGGAGAGCAGAGCACTGTGGAGGGATGATTCCAAATGGAAAGCAAAAAGCTTGTTTTATGAATGCAGACATTTCAGTTAAATCTCTCTTGCCTTTCTTCTTTTAGGGGGAGAAGGTAATTTCCTAACTTTATTTTTGGCATTTTATGACTTATGGCCCTCAGATCCTCACACTGCCTCAACCTCCCACTGCAAATATATGCAGTGGATTCTCTATTTATGCCAGTTATTCTATTAATCCCTCTTTATGACTGAGCTGCTACTGAACCACTGTTCTTAGAGGAAATATGTACAGTTGTCTGTATACACATCTCATATAGATTATAATCTTCTTGGGGTGCCTGGGTGTCTTAGTTAGTTGGGCATGTGTCTCTTAATTTCAGCTCAGGTCATGATCTCATGGTCATGAGATCGAGCCTATTGTTGGGCTCAACACTAGGCATAGAGTCTGCTTAATATTCTTTCTCTCCCTCTCTCTGCACCCCCCGTTCCCTCAAAAAAAAAAAAAAGATTATAATCTTTTCAACAAACCACTCATACATATAGAGTCATACATATAGAGTCATACATACAAACCACTCATACATATAGTTTTCTTTATATTAGGAAAAAGAGAGTGAGGTTCAGAAGCATTAAGTGACTTCCTGAAGCCACCCCACTAATAGGTGCCAGAGTTGGGATTCAAATATCATCAACTGGCCCCAATGCTGGAATTTGTTGGACTACACTGGCTAGTCCCTCCCAAATCCATCCTCTGGTCATCTCTGTTTGAAAGCTGAAACAAGAAGGCAGAAACATGCATGTGGGCTGCTCTGTACATATCTGGGAATGATCACAAAGCATCATGAGTATTGATTCAGGAATTACAAATACGTTTTAGCAAGTAGATAATTTTGTAAATATGAATCCATGAACAATATCATATATCATGTCGTATTATATACCATTATAAGGATATATGGATAATAGAGGGTGGATGGATGGATAGATAGATAGATAGATAGATAGATATTTAGATACATCAAAGTCTACTGGGAAGTCAGTTTGAGCAATTGGATAGGAATTGCCACTCTCACCAGAGCCGCTGCCTGCTCAGTGTTTACAAGGACGCCAGAGAATAAATGGCATTGTTAACAGAGACTGCTAATGGAAGACAAAAACCAAGTCTTCAGATGGATCCTTGAGTGTGCTCCTTAAGAATAAAGAAGATGCAATTAGATGACTTCCAATATACCCTTCTGCATTTTCCTTTTTACCTAATTTATGAACTTAGCTAATTACCTATTCAATAGCCTCAATCACTCAATTTAAGAACAAAGCAGACAAAATATATTGAGATCCACTGTGTCAACAGCTTTCTTAGAAGCAGTTCATGTAATGTCATATCTTCCATGTTTTCAAAAAATATTTAATGAAGAATAGAGATAATTTTCAATTCAACTTTATGCCAAGCAAATATATAGGATGATTAGTATATAAGGAAACATTTGACCTGTCAAAAAAGATGTGTATAAATAGCATCTGTAGAGAAGGCAGCTTGACAGAATAATTTGAATATGCCTCAGAATGCTAAAAAAGAGAATTTATTCTGGAATATTAAATTATTTTGACTCTTCCATTCATAAGTTCAGTCTGCATTTTTGTCCAAAGCAAAGTATCATCATTATTAACAATAACAATTGTAGTTTACCTTTATTGAGCTGTTTGGTTGCTATTCAACTATATTAACTCTTTGATTTTTCCTAATAACTCAAAAATAGGTAAAATTATTATTTTCAATCTACAGATTAGGGAGTGGAGGTTTAAAAAACAAGTATAGATTGAAAGAGGGAAAAATACAGGTTCCTCCCCCTGAATATGATCAAGGGGTACTTGATTCTTCCATATCAGTTGTTTCCCATATTCTCAGACTCCAGTATATTTGAGAATTATTGAGTCCATCTTTTCTAGATTTTTTATAATGTTTTCTTTTCCTAGAATCACATTTCTTCTATCTGTAAATTGTACATTTTGCTATTCTGTTACCTTGTAAATCAAACAAGATCAGGCATGTTTCTATAAATAGGTATGGTTGCTGGGATAATGGTATTAAATAGGGAAATCTCCTGCCACGTGTCCTAAAGAAAAGTCACTTCTTCAAATTGCAGGGGGGCCATGTGTGTCAGGGTGTCTGCCAGGGGAAGGCAGAACAGGCCACTATGTGGCTGCAGTGATTTGAACACCACTGACTTCATAAAGCTCTCTCCCACCCATCTGGCCAAACCTGAAACTCCACTTTTATTTTATATATTTTTTAATGTTTATTATTTATTTTTCAGAGAGAGAGACAGAGTGTGAGTGGGGGAGGGGCAGAGAAAGAGGGAGACACAGAATCCGAAGCAGGCTCTGAGCTGTCAGTGCAGAGCCCGACACAGGGCTTGAACTCACAAACCGTGAGATCATGACCTGAGCAGAAGTCAGACGCTCAACTGACTGAGCCACCCAGCTGCCCCTGAAACTCCACCTTTAAAGTTATTTTCTTTGAGTGTTGAAGACTTTTTAATTTCAAACATCCATATTAAAAGGCCAGTCCTGGAGGAAAGCAGTCTATAGCCACGATTTAACACAGAGTTTGTCAGGTTATCTGCTCAAAGTAAGGTAAGGACCTGGCCATAGTAGATAGATGTCTACAGGCAGTCCAGAAGGACTAACAAAAGAACCAGAAGGACACCCAAGTTTATATTCATGTACCTAACAGTTGGTTTCCGTGTGAATGATAGAGAGAGGGAAAGAGCACAGTCTCATTTATAAAGTGATTAAAAGGAGATAGTGACAATTAGGACATTTTTGCTGTTTGTATTTCACTTTTGAATCTTTCTTGGGCTAGACTTAAAAATTACCACTAATGCTTCTCCTGCTTCTCCTGCTTCCTGGGACTTTTTGATTGACCAGGTAGCTGGTACAGCTCCATAGCAAAGGTTGCTAAAGATGCATTTGGACTTTCAGCAGATGTCTAAAAGAGGTGACAATTACTGTGTCCTCAGCTGATGCAGCTTAAAGGTCAATACCACAATTCTTTGACAGCTGTGGCCCTAGTAGCACTACTGACAGTTCTTGAAGGAAATCACAGCAGCTTGTGATCCCTAGCCCTTGGGAAGACATGAGAGATGGTCTGAAGAGGTACCACTGCAAGACAGAGAAATGCATCTATGCTTTCCTACACACCTATTAGGTAACAAACAACTATCTGAGCCTTAATTTAACCCATTGTTTAACTTGATGCCACAGCCCACAACTTCGTGTTAGGAGTGTAGTCTAGTTTAGGCATAATGGAATCTGTAATCAGCAATTGTGTTGTAGAAAAAAATATTTTTTTTTTGAAAACACTTTACATGAAAGAAATCCCCTGCTATGTTATTAGTTGTTTATATCCATAGAGATCGATGGCACTGCTCTAGGACTCACAGGAAAGAGCACGTTTCATGTTCTGTGAATTTCCATTTGTACCACATCAATATCCAGACCAGGATGAAGGCATTTTGGTTGTAAGTGGTTATTCACTATATTTTTAAAAATCACTTGTGTACAATTCAAATAATGGATTGTTTCAGGGTAATTTCATTTCTGTTTTCTTAACATTTAATTCAACTCATAAAAATAAAAGAAAAATAAGTTCAATCCTTTGGATATTACCATAATAGTACTGATAACCTCTAAGGCTAAAATCAAGGTTGTATGGGGCTGATTTGCTCAAAGCATGAAAATGTGTCATCTATTCTCCGCCATGTAGAATACGTCTAAGCCTTCTTCCAGTGAAGCAGCTTTTTAAATATTAATAATAAATTACTCTGTCCCTTCTGAGTCTTCTCAGTAGGGTGACAATTTTCCAGTCCTTTCTTGGGTCAGGCATCCAACATGGCTGAAATGGTCTTTTAATTACTGAGAATAAATTTATTCGATAGCTTTAGGTTTTGTTTATTTGGAAATAGCTTTTGAAGATGCAAAGCTATTTGCCTCATGATTCCATTTTCAAGGCTGCACATATATACTATTTAAGTAGAGAAAGAATTGTTTTAGATAATGTGTGTTCTTTGTTAATTGACTGTTTGGTACCCCGCAGTCTATGCCCATAGGCAGTGGGATGAATTCAGAAGGCTAAGCATTTAAGCATTCTGTACATTGTCAAGACTCTAGGATTGAGGAATACAGGCTCTTCTTTAACTGGGACTACAACAAACCCTGATCTTAGTGGGGTCACCTTGACTTAAACTCACAGGGAAGAGATATTCCATAGTGCAAGTCTAATACTAGACATATAAGCATTCCTCATGTTATCTTTGGGAGGGGTAGCATGACAAAATTCAGTGGTTTTGAAACTCTGCTCTGCAGAGCCCACAATCCCTTACTGGGGGTAGCCTAAGTGCTATGCTTGAAGTGTGATGGGAAACTGAGTGATGTTTGAATCCTCTAACCCCCATTTCAATGAGAGCAGTTATGCCTTGTCTATTTCACATATTAGTCTCAAAATTAAGGTTTTTTTGGAAACAGATTTCTTCTACTTTCCTTCCCTCACTCCCATTTTTCTATTAAAAGCCCTAATGTAGTTAATAAGATCATTAGCTTTGAAATCAGAAATAGATTTAGATCTAGCTTTTCCACTTGCTAATTCTGTAGGGTTTTGTTTTGTTTTGTTTTGTTTTGTTTTTGAGAGAGAGAGAGAGAGAGAGAGAGCAGGTGGGGGAGAGAGGCAGAGGGAGAGAGAGAGAAAAAGAGAATCTGAAGCAAGCTCCACACTCAGTGCAGAGCCTGACATGGGGCTCCATCCCACAACCCTGGGATAATGACCTGAGCCGAAATCAAGAGTTGGACACTTAACTGACTGAGCTACCCAGGTTCCTTGCTACTACTGTGGTTTCGATGTCTTTAAACCATGGTTTTATCACATGTAAATGGGTTAATAATGTCCATAAGGATTAAATATGATAGTAGTGATTCCTTCATTCTTCTAAAAAAGCTTTGTTCTCTCTGCTTCCTCAATACCACCTCTACCAGTTAGGGTCTGATCAGAGGAATACAACCACCATGACTAATATAGAATAAGGAACTTATTATAAGGATCTGACCTTAGGCAATTATGGGAACTAGTAAGGCAGTCTAGGTATTGCCATTTCTTCTGTACCTAGTGTTGGGCCTGAAGTTATCAGGGCCGACAGTCAGGAAGGAAAAATGGTTGTGAGGCAAGGAAGAGTGAAGACAAACTACTTGGGAGGCAAAATTGGAACTGAAGACAGTGTCTAAGTCTTGGTGCCCCAGCTTCAGGGATATGGGTGACCTTGAATCAGCTTCCCACACTCACATCTGGCCCAGGATTCAGCAGTACCAAAGGTGGAGATCCAGTGAGAGCAGGATATGTCATGGACCTGGCTTCTACCCAGTGCATCAGGGTGAGATAACAGATCATCAATGCTCTGACATCAGGAAGTACTAACTTCTCTTCTCTCTTCCCTTTACCTACACCATCTCCATAGGTGATCTAACCCTTTCTACAGCTTTAACTACCACTTACATTCAATGACTTTCTGAATTACCAGAATATTCCTTGCCCTGACTTTTCTATGATTTATGTTAGTGTGCTGGAGCTGGAATGACACAGACATAGAAAGCATGCCACTACCACTCTACCCCTCACCAACGATAGACATGACTAACAGATGATGGCAGTCTTTCTCTATCACCTGGATGGAGGGCTCATCATCTGGCACTCTGGCAGCCACAGCACTCTACCAACCAATCGGAATTGACAGATGAACTGCATTATATTTGCTATCCCTAGAAGAGTAGGTAGAATTCATTGAGATGGAGCTTAATGGAGATAAACAGTAATATCTGAGTTATCAAATATAAAATTAGAGGAAATGAATATGTGGCTTAGCAGAAACCTGTGTGGAAAAGACTTAAAATTGATTGATAGTGGGTTCAATGTAAGTGCAGATTTCAGGGGGTCAGCGTTTCTAGATACACTCTATCTCTTTCTCTCTCTCTTTCTCAAAGCTTTAAATGTATTGTTAGAATTAATGGTGCACAAGGGCTGTGACAGTCCTGCTATGCCTTGTAATTTTTTTTTTAAATTTTTATTTAATTTTGAGACAGATAAAGACAGAGCTCGAATGGGGGAGGGTCAGAGAGAGGGAGACACAGAGTCCGAAGCAGGCTCCAGGCTCCGAGCTGTCAGCACAGAGCCCGACGTGGGGCTCGAACTCACAGACCGTGAGATGATGACCTGAGCCGAAGTCAGATGCTTAACTGACTGAGCCACCCAGGCGCCCCCTGCTATGCCTTGTATACTCATGTAACCACACTACAGAACTGGCCTTCAGTTTCAGGGTCATATCTTAAGAATGTTATCAACAAACAGGAAATGCCACTCAGAAGGTAATCATAGAGCTGATACAGGAGACTTGAACCTATGTTATAATGAAGAACATTGTCAAAGTGCCAATGACTTTCAGCCTGGTAAATAGAACCTTAGGGGACGTGATAACTTTCCTCAAGAGTGTGATGTATTTGGAGAGATGCTAACAAACTTGTGCACAAAGCAGAACTGAGGCCAGTGGTCGAATTCAGCCATATTTAGAAAAGTGCAAGCCTTTAAAACAATTCTACTTGTAAAAACTTCATGTGTCCTCCATGAGGTTTTGGACCATACCAGTGGTTTCTCCAAAACTTTCACCTTGGGGAGCTTTAAAAAATGTAGATTTGTAGGTTGCACTCTAGATTTACTGAATCTGGGATTCAGTAACCTGGGATTTTTGTTAACAAATTGCAGTTGATTCTCCAGTGGCCAATGTGAGGACCACTGGACTAGATGAGCCCTAAAGAGCCTTTCGTATTTCTGTGATTCCATTCCTAGTCACCTATCATGGGAGGCAGTATGCATAGTGGTTACGTGTGAATCTTGAACAGAATGCATGGGTTCAAAATCCAGCTGTGTCTCCAGCCAGCTCTTATTTTGTGTAAGTAAGTCTCTGTACCTCAATTTCCTCATCTGTTAAATCAGGATAACAATAGTGTCTGCGCATAGGGTGTTGCAAAGAGTTAATGAGTAAATGGGTAAAGTGAGCACACACAGTGCTTATGTATGGCATATGTAATGTAAGTATTAGCTAGTATTTTTTATACTGGAAAATGACAAATCCATTTAGAGGACTGTTTGATTAATGCATGTGTAAGAAGTGGAGGATAAAGAAATAATTCAAAACCAAGTGTCTTATTGTTTTTACTTTTATATTATTAATAATCTTTCAGAATGGCCCTAGCTTTAGTATAGAACATATGGAAATATTTCTTTGCCTGTTGCAAGGTTATCAAAGCATAAATATGAAAATGAAGTGTACTTTCTAGTAATGTAAAACAGTGGAACGTGTAGGGTATAAATGAGGAGGAACAGAAACTGGCAAAACTCAAGTCTTGCTGAAGTTTTCATGTAGAATCACATCCATTAACTTTTCTTAACAGAGTGAAATATGCATATCTTAGGTATACAATCTGATGAATTTTGGTAAATGAATATACCCTTACCTACCATCCCAATCAAGATATAGAACAAGTACTTTGCTCTGGAAAATTTTCTTGTGTCCCTTTCCAGTCAACCCCCACTCCCCAAAGACAACACCTTTCTGAATTCTGTTATTAGACAATAATAGCTTTGCTCTTGTTGAACTTTATATGAGTGAAATCATGCAGTATATGCTCCTTCGTGTCTGACTTCTTTACCAACATGTTATCGTTTTCACATTCATTAATGTTGTTGCATAAATCAGGTTTTCTTTTTATTTTGTTTTTTTGGTTTAAGGTATTGTTTCATTGTGTAAATATATCATAATTTGCTTATCAATTCTTGTGTTAATGAACATTTAGATTGTTTTGAGGTTTTGGCTATTAGGGATAAAGCTGCTATAAGCATTCTTGTAAGTTTTTTTTTCTTTTTTTTATACTAAGTTTTTGTGTCTCTGAGATAAGTGTGTAGGAGTAGAATGTCTGAGACTTAGGGTAAATACCTGATTAACTTGGAAGAAACTCACAGTTTTCCCAAGTGGTTTTATCTTTTTTGCAATCTCCTCCAGAATGTATGAGAATTCCAATTATCCTACATGGTCATTTACATTTGGTATTGTTGTTTTTTTCATGTTAGCATTTGTAGTGGGCATGAAAGAATTTTTAGTTGTTCTTTTGATTTTTATTTCCCTGGTGACAAATGATGTTGAGCACCTTTTCATGGGCTTATTGATCATTTTTGTATCATTTTTTATGACTAATCTGATCAATTATTTTTCCTTTGAAAAATTGGGTTATCTTTTTATTATTGACATGTACGTAGGAATTAATTACATCTTCTGGACAAAACTGTTGTATCAGATATAAACATTACAAATATTTTTTTCTTAGGATGTGGCTTACCTTTTATTTTCTTAATAGTGTCTTTTTATAGACAGAGGCTTTATTTTTTATAAAATCCAATTTATCATTTTTTTTATGTTGAATGTGTTTTGTTCCCTAAGAAATCTGTACCTATGCCAAGTTCATGAAGATATTCTCCTATAGTTTCCTAGAAGCTTTATAGTTTTAGCTTTTACATTTAAATTTATAATTAATCTTGATTTTAATGTGTGCTCTGAGGCATAGGTTGATGTTCATTTTTTGTTTCAGACATTTATCCAGTTGTTCTAGCACCATTTGTTGAAAAAGCTTTCTTTCCCCCTTTGAATTGCCTTGACACCTTTATTGAAAATCAATGAAAGTGGTCAAAAGGTACAAACTTCCAGTTATAAAATAAATAAGTACTGGGGATGTAATGTACAACATGATGACTGTAGTTAACACTGCCATATGGTATATTTGAAAGTGGCTAAATGGGTAGATCCTAAAAATTCTCACAATAAGGAAAATATTATTTTCTTAAAAAAATTTTTTTAATCTATATGAGATGAAGGATGTTAACTAAACTTACTGTGGTAATCATTTCACAATATATGTATGTCAGTTCATAATGGGGTATGTCTTAAACTTATGTAGTGCTGTATGTCAATTATATTTCAATAAAACTGGAAAAAATCAATTGACCCTATGTGTGTATATCCAATTCTGGAGTCTCTATTGTGTTCTACTCATACACTTTTTCCATGCATATGCTAATGGAACACTGTTATGATTACATCAACTTTTGTAGTAAATCTTAAAATCCTTAAGTGAGAGTCCTGAAAATTTTCTTTTTTCAAGTTATTTTGGCCATTTAGTTACTTAAATTTCCACCAAATTTTATTTTTTTACATGGATTTTTTTTTACTTAAATTCTAGTTAACATACGTATAGTGCAATGTTTGTGTCAGGAGTAGGATTCAGTGCTTCATCACTTATATATGATACCCAGTGCCTATCACAAGTGCCCTCCTTAATACCCATCACCCATCTAAACCCATCCCCCACACCTCACTCCATCAACCCTCAGTTTGTTCTTTATCACTAAGAGTCTCTTATGGTTTGTTTCCCTCTCTTCTCTTCCCCCATCCCTTCCCGTGTGTTCATCTGTTTTACTTGTTCAATTACACATATGAGTGAAATCATATATTTGTCTTTTTCTGATTGACTTATTTTGCATAGCATAATTCACTCTAGCTCCATTCATATCATTGCAAATGGGAAGATTTCATTCTTTTTGATGGCTGAGTAATATCCCATTGTATATGTAAATACTGCATCTTCTTTATCTATTAATTAGTTGATGGACACTTGGGCTCTTTCTATAGTTTGGCTATTGTTGATAATGCTGCTATAATCATCAGGGAGCATGTACCCCTTCGAATCTATATTTTTGTATCCTTTGTGTAAATACCTGGTAGTACAATTGCTGGGTCATAGGGTAGTACTATTTTTAACTTTTTAAAGAACCTCCATAGTTTTCTCCAGAATGACTACACCAGTTTGCATTCCTACCAGTAGTGCAAGAGGGTTCCCTTTTCTCTGCATCCTTGCCAACACCTGTTGTTTCTTGTGTTGTTCATTTTAGCCACTCTGACAGATGTGAGGTGGTATCTCATCATGGTTTTGATTTGTATTTCCCTGATGATGAGTGATGTTGAGCATCTTTTCATGTCTTTTAGCCATCTGGATGTCTTCTTTGGAAAAGTGTCTGTTCATGTCTTTTGCCCATTTCTTTACTGGATTATTTGTGTTCTTTTTTGGGTGTTGAGTTTGATAAGTTCTTTATAGATTTTGGATACTAAAATTTTTTTGTTTGTTGTTTTGTTTGTTGTTTTCCTCTCTGTGCGGAAGCTTTTTATCTTGATGAAATCCCACTAGTTCATTTTTGCTTTTGTTTCCCTTGCCTCCAGAGACTGTCTAGTAAGAAGTGGCTATGGCTGAAGTCAAAGGGGTTGCTGCCTGCATTCTCCTCTAGGATTTTGATGGTTTCCTTCTCACACTTAGGTCTTTTGTCCATTTTGAATTTACTTTTGTGTATGGTGTAAGAAAGTGGTCCGGTTTCATTCTGCATGTTGCTGTCCAGTTTTCTCAACAACATCTGTTGAAGAAGACTGTCTTTTTCCATTGGATAATATAGCTTGAAATCTGGAATCTTGATGCCTCCAATTTTGCTTTTCTTTTTCAAGATTGCTTTGGCTATTTGGAGTCTTTTGTGGTTCCATACAAATTTTAGGATTGTTCGTTCTAACTGTGAAAAATGCTGGTGGTATTATGATAGGGATTGTGCTATATATCCACACAGATTTTAGAACCCACTTGTCTATTTCTGTAAAAAGCCTGTTGGAATTCTGATCAAGTTTGCATTGAATCTATGGGAGAACTGATATCTTAACAGTAATGATTCTTTTAGTTCATGAATATGGTGTATTCTGTCCCTATTTAGGTAGTTCTTAATTTCTCTCAATAATGTTTTGTAGTTCTCAGTCTTGTACAGCTTTTGTTAAATACCTTCCTAAGTGTTTTAAAATATGTTTGATACTGGAACGCTTGGGTGGCTCAGTTGGTTAAACGTCCGACTTTGACTCAGGTCATGATCTCACAGCTTGTGAGTTTGAGCCCTACATCAGGCTCTGTGCTGACAGTTCAGAGCCTGGAGCCTGCCTCAGATTCTTTGTCTCCCTCTCTCTCTGCCCCTCCCCCGCTTACACTCTGTCTCTATCTCCCTCTCAAAAACAAACTTTAAAACAATTTTTTAAAAATATTTTTGATACTATTATAGTGGTACTTTTAATTTTTATTTTCAACTGGCTTTGTGTATTGTGACCTTTCTAAAGTCACTTATTCTAGAGTTATTTTGTCAGTTCCTTAAGATCTTCTATATAAACAATCATATCTTCTATGAATAAGGACAATTCTACTTCTTCATTTCCAATCTGTAAGCCTTTCATTTTTCTTTCTTTCTTTTTTTTTTTTTTTTTTACCACACTGCCTAGAATCTCTGGTGCAAGTTTATATCCAAATGACAAGAGCAACATTCTTTTTTTTTTTTTTTTTTCTGATTTCAGGAAACTGTTCAATAGTTCACCATTTAATATAATTAGCTATAAGTTTTTGATAGATACTCTTTATTAAATTAAGAAAGTTATTTTCTACTGTGCCAAGAATTTTGATCACTGATGGACATTAAAATTGTTAAGTGCTTATTTCTGTATCTATTAAGACGATATTATTTTCTCATTTTATTTGTGAATATACTGAATTATATTGTTTGATTTTTAAATGTTAAACTACTCTTATTTCTGGAATAAACAAACTTGGTTATGATGGAACTGATATATGTATATATGCACACATATATACACACACTTCTGTATCTGTAATATGTTTCTGATTTGCTAATTTTTAACAGATTTTTGGGTCATATTCATAACAAATATTGGTTTGCCATTTTATTGTCTTTTAGAGTATGCAAACTTTTTTATTAGTGTTATGTTGGTTCAAACCAAGTATGGAAGTATTTCCTCCTCCCTGTTAACTAAAATAGTTTGTGTAATTTGATGTTATGCAATCATTTAATGTTTGATAGAATTATCCAAGGAACTTTCTGGGTCTAAATCTTTCTTTGTAGGAAAATTTTGGACAAGAAATTCAATCTCATTAATAGATAAATGGCTATCTTGATATTCTATTTCACTGTGTGTTAGTTTTGGTAAGTTGAATTTTTAAAGACATTTGTCTATTTCATATGCTTTGTCAGATTTTTTGGCATAAAATTGTTCATGATATTCTTTTATTATCCTTATAAAATGCCTATAGAATCTGTATTAATAACAATTATTTTATTTTTATAATTTAAGTTTCTTTTTTTAATGACCTCCATCAGATTTGTTACAAGCTAATTTGTGCATTAATCCTTTCTAAAAAGCCGATTTGGGGTTTCTTATTTTTTTTTTTTATGATTTGTTTCTATTTTCTTGATTTCTTATCTATATTATTTCTTTCTTTTTCTACTTGGTTTTGGTTTAATTTTCTTGTATTTTTCTGGTTTCATAGGATTTCAACTTTGACCGTTGATTTTGGGCCTTTCTTCCTTTCTGATATAAAGCTATACATCTCCCTCTAAAAACTGATTGACTGATTCATATGCAGTATTATCATTATCATTCAATTCAAAATATTTCCTAATTTCCATTTGGATTTATTCTTTGGTCATGGGTTATTTATAAGTATTTTAGTTATTTTTTATAAATATTACTATTATTTATTTGTTTCAATTATAATAAAAAACACTCTACAAAATATAATTATTTGAAATTTAGTACAATTTTTTAAAGGCTCAGCATATTCCCTATCTTAGTTTACTTTCTAGATACACTTGAAAAAATTGTGTATTCTGCAATTGTTGAGTGTAGTGTTCTATACATACCAATTAGTACAAAATCACTGATAGTTTTATTTAGATCTTTTAATTAACTTTACTGATTTCTTTGTTTTATTGCTTTATCAACTACTGAGAAAGGAGTGTTAAAATCTCCTATTATTATAGACTTGTCTATTTCTTCCTGTAGTTATACCAGTTCTTGTCTCACGTATCCATAAGCTTTATCATTATCTCAACTGCATGTAGAATTGTTAGATTCTCCCAGTGGATTTCTCCCTTTGTCATTATAAAACATCCTTTTTATATCTAGTAATATTTCTTGTCTTGAAATCTATTTTGCCTAATATTAACATGTGCACCTCCACTTCCTATGCTTATTGCTTGCATTGTGTCTTTTTCTATCTCTTTACTTTCAACATATAAGTATTTGAAGTATACCTCTAGAAGATAGTATATATTTAGATCTTGGTTTTTATCTACACTGACAATTTCTGCCTTTTGAATGTTTGGTCCATTTACATATAATATAATTATTGATATAATTGAATTTCACTATACCATTTGCTATTTTCAATTTTTTTCCATCTGTTTTCTACTTTCCTACACCTTTCCTGCCTTCTGAGTTAATCAAATATTTTTTTTTCCTATTTAATTTTTTCTATAGGGTCTTTAGCTTTATATCTTTTTATTTGTTTCTAGGGGATTATAATATGCATCTTTAAATGACCACTGTCTATTTAGAACTAATATTTACCATTTTGTGTAAAATATGATCTTTTAACAATAATATTCTGCCCCTATACATTCTTGTGCTACTGGTTTCATATATTATACACATAAATACATTATAAACACCACAATTCGCAATACATTATGTTTTTTTAATTGTTTTCTGTCTTCAAATAAATTTAGATGAATAAACACCACAATTCACAATACAACATGATGGTTCCATTCCTAGTCCTCTCTTCTTGCTATTCATTCTCCTCCTTGATTAAATATTTAATCAGTTTTTCACATCACAGCCTAAATCTCATCTCTCTGGTTTCATTTCACACTTCTCAGAGAACTCTGTTGACCATTCTGTCCAAAATCACTCTTATTCCCTGTTTCCCTCTCATTATCCTGTTTACATCCTGTGTGACACCTTCACAATCTTTAATTGTGTTTTATTCACTTACTTGTTTCTTGTCTTTTAACCTGACTAGATCCATCAAAAAATTATTTTGTCTCTTTTATTCTCTCTTACAATCTTGGTATTCAGCAAAATTGCTTGACATTGTAATAAAGGTGCAATGATGTTTCTCTAATATAAAATGGATACAACTGAAGTTGCAGGGCATCTAAAGTCTGGCTTTGCTAGACTTGAAAAGACACATTGAGTATTCTCATACTGCTAAACACTCCAGGACCATCTGTTTTACACACTGTGCTAGGAATATAAATACAAAAGCGATGCATCTTCAAGAAGCTTTTCCAGACCCTCTGAGTTAGAAACCATCTCCTCCTCTATTCCCATCCATTCCACTCATCCTGACTGTGGTACTTTTTATGATTTACCTTGCACAATTGCTATTTGTATACATATCTTCTCTCTCCAACGGGACTGTCAGCTCCTTGCAGCAGTGACTATAGTTTCCAATACATATTGGCAATCCTATGGAAATAATTTTCAGGTATGCAAAGGTTTCAGGATACTCTTAATATGGTATTGTAGTGAAAATGAATTGAATAAGAAAGTTAGCATTTTTGTTTAATAAAATTCTCTAGTTTTCTGAGGAAAAAGAAGCTGTATAATTCCAAAGTAATTAGGATTTCAACTGAGCATTAATAAAGCCCTAAGTTCCCACCAAGGACACTGTGTAATGTGTGGGGGATGACTCCTCTGCCCCTTCTCTGCCTTTGTTCTTGTTTATACCCAGTGCCTCTCTAGTTTATGCTTCCTGTAGTTTTACATCGTAATAAAGTACCAGCTATTTCCTGCCCACGCCTCTGTTGGAAGACAGAGCATGAGAATTGTAATGGAAAGCACAGATCAGAATATTTTTCGGATTTGTTGGTGATCTTTAAAATGCCCATTTTAAACATAAATATTTATGCCTGTTGCCAAGCTGAACCTCAATTTGTTATGAGGAGAACTTTGATTAGTCTGTAGTCTGAAGAGGACCCATGTAAATAGTAGTTACCATTTATTATGACAGCATTGGTGGAAAACTCAGGAGAGAGGAGAGTCTGATGCTGGTTTTCATATTCTGATTCCATACATAAAAGAAAGAATGGATCAGCCCTGGGTAAGCATTCAACAAGCTCACATGCTGGTTGTCATAACTTACAGTCTCTGGGTTTAGGGACTGCGGTCATCTTTCTGAGTCATGCACACCTGTGAAATGGAAAGGTGATGTAAGTACAGCTCTTCTTTATGGAAGCTTTATCGTTATTATTATTATTATTATTTTAAGACCCAGTATTGTTCTAACAAATTTAAGTGACCAAGGGGAGTATGAGTATAATGGGCCAGTACTTTTTAAAGTGTGTGTGTGTGTGTGTGTGTGTGTGTGTGTGTGTGTGGTGGGGGTTGGGTTACAGCTCTGACTTCTTATAGATTCCCAGGCCCAATCTAAAGATTATAGAGTCAGAATCTCTGGAATCTGTGCCTAGGAATCTGCTTTTGAGCACAATAGCTGGAGGAAGCATACAGACTCAGAAGTTTGGGAGTCATTGCTTGAGGTAATAGAGTCCGCAGTTGTCTATTGCCTCTGAACTGTCAGCCTGTGCCTGGAAAGCTTTTAGTCCCTTAGAGTGCTTCCCAGGAAGATCCTAGAGATCTGTGGTTTTACTGTTTTTTTTCCCATAACTGAATTGACTCTTACCTGAATCACAATTAGATAAATCAGTGTCCAGTTATATAATTAAACTGAAACAAAAACAATTTAGTCCTTACGTTGGCCAGTCTGGCTTATCATATGACATGACAGATAGGTTTCCCAGAAACATGCATGGGAACCCTAAGAATTTGAAAGTCTCCAGGAATTTCTGCTGTTTTTCACATTACTAATGATATTGCAATACTCTGTCAGCAGGATTCAAGGGGTGTTATCAAAGACCAACCTTATTCTTGCCCTCTGCTGCCTTTTCAAACCATCTCTGTGGGATTAATGCTTCCCTACTCCTTGGATAAAAAGTAGAGTAAGCTTCATGAATTTTTTACACACTTTTAAGCTGGAAAGAGTTATTTACTCTCATTCCTAGATACATAAAAATTCTATGCCATTAATTGATATATCCAGGATAGAAAAATAATTAAAATTTTTTTAATATTGATTTATTTATTTGTGTGATAGAGAAACAGAATGTGAGTGGCAGGGGCAGAGAGACAGGGAGACACAGAATCTGAAGCAGGCTCCAGGCTCTGAGATGTCAGCACAGATCCCAATGCAGGGCTTAAACTCGTGAACCATGAGATCATGACCTGAGCTGAAGTCAGATGCTTAATGGACTGAGCCACCCAGCTACCCCTAGAAAAATAATTTTTAAATATCTCCAAATGTTCAGGTACCTGGGTGGCTCAGTCAGTTAAGTATCTGGCTCTTGGTTTCAGCTCAGGTCATGATCTCATGGTTCGTGAGTTTGGGCCCTACATTGGGCTCCATGCTGATAGTGCAGAGCCTGCTTTGGATTCTCTGTGTCTCTCATTCTCTGCCCCTCTGTTACTCGTCTTCACTCTCACTCTCAGAATAAATAAACTTTAAAATAAATAAATAAATAAATAAATATCTCCAAACTTTATTAAAAGTTACTTTTTCCCCCCTCTCTCAGCTCAGATTTTGCTTGGGCTGCCTATTTGCTGTGAAAAAAAAGACAGCTCAGTAGGGTCCTTTCTTTTTCTCTGCTCAGGGCCTTTGCTTGTCTTCTAGGGCTTTTGCTTTTATCCCTTTAGCTCAGAAGGCTGCCTCAGGTTCCTCCAGAGCGGAGGGAGGCAGGGTGTCAGGTTAGAAGGGGAAAGGGATTGAGGTGCCTGGGTGACTCAGTTGATTAAGTGTCCAGCTTCCGCTCAGGTCATGATCTCACCGTTTGTGGGTTAGAGCCCCGCGTTGGGCTCTGAGCTGACAGCTTGGAGCCTGGAACCCGCCTCAGATTCGGTGTCTCCCTCTCTCTCTGCCCTTCCCCCGTTCATGCTCTGTCTCCCCCTGTCTTTCAAAAACTGAATAAAAGTTAAAAAAAAAAAAAATTAAAGAAGGGGAAAGGGATAACAGTTGATTTGATAGATATGCATACAAAGCTGGTATAGATCCTGCCAGATCCTGCGGGGGCTGCAAACAGACTCTTCATTTCATGGAGCAATTTCTTGGCTTTCTCAGGAACTCAGCATTACTCGATATGGGCTAAGTATCTCCTCTGGGGACACTTTAAGCTCCAGGTTAGCCAGCTGAACACTCTTAACCTCTTTCTGATGAGGTCTTATTGCCCCCAACTCCAATATCCAAGACATCACCAAACTAGCCCCACTAATACCCAGTACACACATGGTCTGTGGGAAACTGACACATACCTTTTACTCTGACAAGCTGTGAGAATACAGGCCATGCCCAATCTTGCCACCTTTCTTGCTTTGCTATCAAGGTGGCTGGCTAACCAGCCACAGACTGTAGCATTTTGGATCTTGCAGGTGGTATAGAGTCTAGTACATGGCTTCTTGAGTGCAAGGAGGCACTTCTCAAGTTCTCTAGGGAGTTAGTTCCATTGAATTCTTTTCCCATAGGTTTGAGGTGAGAGAGGAGGACACCCCCAATTCACATGGACGAGGGTAAGTAAAACTTACAGTTCAATATGTCTCCTTTAGGAAATCCTCCACCTATCTCTTTCTTTCTTCTCCACCTCTTTTTTAGACTGGTGGTGGGTTGTCAGCTGGGGATTAGAAACTGGTTCTTGACTCTTTTCTTTGGATGTTTTGAAATGGGGTTCTCATACTTCACTTTAGTAATATGGGTGTAGGGCTTCAACTTAGGGCTTCATCTGGGACATTGGCAAAAAAAAAGCGTTCCATTTTAACATCTCTTTGAAATCATAATAATAGCTAATTTATATTGATCACTTCTTATGTACCAGACGCTCTTTCATACATGCTTTATCTCACTCTGTCTTTACCAAAATCCTTTAAGGAAACAGAAATCCAGAGAAGTCAAATAATTCATGTAAACTCACCAGATTGCAGGTTACAAAATTCTGCTGACATTGTGCATTATTTTCCTTATAGAAAAATGGGAATGATTTTGTCTCTTAGAAAGAAAATGGTATGCATTCATCAGAAAAAAAAATTGCTACAGCTGTTTATAATTCTGGCTCTTTTGATAGTAAGACGTAGAATTTTGGAGAAAATTAGTAACTGTCACTTGGTAATCATTTTAATATATTTTATTCACCTAATTCTTAGAACATCCTTGTGATATGAATGGCTTTATCTCCATGTTGAGGCCAGGAAGACATTATGTGACTTCCTCTAGATCATACAACCAGGAATAATTGGAGCCAGGATTTAAACCCAAAATTTTAGATCCTGCCTTCAAGTTTGCTTTTCTCTCTACTCTGATGGGACATTATAGCAGAAGGAATATCTTTAATGTGGGTCTCTGAACTGTGGCAAATGTTTAAAGTTTTTTGGTTAAAGCTACATTCTAACATGTTTGACTCTAGATAAATCAATATTATAAAGAAGTCAAAGTTTTTGCTAACATCCTTGAAAGCAAAGAGCATCTTATTCATCTTAGAATCCCTAGAGCCCAGTTCAAAGTTGATACTTTATTAATGAATGAATTGAATGAATTAAACTAATAAGCAAATTAATGAATACCTTTCTTTTAAACTCTTGAGTGGAATGTAAACTTTTATGTGAATTAGATTATCAGCATTCTCTTGGGTATTTACATTTTATAAGATGACCCTGAAGAACTCAAATGAATGAGGTCTAAAGCTGAATTTCTGATTCTACCATTGGAATAGGGTTGAAAGAGTAAGTGAGACAGAGTTTTTCTCTGGAGTCTCAAATTTCATTGCAGAGAGAACAGGTTACCCTGTCTCCATGCCTTAAGGAAAAAGTAGAATGCGTCCTTTGTTTGTGTCAAAATATGTCCAGAAACCTTGTATCTCAAGGAAGCATGTTCTAATAATTTTAGTTATCCAGAAATAGAGCAGTCTGCTTCTAACTTCTGCTAAGGGACGTGTTGGCTGGGCTCTGGAAGGAGAATTGAAATGTTGGTGTGGTAGACCAGATGGCCTCTAATACTCTGTCCTGAACTTTTAAAGATTCTGGGATGCATTCAGGTAGCTGATGGCAAGGACACAGCTAATCAAGTCTGTCTGTTGTCCACAGGTCTGAGGCGTAATTACAGATGTACCATCTGCAGTGTCTCTCTAAACTCCATAGAACAGTATCATGCCCATCTGAAAGGATCTAAACACCAGACCAAGTAGGTACTTTCATGCTCTCACTCTTCGGGCCTTTTGTGTATAATTTATAGTATGGTGAAAAAAGGCTAACATTTTACTTATTTCAAAATAAGTCAATAGAAACAGGATCTCTTTATCTTCAAATTTCCCTTGATATTTATGTTGAAGCCTCCAGGGTCTACCTAGCACAACTTAAAGAATGGCTTCTTCTTTTTTGGCACAAGTAATGACAGGCTTTTTTGTTTGCTTATTTTCATTCTTTAATTTTTTTAAGAGCAGCTCAGCATATTTTCACAAATTTCAGGAAACTTTTAGAGATATACTAAGTGTTTCTAAATAAACAATTTTATCTGTGTTTGGAGGATGTGGCAGACTTCGGTGTTGTGAAGTCAAATTCTATGATTTTCTTCTACCACTTAACATCTCTAGATGAATATTGTTGATTAGTATAGAAACCCAACAAATCCCCTGCTATATTAAGTTATTCCCATGCATAGCTATTTTCCAGTTAAATGGAAGCTCATTTCATTTTTCTCCCAAATTTCAGATAGCCAGAAAAGGCTATTGGGCATAATTTCACCTACATATTTCCCAGTATAAATATACTGTGCATCTTTTAAAAAACAGTGACATTAGCTTTGTAGGCATTTTTAAAGTAGCTGCCAGGACTACTAATAAAATCTAATAAAATAGGGGGAAAAAGCAAAGAATATCTCAAAAATATGCAATTTTCCTGAGTGTAATTGTTTTAATTTCACTCCTATTCATTAGTAGAGTTGTTTAACAAATTTAACTATATCAAGGCCTTGTGATTAATGAATGATTCATTCAACAAACATTTACTGAGCGCCCACTATGTGTCAGATTTCAAAGTGTGCCCTGGGGAAGAAAAGATGAATCAAATTAGGCCTTCCTCTTGTGGAGCTCCCTGCCAGGCAGAGGAAACAGCCATGTGAACACAGGGATTATTCTCTAATACCAGGATGTGTACACCCAGAGCTTTGGGTACCCAAGAGGGAACAACCAGGCCAAGTTTGACAGGGACATTGGCGAAGAGCCTGGGCACATAAATGAGGTTGTGGTCTGATTGTACTCACCATCATAATAACCTCACTGGCCGGCACAGCACTTGACACATATGAAGGGCTTCATAAACATTTTGATCAAATGGATGTGTGATTTTAAAAGATGAGTGACAACTTTCCAGGCAGGGGCATGAGGAAAGTGCATTACAGTCAAGGACTTTATTATTATTATTATTATTATTATTATTATTATTACTTTATTGTTTGCAAAGGTATCATAAAGATGTAGGTCACAGGGGTCTGGTGTTGGTGAGGAAATTTAAGCCTGGAGTTAGTTAGGACTCTCAGTATTCCCTCAATTGGCACTGTCTCCTGAGTCAAATCCCCTTTCATGACTTACTTTACTCTGATCTACCCCAGAGGGTTTTGTTGAGGTAATTCTTCAAAAAGACTGTCTCTGATTCGTGATGGAGTACCTAGGACACTTGTATTGATTACTGGACACCTCCCCCCCTTCCCCTAACAGTTTACTCAGTGTGTCTCTAACTAGTATTTTGTGACAGGCACTGAATGCAGTCTTACCAACATGACATCTGATGGACACAAAGACACATTACAAGCAGCTGCAACAACAAATGATCATCTTTTAGAGGCATGCATTTATTGCTCTTAACAAATAAAAAGAAAATGGTAGACAATAGTGACTTTAAGTGGCACAAATTAGGTAAATAAATAATGCAAATAGTATCTCCAGCTCCAGGAATATCTCTATGTGCCAGAAAGTGTGCTAGGCATTTCCACACCCATCATCTCATTTAATCCCCTTAACTACCTTCAGATAAATGTCATTAACCCATTATTTTACACAAGAAAGTTAAGACTCAGAGGGACCAAAGCATCACCTTGCCAACAAATGACAGAACCAGGACTGAACCTAGTAGTGTCTGACTCAGGCTCACTGAACTACCACAGTGAGGACTGCCAATAGAGAGTACCAGGATGAACTTTGTAAAAGAGAGCATTCCTTTCCCAGTGGCTTTAATAAATAAATGTGACTTCAGAAGTGTACATCTCCTACCATGATTTCTTTCCAGTAAAAAAGACATTTGTCTGTACCTCAGAAGTACAAGGTTGTTCTTCTAAAGAGTGAAATGAGGGAAACATGAGGGGAATAATTGCAAAAGCCCTGTCCTATGTGACTGTTTCATCTGCCCTTTTACCTAATTTGGATATTGCGTGTGTGCATGTGTGTGTGTGTGCGCGCATGTGTGTTTACAAGACAGATTGTTCCATGAGTCTTTTGTAATCAATCCCCTTGTCAGGTTTGGTATCAAGTTGATGCTGACCTCACTAAACAAGGTGAGAGGTCTGCCCTCTGTTGCTAATCTCTGAATGAGTTTGTAGTGAACTGTTGTCACTTCTTACTTAAATATTAGGAAGAATTCATTAGGGAAGCCATCTGGACCTGGAGATTATACTGTGGGAATGTTTTTATTGAAAATTTAATTTCTTCAATGAAGCCCTGTTCATATTTTCTATTTCTTCTTGTATCAGTTTTAATAAGTTATTTTTCAATGGCTTTGCCCTTATTATCTACATTTTTAAATGTATTGGTATAAAGTTGTTCATGGTATCTCCTGATTTTATTTTTAATGTCTGTGGGATATTTTTCATTCCTAATATTGTTTATTTGTCTCTTCTCTTTTAATTTTTTTTATAGTTTTGTTAAAAGTTTATCCATCTTTGAGTCTTTTTGAGGGATGAATGTTGGGATTTGTTGACTTTTCTGAGTACAGCTCTTTTCTGCCATTAAAAAAAAAGTGTTTTTCTTTCTAGTCCCTATGTATTTAATTTTCATTTTCCTCCATCAGATTCTTCATAGGAAAGTGTAGATTATCCATTTTCAAGTATTTCCTTTTCTCCTAAAATATGCATTTAAGGTTCTCAATATTCCTCAATAAACTGTTATAGCTATATTCCACAAGTTATTTTTTTTTGTATCCTAGAGGTTTTATATGTATTTTAATTATTATGTATTTCAACTTATTGTCTGACTTTTACTGTGATTTCTTCTTTTACTTATGGTTATATATAAGTGCTTTGCTTAAAATCTAACATGTGGGGAATTTTTCTATTTATATTTTGGAGGATTAATTTGTACTGGATTTCACTGGGGTCAGAGGACATACTCCAAATGATTTCAGTCTCCTGAAATTTGGATAGACTTGCTCTGTGCCCCAGGCAAATGTTCAATTTTGATAAAACTCCATGTTCCCTTGAAAAGAATGTGTCTTTTCCAGTAATTGAGTAAGTGGTTCTGTATATCAATTAGGTCAAGTTTATTAATCTTGTTTTTTAATCAATTTTTTTAATCTTCTGTGTTACTGATTTTTTGTCTGTTTTTATATCCATGAGAAATAGAGGTACTTAAAAAACTTCTGACTAAAAATATGGATTTGTCTATGTGTCCTTTTAATTCTACTTCTTTGCTTTATATGTTTAAAGGTATATTATTAGATGCTTACAAATTTAAGAATTTCTAAAAATATTTATGGAATTGGCCCTTTTTCATCATGAAATGTCCTTTGACTAGTAACACTGTTATTAGAGTACATTGACATCAGCTACCCCAATTCTTCAGAGCTTCCAAAGTTTTTCCTTTAAATTTTAGCCAGCTTTTGTTTTGTTCTCAGGTGGAAGGTTAGTATGATACCAATTACTCTCTCAGAGCTGAAATTGGAAGTCAGCCAAATGGTTCTTAACGACTCTAATCTGACCGATTAAATCACCATAAATATTAAGGTGTCAGTAATTTTCAAGGACTTTTATTTATACTTTCAGTAATAACTTCTAGAGAGGTGTTCAGATGGGTTGTGTAGTGGAAAGAACACTGAATTTTGAGTCAGGGGATTTTATTTCAAGTGCCACTTCACCACTGAGTGACCAGGGGCAGTAACAAATGTCCTTTAGGCCTCCGTTACCTCATAGATAAGTGATTAGTGATGACAAGAACAGGAAAAGTACATGTCCACTTCCCATACCTTGCTCACGGTCCTGGTATTCTTTCCTGCTGTTACTGAATTCAGCCTTAACATTCTCTCCCCAGTCAGCCTCTACTATTTTACTGGAGCTAGCAATGTCTTCCAAAATTATGTCCACCCAGAAGCTCAGAATGTGAACTTTTTGGTAAATAGGGTCTTTGCAGATGTAAACAGTTAAGAATCTCAAGATGAAATCATTCTGGTGTCTTTATGAGAGGAAGAAAGGGATATTGGGGCACACAGAGTAAAAGGCCACGTGAAGACAGATGTAGAGATTAGGATTGTTTCTACCAGCCAAGAAAATCCAGAGCCAGCAGGGTGTGGAAGAGGCAAGGAGGGATTCTCCTCTAGAGCTTTTGGAAGAGGCCGCTGACACCTTGATTTCAGGCATATATTCTCTAGAGCTGAGGATATATTTCCATTGTTTGAAGCCACCCAGTTTGTGGTACTTTTTTTAGGGGAGCCCCAGGAAATGAATGCATTGTGAAACGTACTTGCCTTGTTCCACAAGTATCCTTTTAGTTATGTTTTCTAGGCATCTCCTTCTTATGTCTATGCCAGTACTAACAGCAATGATGATGATGTACATGGTGAGGATGCCACCACTGTTAACTGGAGGAAACTTCTGCATAATTGGAGTATAACAACAAATTAAAACACTTTGAAAGTGTTATTATATATAATATGCACAGCATCCCTGTAATTGGCCAGATGTTCACATCTCCATTTTATAGGTTAGAAAATTAAGAGTCTGAGAAGTGACTTGTCCAAGGCCCCAAAAATAATTGGTTGTCAGACCCAAGGGCAGAAGTCAGGGTATCAGCCATCATTACTATCACTGCTATAATAATACTTAAATAATACCATTATTAACCTATTGCTCTTTCCTAGTAGTAAAGAGCCTTTTTGTTTTTTTGGCAAATGTCATAAACAGCAAAATGGCCGTCAAATTTTGCTCCATTATTAAATAACAAGAGAAATATTAAGTATCTAATGAGATTAAAGGTTTAGAAATGCAAATGATCACATTGACATATAAAGCAATTGCCTGTTAGTAGATTTTTCAGGCTTTCCAGGGGATATAGTCTGTCAATTAGTACCAATGAGTAGAATGAAATTTAAAGGCACATGGGTACATACCATAGACTAATGAACGTTTCCCCCATAATGTACTTAAATTTGGGTTTAGGGAACACTTCAAGCCTAAGGACATTATATTACCTAGAAATAATGGATATAAAAGTTGTCATTACTTACTTCGATACTTCAGTTGGTTGAAAATGAGATACAAGTGTCTACGAGAATAAATCAGACTGACCAAAAGTTAGTAGTAATTTCTAAATGTACTTCTTCCTTTGAGAAGAAACTTTAAATGGTGATATCCATTGCTTTTTCTACAGTTTTTCCCAACTAGTGTGAATCCTCCAAAGTCTTCATATCATTCATTTTTCCATTATATTCATTTATTTCTTAAATGATTGAATGGATATTTAGCCTAATTTTCAGAGCTGGAATGTATTCATTTGTTTTAAATACCTTGGAATTCAGTTCTTACGTTTAGGGTAGCAGTTAGTTATCTGAGGAGTATACAATAATAAATAAGATAGTTATGCAAAGAAACCAACCATCAATAACTGTCTGTACTTTTAGGGGTGCCTGGGTGGCTCAGCAGTTAAGCCTCTGACTCCTGGTTTTGGCTCAAGTCATAATTTCACAGTTCGTGAGTTCAAACCCCACATCAGGCTGTGTGCTGACAGCGAGGAGCCTGCTTGGAATCTGTCTCCCTCTCTCTCTGCCCCTCCCTGGCTTGCTCTCTCTTTCTCTCTCTCTCTTAAAAAATAAATAAACATTAAAAAACATTTAAAAAAGAACCATCTGTACTTTTAATAAAATAAAACTAGTTTAAAGCCCCAAGAAATATTTGGAAGCAAACAAACCAATGAGGAAGAAATCAATGCATGGACGTCTTCAAAGTCTAAAGATCTAGATATTTTTGGTGGAATTTTCAATATGGTTTACTGGCATATCCAAGAACTTCAAGAATCAAAAGAGTTGGGACTTTGGTATTGTGCAATATTTTTTCAACAGAAAAGGTTTTTTGGTTTGTTTTGTTTTCTGAAAAACAGAATGTATATGTCATCAGTGACATTCTGAGATAAGCAGGGCATAAGATAGGCTTTAAAATAGAGCTGCCTTTCTTGAAGAGCATTAGGTTATTTCTCTTCAGCTGATACTTTGTAAATTGCTCAGAAAGTCTTGAAATAAAGGGTGAAATCTAGAACCCCAGGCAACAGCATTTTGACTCTGGCTGTGCAAAATGGCTTTTCTAGAAGTAGGCTTACAGACTGTCACCAAGTCTTTCTAGCCAAGGGGAATACTAGGTGCTGTAAATAGGGTGCCTGCTGTAGGCATGAGACACAAGGATGTGGCAGGGTCTGTAGGTCAGAGGGTGTTCTCTATTTAGTTCTGTTTTTAATAGGCAGAACATTCAAGTCCACTACTGTCAAGAGCCCCTGCTTCTTTGAGAAAGGCCGCTGATGAAGCAGAGTTCAACTTCTCAAAGGAAAAACAGCCTGTAGAGAGAAGAATTCCAGAGAAGCCAGAGCAAAGCTATACATCTCTCTATATATAGCACCAATGCACAGGCAATCCTAACAGCTCTATTTTTCCAAGTCTCACTTGCATGCTTTTGCTAAATATGCCATACCTAGGGATACATTATAATCATAGTATGTGACTAGATTAGGCCTTTGCAGGCTTGAGAAGAACTAAATGGGGAGCACTTTCATTCTTTCATATTACTTCCAGAATTACCAATGGCACCTAATATTCTTTAGCTCACTCATTTACTACCCCCCCTTTTTTTGGGGGGGGGGAGCTGGTAATCACTATTTTGTCTTGCTTGAAATTTGCATGAGTCATGGCTGTCTCCAGAGTAGTTGTGAGCTGATGATTTAGTGTCTCAGATTTAACTGTGGACCACATTGAACACCTTTCATGATCTTTGTTATGCTAGTCACCCAGGACCAGTTACCAAGGCTTGGTTCTGAAGAGTGCATCTGCATCAAGGAAAAGAAATGGCAGGAGGGTTGTGGATGCCCACAGGCTTGGCGTAGGAGGCACATGTCAGCACCACTTCTCACACCCCGTGCAGCTTTTTAGAGCAAAAAATAATTTTTTAAACCAGTCTGTTAAGACTCAACTTACACACAACAAGATAGGTCACTTTTAGCAGTACAGTGGGATGGTGTCCACCATGTCACTAGCAGCCCAATCAACGTACAGAACATTTTCATAACCACCAAAAGTTCTCTTGGACCCCCTTTTCAGCTCATACCCCAACCCCCGCACCTCCAGCCAAACACTGATTTCGGTCCCCATAGCTTAGTTTGACTGTCCTGGAACTTAATGGGATAATATCATAGGTATCCTTTTTGGTCTGGTTTCTTTGCCTCAGCTCAATATGATGGTTTGGAGATTCATTCACTTTATTCCATGCGTCAGTAGTTCTTTCTTTCTCCACATGGTTTCCAACTAATTGTGTCCCCTCACTGAGCTTCATTCAGCGTCTTCATCGAAACATGAGGGGGCTGGAAAATGGGGTAGTCAAAGTCTCTGTTATTTCTAACATTCTCTAATTTTATGACTTTGAGGCTTACCTTCTTTAACTGTTTAATATTTTTCAGCCGGATAAAGATTGACTGTAAACGTAATTCTTCCTTAGTGTTTACTTCTCTGCTGCTAGGTGGCCCAGAAGCTGACCAGTCCTTTAAGCATTAGTCCTGTGAGAGGAGAGGCATCCTGGAGGTCTGTCCTTAAACAAAAGGCAAAGGGGCTTTTCAAGTGCTTATGATTTGGGGCAAAAGGAGTAGAGTTGGTTGTGTAAAAGTAAAGAAGTTTATTTTTAACTTTATTCCAAGCTATGAATACAGAACCTAATGTTGGTGCCTTCTTAAGCACACAGGAATAGGTAGGAGGGAATTGGGAGGGTTCTAAGGTAGACTTTGGCCCCTCACCTGAGCAGGTCAGGCCTCTGGACTTGCACTCTTTCTGGGTTTTCTGTAAGTTACCATAAACACTTCTCTCACATTTCACCAGAGTTCATTAAAAATGAGGGTATGTCCATTTGTAAACTATTTTTAGCTGCCATTGACTTTTAGTCCAATCAGACTTAAGTAGAATATTGAGCTTTGCCAACATTTGTCTAATCTCTTAAAGGTTATCCTGGAACATGAAATGCCAGGGAATTGAATTAAACGAATGAAAGATCTCACTTCATTTAGGTCAGTTTTGTTGCGGAAGTGGGGAGAGGAGATGAGATGGAAATGGAAATCTGCCTGTGGTCTCCTTACTGAGTTCAAGTTCTCTATCACCTCTCTGAAGGGTGGAAGAGAAGATTGAGTAGGGTCCATTTGGCTCTGTTTTCCATAGTGTGGATGGGGTAGTGGTGAATGATTGGACAGATCAGCCCCTCACCACATTTAATTCAATCCCATGACCAAAATCTATCAAACATCTACTATGTGTAGGGCATTAAACAGGCCTTAAGGATAACAGAAGGAGATGCAGAGATAATTATACCTCTCTACACGTTTATAATGTAGAGAAGATGCAAAAAGTAGTCAAGTATTTACAATTAAGATCAACATAGTATATGGTAAGTTCAAGAAGTACAAAATACTGGGGCACCTGGGTGACTCAGTCAGTTGAGCATCTATTTCGGCTCAGGTGATGACCTCATAGCTCGTGAGTTCGAGCCCCGCGTCAGGGTCTGTGCTGACAGCTCAGAGCCTGGAGCCTGCTTCAGATTTTGTGTCTCCCTCTCTCTCTGCCCCAACCCACTCACATTCTGTTTCTGTCTCTCTCAAAAATAAATAAACATTAAAAAAAAAAAAAGTACAAAATGTTGCTGAAATTCAGAGGAAGAAATAATTGCATCTGGTTGGGGATCATTGGAAAAGACTATTGTAAAGTGAGTGCAGTAAAATGGTTTGGGAATGAAAATGTCTGGTTTAATCCTTACTCTACCATCTACTAACTGTATGACCTTGAGCATGTTACTTAAAGGCCTCTCTGTGACTTCGTTTCCACATTAGGAAAATATAGCAGGTTATTTACAAACCTTAAAACTGATTAGAGTGGGAATTAAATTTTAAGAACAACAAAAACAATAATAGCAAAAAATACTCAAGTGTGTAGACAGTACTTGGCATGAAGTTTTTTCTCAATAGGTGTTAATTATCATTTTATAGTAATGAAATTGCATTTGAAATGTACCTCGAAGATGAGGTAGCTGGATGTTGAGGTAACATTTAATACTTCTGTTCCAGGTACTTCTTCTGCAAGACTGTCCCAGAATTCTTAACAGCAAACTCTAGTTTCTTACCCAAAGTTGGGGCTTCTGGACTCACACACAAGCTCAGGTCTACTCAGTGTTTAGAACCCAACTGACCTTAATCAGACAATTAGATAAAAAGAATGATCTGAGAGAGGCCTTCAAAGAATGTCCTCATTTTGAGTTTCTTGCAGTCATTTGCTTTCTACCTGCTCCAAGTCCTCATTTTATACATTTCAAGCTTGATATTCAATCTTCCAAAACCGGAAAGAACATTTTCTGCACATTTCCAGTTACATGTGGTCTCTAAACCCCAGCTCCTACTCAGGCTTTCTGCTTTATCCAGCTCTCTGATAACCAGTTGCATTTTGTCAAACATCTGTTATTAACACATTTTTCTCCAAAGACCATGGATTATAAACATTGAAAATAAATAAAATAAATTGAACAATCCTCCTGGCTGAATTTCCTAAAATCGTTGTCCTAATATTCTTTGAGACTCTCTGGATAGAGTATCTTTACCATTTTGATTAGAGGGGTTTATTTTTTTTTCCCATTTGCATTTTTTATTTTGCCATTTAAAAAGAGTATTTGTATTCTTTTTTCTCAAACACCTACAGCTCATACTAGAATCTGGCTAATCTCAACATTAACTGATTAAATCCAGCTTTGAGTCACAGTGTTTGATAAATGCCTTAATCTTCCAAAATTGGAAGGGTTTTCTCAAAAAAACAAATGAACTCTGTGTATAAGGGTGACATCTTTTTAAGTGTTGGCCACTATTATTTAAGTTATAACTTAATGATAAACATTTTGAAGATATTTTTTTTCTTTTCTTTGCGTTAATATTATCTGGACCATTCTATATTGTGCTAAGAATAGCCAGATATAGCCAGAATCTGGACCTCAGTCAGAATATAAATTTACATAACCATCATTAGAGTCATATATATCTGCCACTCTTAATAGTCTTTAACAACAAATAGAAAATGCATGGTTTTCTATAGCTTTTAGGGTCACAGAAAAATCTTAGTCCATTTCATGCTGAGTAGTCAAATACAAATCAAAATCTATAAAGCTAGCTTTCAGAAATGTTGGTGATATTTCAAGCTCAGGACACAAGTAGTTCAAAGCTCTACCCACAGCCTCTGGTGCTATTATCGTCTCCAGAGATATATGTCTTTTCTCTTCCTTATTTAAGTGCCCTTTCTTCTAAAGACACCTAATAGGCTAACATGTGCACTTTACTCTTTTTGAATTCTAAAACCATAACCACCGAACTTATTTCTGTTCTAACAAAAAGATCATATAATAACCTTTAAGTAGATGAGTTTCAGACCTCTAATTTTGTTTCCTTGACAATGGATAAAGTTGAAATAATGGATTTCGTTTTCTAACATCTTTTCGGCGCTAAGTAAGATAAACTTACTAATAAGTAAGATTTTCATGGTCAGACAACTTACTAAATTAGAATCTATGTCCCTGAGTATCTATATCAGAAAAGGACACCTTAAGTGTCTGCCATAGATGGGGTTAGCTCTAACATGGCTCATTTTAAATCCAGCTTTGGACCAACATAATTCTTACTCGGGGCAGCTGTGAGTTGGGGGTTCTTCAGATTTCTCAGCAGCCTCCATACTTGGAAGGTTTGGAAGTCAACTATACAGGTTTCAATTTCTTCATCTTGGAACAGATGTCATAATTGTGTTATTCCATATTAACTAAGGGCCTGAAGATAAAAGCGTGCCTCCCACGGAAAGGATAGACCAGGTAAAATGTAATCAGAGATGCTCACTATAGCCAGGAAATTTAGTAGCCAACATCTATTGTTCCCCTTTAAAAAAGTGACAGGAAAGAGGTCAGGCTCTCTCACACCAGTATGTCAGGAAAACATCAGTACAAGGAAAAGATATGTCCGTGCTTTGCAGTGTATGTATACATTGAAGAGGCATCTTTCATTTAAAATTTAACTCTCAAGTAACCCAGTAGCAGGTACCTAATTAGTCAACCTTCTAGAACATGCAAGTGGTATTTCTATAGTGAATCTAGAGAGTTCATTTCTGTGGATTGAATTGGTTCACTCATGATCTGGAGATTTTCAGTATTATGACACATTGGTGAAAGAACACCAGAACATTCACTGACTGGGTCAAGGGTTTAACAAATAAGTGACCTACTATGTGATGGATTCTAAGTCACATAGTACAAAATAACAAATTAATAACTTACATTTCCTGTCTTTAAAGTGATAATGTAATTTTTTAAATGTTCAAATGACTCAGTCGGTAAATGACCGACTCTTGGTTTTGGCTCAGGTTTGTGACTTCAAACTGTGCTGGCAACACAGAGCCTACTTGAGATATTCTCTCTCTCTCTCTCTCTCTCTCTCTCTCTCTCTGGCTCTCTCTCTTTGCCCCTCCCCACCTTGCACTGTCTCTGTCTTTCTCAAAATAAATAAATGCCTAAACCCCAAAGCTCTGTGATTCTAGAGAGATCCCTTGACTCTTGAGTCCATTGAAATTGCAGGAGAGGACACTGGTGCCTCCACTCCATGGTGAACGTTGGGGGGCTCTCCAAACAGCTGGCAGTGAAGGGAGCTGGGTGACTGGGCACAACATGGACCATGCCTCCCAGAACAATGTAGGTTTTAAGTGCAGGTTTTAGTGCCCAAGGTAGCCTGGAAGCCTGAGTTATGAAGGGAAGAAAGAAGGCAGGTGCAGGAGCCATGAGGGATGTCAGGTATAAACAGGATGAGTTACCAAGAAGTGCTTGTTGTTTTGTTGTATGGACTTGTAAGGCCTTACCCCCCAAACTACTTTCTTCTCTCAAAACTTCACATTTTATGGGTTCTTTTTTTTTTTGAAGAGCCCTCATTACTTATTTATGGTGAATTAAATCTTGTAACACCTAATAGGATATTTTCAATGCTATTAAGTGAGGGAAGAAACCAGGAATGAAAATTAAGTTAAGAATAAATGACATCTGTGATCAAAGAATGATGATTAGAGACATTTATCTGTCCAACTTCTGTTAGAAACCACTCTAATTATTCTTTCTCCCTTCATGCTCATAACACTTTCTCTAGTGTATGGTTCTAGGAAATGATAGCAAATGATTAGCTCCTATAAGATAGTGCACAGATAAAAGAGTAAGACTGAGTCAGATTTTCATAACAAGAACTGCTTCGTTGTTTGAAGGCAGATTTTTTTTTCTTTTTTTTTTTTTTTTACTCTTCATGTGGGTAATTTTTCTTTTAACCTAGAAGTAGGATTATTCCTGGATCTTTTGATTAAATTATCTCATCCTGGGCCCACAATGGATGTACAATAATTAATAGTCTTTCTCTTCTCAACTGTTTAATTAGAGTTGAGGCCAGCATAGGATTTGAATGACTAAAGTCAATGAATATCATGAATATCATTCCACAATATTCTCTGCTAATTATGAGTAATTTCTTCATTCGCAGGGGAGAATGTGACAGGCTGTAACACTGGGCCTGCCTTCTGATGTGATTTCAGGGAGTTGTTTTCTTCTCTCACAGTGATACCCTTTCCCCCATACACACATGCTAGCTAATGGCCAAATTATATTTTTCCACAGGAAAAAAGTTATTTTGTCTACTTTCCTATAAAAGTCCCAGGGATAATGGCACAAAGGGATGTATAAATAACAAATGTCAGAATCTTACCTGTGAGAAGTTTAGATGGGAGGGGACTGAGATAGAAATATAAAGGGCATCATTGAGTCGGGTAGAGAAGGCAGAGGGAGGAGATGAGACTGGCAAGAACAAACTTGGCCTATTTGGTCCAGGGTCAGGCAAGCTTGAAGAGATAATATTTGCTCCTTATACTCTTGACTTATAGAAAGACAAGTGGGAAATGTAACACTGAATGAGTTAAATATTTTTTCTATGCAAACATGTTTCTAGATTCCCTTACCATCATACTTTTGTCTGTTATGATTTCTTTGGTTTCTCTAGCTTAGTGCTCGTAAAGCAAAGATTTCAACTATTTTGGAAAAAACACAGATGTACTGACCTCACGACTCACCCATTTTTATCCCTTTGAAAGAGAGGGAATAAGTAGCTCCTTTATCATTTTTAGTCAGAGAGAGGTGGCTAGATAGCAGATATGTGAGAGAGTCGGAGTAGCCTGGTATGAGAGAGTGGGGAACTCCTCTGTCAGCCATTGAGTGTAAGGCCAATGGCTGCCCTGTGGATAGTCTGACCATGGAAGGAGCTTGAAGGGGTTATGAAACCCCACTTCTGCTTCTGAGCATCCTCCCCATAACCCCAGTCTCTTCCTGGTTTTCAGAGTCAAAGGAACAGAGCCACTATAGACTAAAAAATCATGTTAATATCATCTTTCCTCATAGGTATGGATCCAATCAGAGACTTGGAGGTGGAGAGAAATATATTATGATGTCATGCAGAATTATGCAGACCAAAAAATTTTTCAAGCATAGTTCTAAGTCAAATTTTATAATCTAGTTTAGAATATTTCCTTTCCTTTTTTTTTTTACTTTAAAATTATTTCTCCTCTAGTAGTGTTCAAAGACAGTAAATTGCATCCATTACCTTTGGATTTAGACAGCAGATGTTGTCATGATTTTTCTGGCATGTCCTTTTCTAGAGCCATGGTACTTGAAAATGATTCAGTTCTGTTCCATATATTTGCTTGATGTTGAGCTCAGTGTCTGATATCATGTGTATATAAGACCAGCCAGTAGTGTGATCTCTGCCTTCAAGAAGCATAGAATTTAACTAAGAAAACTAATTAACAAACATAATAAAAGAGCATCAAAATGCTCATATGTGATTGTGATTTTACGTAACATCATGCAAAGAATCAAGAGAAGGGAGAGGTGAGTGCAGACATGAATAACAAGAGAAATGTGCTTGGATGAGATGAGCCTGGGCTGAGGAACAAGGATGATCAGTCTGGGATGGGCTGAGTTTAGGAGCATCTAAATGGAGATGCCAGCGGGTACTTAGGCTTATGGGTCTGGAGTTCTGAAAATGAATGATGGCTGGAGAAACAGTTTGGGAGTCATTAGCTCATAGCAGGATAATGAAGTGGATGAGATGGTAATAGATGAGATCATTCAAGGAGTGTGTGTAGAGAAGAAGGATAAACACACATTCATGCATGGGTGTGCACATGCACATGCACATACAGGGTGACAAAGGAAGAGAAGTCAGTACTTTTTCTCATGACACATTTAATATTTCTAATGTTATTTAATAATATTTAATATAATTTAATTTATATAATATTTAGTATATCCATATTATTTTATATTAAACATTAATATATTTTATATTGAATATTAGTAATATTTAACATAATTTAATATAAATATATTAATAATATACCTAATAATATTAGAAATAATAATATTTCTAAGTAGGAAAACAGGACAGATAAGTGCTTCAGAAGCCAAGGAGGAAAAACATTTCAAGAATGAGGGTGGTGGTGTTCAGATTAACTAAATACGGATGAGTCAAGTAGGAAGAGGACTGAAAGAATCCAGAAACTTTGCCAATCAGGAGGTAGTGGTTGATTTTTGCCAGGGAGTCTTGCTGAAGTTTTGACACTATGATGACCACAATGGCTGGGGTAAGAACAAAGTAAGGGATTTCCTTACCAGTGTTCTCACTGGGTGAGGGAAAAGGCCCTGCAGCTTCAGAGATGACCCAATGAGAAGGGCAGAGGGGGAAGGATTTGCATGAGAACTCAAAATTAAATAGAAGAACCCTCTTTTAAAATAAATAGTATGTGGAATTTCATAAAAACAGAGCTCTATTAGAAGTGGACATGTAGGGTCAAAACTACCACCCACTAGACTTTTCCCCTGGGCCCTACTGTTCTCTGGAGGTCTGAAGAACAATTTAATAACATTGTTGACAGGACAACAGAGGAAAGGGTCTCCAGCCTGGGGTATGGACACGATTCTGATAGACTGGAAGAGCCTTAGTGAGTTAAGCTTTAGACACATTGCTTTTGAAGTAATGGTACTTTATCCAAGTAGGGTGGTCCTGAAGCAAGCTTGGTATGCAGATACAAGTCAGGGCTTAAAAATGGAGATTTTGGAGTCCGCTAGATAGCTGAAATTTAAGCCTGGAGAATAGGTGTATCCTCCAAAGCAGAGAAAGGGCAGAAAGAAAAAGCAGCACCATGGACATTGTATTAGCCAGGATTCAATCGGAGAAGCAAAACCACTAGGAGGTGCCTCCCTCTGCCCTTGCCCTCCTCTGTCATACACACACATACACTCACACACAGATACACACTCTCACACACACACAGACACACTCACACATAGACACATACACACACAGTCTCACAAACGCATAGAGAGACACACACACAGACTCATACTCTGGCACATACACGCTCACACTCACACACACACACACACACACACACACACACACACACAGGGATTTGACCTTAGACAATTGTGGGAGCTGGTTAAGCACTATCTAAAACTGTTGCCTTTACCTCTGCTGCTAGAGCCTGAAGTATGCAGGACAGTCTGTTAGGGCAATGGATATAAAGTGGGGAAGAGCGAGGCCAAACTTGAATTCCCAAGCAGGAGCTGGAACTGTATGGGGGGACAGAAACCATGTTAATGCTCACCACCTTCGACCTCAGTGGAGCAAATGTTCTGCAGAAGGATGTGACACTTACATGTGTGAGCTACAGAAGCACTGACCTTCCGAGTGTAAAGAGACAAAACTAGAAATGGACAGGGAGGCGAATCCCAGGAAACGCCGTTCAGCTTAGCCATGCTCTGCAGCACACGTGTTTTGTAGCCATGTTACAAAACCACCACGGCACACTAAGAAAACTGCTACATAACAATAAAAGACACAATAGTCAAATGCCAAATGAGAGGCCAAAACATTAAGTGCCAAGTCATTTTGTCTCTCTTTGAAAAAAATTAAACAAACCAAAACTAGAGTGACTTCAAAGGCTTCCAGTTTTCTCAGGAAGATAAGCTCGTTTTATTAATGAGTGCCATTCTGAATCTCTTTGCTTTAGCTACGTATAAAAATTATAAATGAGAAGACCATTTCTTTTTATTTTTTAACTGAACCATATGCCTTTAATGAAAATATTCTAGACTCACATGTGTCAGAAAATTGATATCCACGTAGGAATGAATTATACCCAGCATACTAAAAAATTAAAATATCACCTGGAGAATACATGATTTTATCAGCATACTGAGATTAATTTGAAGGGAGAGATACCATGATTTGTTTTCTCATTGATGAGCAGAAAGAAAATTCCGCTAGTGCTATGGCTTAGAGATTTATTGCAGAGCTTTCATGGGAAATGGACCATCTGTGGTTGGACACATTATTATTTATATAATGTGTTCAAGACAACAAGTTATGATAAAATATCCAATTTCCTTGGTGAAATTGTCTATTTTACTTTCTATATATGTGTGTGAAGTTTGACAGGGTTGTGAAAGATCATTCTGAAGAAAATAGCTTCACCACTTTGTAATAGGTGGGGCTGGAGATGCATCAGGTGGCACTTACGTTGTCAGTGGCAGGAGGCCACTTACTGAGGCCAACACCAGGACAAGAGTTAATTGGAGAGTTGGACAAACATCAGGGAATTAAAATGTATAAACCTTACAACAGATATGGAGTCGTCACCCAGCCCAGCACCTCTACGAGTCATGACTAGGAAAGATGGCCAAAGGGTTTGGTCACAGAGGAGCTTATAGGGACCGTTTCTTGGTGCTCTATTCTTTTCTGTCATCACACTTTCCAGAAAAGATCTAACCCATTTGATACATACCATCAAATCCAGCCCTGACTCCAGACTCTCTAGTCGGGCATCTCAAACGTAACATGATTAAAAAGAGAACACTCGATTTCCCTCCATGACCTTATACCTCTGTCTTCTCTAGGGTCCCCACATCTCTAAACAGCACTACGATTTATCCAGTTGCTCAAGGCAGAAGTCTGAAAACTAACCTTGATCCTTTTCCTTCCCTCCATTTACATGTTAGATCTATCAGCCAGTCCTGTGACACTGCCTCTGTATCTCATCCCTCCACCTCCAAGTCTGAGCCTCTGGTCTCTATCTTTTCTGGCCTCCCTGCATCAGCCTCCTAACTTACTGCCTGTGGGCCCATTTTCCTTTCTCTGTGCCATTCCTCCGCAGGAGCCAAAGTCAGCTCTCACAAATGCAATCTAGATTTTATTCCTCTCCACTGAAAATCCACTGAAGGTTGCCCATTTGAACTCAGAAGTGCATCCAAACTCCTCTTGCTGGCTCACACAGCTGAGTGCAATCTCATGTTTACCCACCTCTCTGTGCTAGCTCACACCAACCTCCCCCTGCCCACTGTGCTCTAGGAATGCTGACCAGCCTTTGTTCTGATTTTCAAACAGCCAAATGTTTTTCTGCCTTAACTTTGTGTTTACTAGCTGGAATGTCTTCCTGATGTGTTTTCCACCAACTACCATGAGACTAACTCCTTCTTGTCAACCAACTCTAAGCTTAAATGTCTCCTAGGTGTTCTTTGTCACATAATTCTATTTTAACTCTCTACCTAGCACTTATTCCCCTCTGCTATTCCTTCCTTCCTCCCTCCCTTCCTTCCTTCCTTTCCTCTTTCTTTCTTTCTTTCTTTCTTTCTTTCTTTCTTTCTTTCTATCAATCTATCTATCTATATCTATCATCTCTCTATATATATTCATCCATCCACCTACCCACATATGCTTTCATAAATAGGATAAAAGTTACAGAAGAACATGGATTTTTCTGGATCTTGTTCCTTGCTGTATCTCCAGTGTCTAGAAGGAGCCAGCACACAGAAAACCTGAACTACATTCTAATATTAAAGACAGAGACAGATAAATTTATTATAATATGGGAAATGCCATGTTAGGGGAAGGCAGAGAGTGCTATAGAAGCACAAGAGGGGCAGCCAACCCAGCCTGTGAGAAGACTTCCTGGAAGAGGTGGTATTTGACTTGAGTTTTTAATGAGTAGATGTACAAGAAAGGTAAGGATGTTGGTCTAAGAAGTGACACCACCACTTTACTAATGTAAAGGCTGATTTGGATCTTTAGAAAAGAGCCTGGTGGAGAGAGAGAGAAATAGGCCTGAGCCATTAGCAGGAGACAAGAGCTCGAGTAAGTGGTCCTAAATGTCATTAATGAGAATGAGGGGGAGAGAGGCAGAGAGAGAGAGAGACAGACAGACAATACTTATAGGTAGTGGAATCACATTGAAGGATTTATTTATTTTTTTAAATTTTTTAAATGTTTATTTGTCTTTGACAGAGATAGAGAGACAGAGTGTGAATGGGGGAGGGGCAGAGAGAGAGAGGGAGACAGAATCTGAAGCAGGCTCCAGGCTATGAGTTGTCAGCATAGAGCCCGAAGCGGGCTCAAGCACACAAACTGTGAGATCATGACCTGCACTAAAAGTCAGTCTCTTAACCAACTGAGCCACCCAGGTGCCCCCACATTGAAAGATCTTAAAAATATTACTCTGACAGCAGATTGCAAAAGCCTAGAAACAGAGAGAACAATTAAGAGATTAGTAAGGTAGTCCAGGCAAGAGGTGCCAAGCTCCTGAGGTAGAAGGGTGTTTGGAGCACTGGGTGGAAGAAGGGCTAGGGGGGGTCATCTAAGACATTAATGGTGCCATGCAGTGAAGGAAGGACCCCTGCAGGTGGACTCTGCAATGGCCTGGACTTCAGACTTGAGTGGTATGGACTGGTGGCATCACTTGAATAAAAGAGGAAAAGTCGATTTGAGACAAAGAGGAAAATCATGAATTCAGTTTTATCCATGTTAAGTTTGAGATGTCTGTGTAGCATTGAGAAAGACTTTCCAATAAAAATTGGATGTATGAGTTGGGACAGGAGGGTTATAAAATTAGGAGTGGAAATACAGATTTAGGAATCCTCTTGGAGGTATTCATTCAAACGATGAGCGAAAGCACTATTGAATAAAAGGGCATATAGAATAAAAGGCAAGCAAGGATGAAACCTTGGAAAATAGCAAAATTTTAAGTGTGGGTGGGAGAAATTATGTGAAGGAGATCAGAAAGAGATAGTTATAGAGGTAGGGGAGTCATATGGCTAGTATCTCAGAACACTGGCCACATTTTAAGAAGGAGGGAGTGATAGGCAGAGTCAAATGCAGGGAGAGAAATCTGGTAAGATACAGTCTAAATGTTGTCTGAATAGTCTGGAGTGTGCTGTTTTGATAACCTTAGGGAACGCAACGTGTGGAGTGGTCAGGAGAGAAGATTGACTGGCGTGTTGAAGGGTGAGAGAGGTGAGAAAGGGAAGATGAGGGAATAGAGTATTCACTGGGTGACTTAACTTTTCAAAGAGTGTGAGAAAATCTAGAGAAGTTAGGACCAGAGAGCTCCAGGATTGAAAGAGAAGATCCTGTCCTCCAGTAGAAGGAGGGCCCCACACTCTGAGACTAGAGGAAGAACAGAGGGATCATAGGTACAATATTTATTGGAGGGAAGGAGGCAGGGGGAGTTTCAGCTGCATGAGTTCCATCTAATCAGTAAAGAAGGACTGATTAGGAGGAGTGGCTGTATATTTCATTCTAAAGAACACATGCTCTGACACTTAGTAGTTGTCACATAACTCACTAGTTGTGTGATGTCTGGAAAGTAGCTTAACCTCCCTAAGATTCAGTTTCTTTATCTGTAGAATGGGGATACCGGTGCTGATCTCATCGGGTTATGAGAATCAAATAAGATCATTACCCTAAAGCTAAGCACAGTGCTCCATCTAGGCAAGCTCTCAGTACTATTGTTGTCACTGTTGATCATGAAGGCTGCAGGGGATATCTGAGGTGGTGACTAAGAAGGATTTGAGAGGTAGTTGATGAAGAACAAATAAAAAGATAGGCAAATGTTATTGGTAACCCAGCTGGGATGGATGAGGAAGTGGCATGAGGCAGAGTAACATTTCCCCCAAAGATTTTAGTGTATTTATGATTAACATTTTCAAGTGAGCTCTGTGGAAGCAGAAGTTTATGTCTAATGTTCTCATTGATGTATTTCCAAAATCTCAATTAATTTGTTTAGTTAATTTCTGTTTGTTTTAAAAGACAGTGATGGGTTTATAATTGTTGAATGCAGAAGCAGAAGTTGGTAGTTTGATTGTAGTTCTAATGGAAGCCTGCTCTATCCTTGCCTTTTACCCAATTATGAAAACCTTTAAGTGACAAAATTACTTAGGGATGATCCCACCTTTTCTCATGTCAGGTTATATAACTATAAGGAAATTTAGGGAATGAAATACTAAGATGGGATAGTAGTGACTTTGATATATGTAACACCTGTAATTCCTATACCCCTGAGTGGCAGAAGTGGCCATCGGCAATGCTTTCATTAATTTCCCTCACTTTCAAGTGTCCTCCTATGAAAACTGATGTTAACAAGTGCTGTGCAATTGGATATGATGATTATATGAAATGAAGTGTGTGAAATACCTGGTGTACACCTTGGCACAGAATGAATAATCAGGAAGTATTTCTTTTCTCTCCCATATTAGCTAACACAGTCACTGGTGTGGGAATGGATTCATGCAGAGAGTATAATATAGAAGAAATGATGTTAGATTGAAATTGAGGGGTCCTGAATTCTCATGCCATCCATATTACTCATTTTCTTTGAAACTTTAAGCAGTTCACTTTAAGTCATCTACCAAATGTATAATAGTAATTTTCCTACCTTCCCAATGGGATTATTGTGAGGATGAAATGAGATCAGACATGAAATGCTACCTGAATGTAAGGTGCCATTAGTTTGGTCCTTAAAACCACCTGAAAGGCATTCTTATTTTAGGATGAGAGTACATCAGGGCTTTGGAATTTGTTTTAGCATTTTCAGGCCCCATTTTTCTGTGATGGCACAAGAAACTCAGCAGCTATCTTGAAACGCAATGTATCACCTATTATAACTGCAAAACATCAGAACATCCAGATTTCCTCTGTATTAACTATATGCTATTTATAAGAAATTTTCCCCAATCTAGTAGCTTATGCAACAAATATTTGCTATCTCATAGTTTCTGTGAATCAGGAATACCAAGACATAGCCTGGGGTTGAAGACATCTTCAGGCTTGAATGGGGCTGAAGAGTATGCTTTCAAGAGAGTGTACCCACATGGCTATTGGCGAGAGGCCTCTGTTCCTCCCACAGGGCTCTTTCCTCATCCAGAGTGAGAAATCCAAGAAGAACAAGGAGGGGGACACAGTACCTTGTGCAACCAAGTGTCTAAAATCACACACCATTAACTGTATTTTTTTTCAAGAAGCGAGTTAAGTCCAGACACAGTAATGGGGGAGTTGGGGTAGAGACTAGTCTCCTTCCCTCGAAAGGAGGAATGTGAAAGAATCTGTGGACGTATTTTAAAGCCACCACACTTTTTCATAGTCAGAGTCAAGGAGTGATCATGTGGAGTCCCCTTGGGCATCAGCGGAGTGTGTGGTTGCCTTACTGGTCAGTGATACATTTAGCATGAGGAGACTTATTCTAATACAAATATTAGTTCAATTTATTGAAAGATCTCTAATGTAAATGGCTTATTTGATCCTTTCCAGGAGATGGGTTTTAGTAAGTAGACTAGGGAGGATTTGGAGAGTAACTACAGGGATGGGGGAGCGGCCAAGTGGGAGAAGGACAGAGAATTAGCCCTTAAAAGCACAGCTTTACAACTACATGTGTTTATGGAGAGCTGGGCTATGAGGCCTGAGGAGGACTAAACTCTTTGAAAAGTGGCAGTAGCAGCAGCAGCTCGATTGGTGGACAGATGACCTAAAAAAGTAGTAACGATACTGGAAACATTCCTCAGACCCTGCAAAAGAAGAGCTCTCTCCTCAGAACCGGAGCTGGGAATACAGCCGGGAAGAGTGAGTGGGTTCACAAGAGTAAGAGAGGGTTATTATGAGAAACCTTTCCAAGTAGATTTCAACTTTGGAGAAATACCAAGCTGTAAATTCATCTCAGACATTTAAAATGCATTAGATGCCACCACAGCACTGGCTGTCAATTCAGCCAGCATTTACTGAGCAGCAATTGTGTGTCAGACGCTGTTCTTGTGGCATACACATTTATCAGTTCATTCAATCCTCCAAAACACTGTATGGGAAGTTTAATTATTATTCTCCTTTTATAGGAGATCAGTGCTCTGGAAGGTTAAGTTCCTTGTTCAAAGTCACACGGGTAGCAAAGGGAAAAACTGGGATTTGAATCCAAGTTGTTTAAACTTCATTAGCTTTCATTTCTTAAATGAGAAATTGCAAATGCAGACATATCAGGGATTAAAAAATATTTCTTAAAAACGTGGTATCTCCCTAACTAAAAGACTGGTATCTGCCTTGTTCCATGAAGAGTACCTTGCTCTTGACAACACAGTTCAAAATGAGGTGATGACTTTCAGATCTCTTCCACACATTTATATCTTTCTCATTCAGAGATGAGGCTGTGTGTTTCCCACAGCAAACTGCCCACCTTTATTGAACATTCAGGCTGTACCCAATCCCAATGCATCTTCCACTACATAACAACTAATGACAGCCTAAGTACTCAAACAGGGCAACCTAAAATTACAAAATTTCAAATACTTGATTTATAATTACACTTTTAATTAAAATGTCAGTAGAGCAATTTGATATCTTTTTCATAAACCTTATCTGTAAGGATTTGCTCATTCACCATTATTCCTTCAGGGAAAAAACAAACAAACAAACAAACAAAAAACACATTTGCTCTTTCTCCCTCCTGTCTCTCTAAGACTTTTGGTTTCTACCCTTGCCCTCCAGGCCTGTGTGCCATTCATCCAGGCCTTCCTTCATTTAGCCAGTAAAATGCATTCACTTTTCAACATGCATTTATTGAACATCTGCTATGTGCTAAGCACTTTTCTAGTCACTGATGAACCATTGTGGGTTGTGAGCCAGCCACTGTGCTTGGCTCTGTGGGTGCAGAGATGTTGTGTAAGACACCACCACTCTAATGGACAAATGCAGTATAACAGGAGATGTGATGGCATTTCAGGTAGGATACAGTGGAGATGTATGAATATTTACATCTCTAATATTAATAGTGCCATTATTAGTTACAGTATATAATATACTATTATTACATATGATATATCATTTTGCCTAGGGGTCATAAGATGGAGGAGAACCATCTCAGATAAAAAGTAGGCTTGGGGAACCTGGGTGGCTCAGTTGGTTAAGCGGCCAACTTCGGCTCAGGTCATGATCTCGCGGCTCATGAGTTGGAGCCCCATATTGGGCTCTGTGCTGACAGCTCAGAGCCTGGAGCCTGCTTCAGATTCTGTGTTTCCATCTCTCTCTGCCCCTCCCCTGCTCATGCTCTGTCTCTGTCTCTCTCTCTTTCTCAAAAATAAATTAAAAAAAAAAAAGTAGGCTTTCACCAGATAGTCATTGCATTAGTCTGGGACTGGATCCCCTGAGATGTAGCTGCCAAGAGAGGATTAAATGTGTAAGTACATCATTAGGGGAAAGAAGTGAAAGAGAAAGTGCAATGTGATGCAGAAGAAACTGGGAAAGCTGTTAGACCGCATGTCTGGCCCTGAGTAAGGGAAAGAGGGAGGGGAAAGTCAGGTGGAAGTATCCTAGACCATTGTATGGTCCTTGGAAAAAGGAGCCAAAGTTGGCCTCAGAAGAACTCCCCGCCTTCCAGAAAAGATCTGCCTTAACATCTCTGCTGCCCTCAGGCATGGTCTGGGAGGAGCCCAGGAGAAGTAATCAGAGCTCAGTGTCAGAACTTGCATCTCTGTCTCTCTTGGTCGATACTGTTCCCTGTAGCTGCAGGTCTGGGAGGCGCCTTGTCACCGTGAGGCCAGAACTCCAGGCAAGGGGACAGATTAAACAAAGGATTTGCTTAAAGCAGCTTAGTACACTTTAGGAGAACAACAAACTCAAAATGGCTGGAGAGTAAGGTGCATTTTGGTTGGGGAAATGAGGAAGCAAGAAGGGCAGGTATTGAAAAATAATACTGGAGAGGGTCAGTAGCCAAATTACAGAGTCTAGTGTGTAAACCTAAGGGATTTGGGCAATGAGGAGACATTGGAGAATTTAAGTAGGGAAGGGACCTAATCAGGTTTTAATAAATCAGTGGATGGGTTAGAAGATATGATAAGAAACAGGGAGAGGAGGTGAAACAACTTATATTCTGAACTATCATAGCCACATCAGAAATACTAGCTCAGGGAGTTGCTTGACAAGTAGAATGAAGATCACTCAATTACCAAGTATGTGTGAGGAGTCTTTGATTCCCAGATTTCTAGACAGAGGAGCCATTCCCTCAGCTAAGGACTGTGTAAAGAGACACTGGTTGGGAAGCTAAAATGTCTTGGACAGTGTGGCATTTGAGGTCTCTCAGCACTATCTTACCCAGCGCTGAGACGAGAAGTCAAGGCTTGAGATGCATGCTGGGGAGTTGTGAGCCTTTCTTTCTCAGAAGACATTTTAATGACACAGCACAGTTGGCCGACTGCCTCAAATCTTGTAAGGAGAGGGTGTTAGTGAGCTTGCTTCTCTTCATCTATGTCTCCCTTTTGACCTTTGTCTGCTAAGCAGAAGTTAGTAAAGAGAAAAACAGCTACAGATTAATGTAACAACTATGAGATCATGAAATTGCAGAATTAATTTCTCCCAAATGGACAGGTACTCCATCAGCCCCATCCTTGTCTTTGTCTTTCTTTGTTTTGGGAGAACACAGCCTTGCACTCTCCAAACAGATATGTGGAGTGAATCTGCAGACACTGGTCAAGAGCACCCCTATCTCTGGACAGCTGCTGATGGATGGATGGCCAAACGTATCTGACTTCCTTGTCCCAGCAGGGCAGAAATCACCAACAGAAATCGCCAGAATCTCTGATAAAACAATGTGCTTTGCTTCCAGACCTCCTTCTTATTACTTAAGTTTCATGCCATTAATTCAGGCGACATAAAAATTGCCAACCAAAATTGTATGCATAAATCACACAATCTTGGGGCAAGGGAGAAGAGAAAGAAAGATCAGTGTGATTCTCTGGGGGATGTGAAAAGGGTTTAAGATCTCATTTTTAAAACTACCTGCCCTGGGAGATGTGCAAAGTACTTCATAGCATTTTTTCCTTCCCCTTTTCTCCTCCTCTTTTTCTTCCTCCTCCCCCTCCCCTTCTCCTCTTCTCCTCTTCTTCATCTTTATCTCATCTTCTTTTTTTTTTAAAGTAAATTTAAACTTTATTTACTTATTTTGAGGGAGAGGAACAGAGAGAGAATCCCAAGCAGGCTCTGCACTGTGAGCACGGAGCCCAGTGCAGGGCTTGAGCCTACAAACTGTGAGATCATGACCTGAGCCAAAGTCAAGGGTCAGACACTCAACCGACTGAGCCACCCAGGTGCCACTCATCTTCTCTTTTTTTTAAGTTTATTTATTTATTTTGAGAGAGACAGAGAGAGCATGATCAGGGGAGGGGCAGAGAGAGAGGGAGAGAAAGAATCTCAAATAGGCTGAGTGGTCAGTGCACAGAGCCCAATATGGGGCTCAAACTCATCAAACCGTGAGATCACAACCTGAGCCAAAATCAAGAGTTGGATGCCTAACTGACTGAGCCACCCACATGCCCCTATCTTCATCTTCTTTTAATTCACAGAATCCTTAATGATCAGCCCACTTCTTAGTTCAAAACACACTAATGGCTGTCCCTCTTGTTCATCATAAAAGCCCAAGCCTGCACATTGGCCTACAAGGCCCCCCCCACACCAAACCCTCCTACCTCCAGTTATTTCTTTGCTTCCTCCAGCTTCTCCTCCTCCTTCCCTCAGCTGCAGCCACACTGGCCTCCTTGATGCTCTTGGAGCCCTCAGCAGTGCTCTGGCCTCAGAGTGTTTGTGCTTGCTGATCCCTCTTCCTCCCAACCACCTGTCACCTGGCAAGTTCCTAGCACACAAAATGGCAATTTCCCTGAGCACTCCATTCAAAATTGCAGCTCTTGTTCCCACATCATCCACATCCTCTGCCCTGTTTTATTTTTCTTTATAGTCCTTATCACCTTCCCATGCACTGTGCAATTTCGTTATTTTCATGTGTTGCCAATGTCTTCATACTAAACTGTAAGGCATGGAGTTTTGCCACTTTGATTTCCCACGGTGTCATCATCACATTGCAACAGTGCCTGGCTCTAAAGGGCCAATTCTTCATGATCCCCATTCATAGATGGGGTGACTTAGCTGAGAACACTGAGATCATTTTCCCAGGTCACATGATCACTACACAGTGAAGCCTTAAATTCAAACACAGATTGGTCTGGCCCCAGGATCCACATTCTTTTTTCCACATTGTGGCTTCTTTCCTTTCCAAATTGCTAATTAAATACTTTCCTAGTATCAGAGGACGGCTTCCATTCAGCGAATGGCCACTCTCTAGACTCTGAATTCTTGGTCAGGGAGTCAGACTGTGAGAAAGGCCAAGAAAGGAAAGAAATGACATCAACACTAGTGTAGGGGTTCTCCATGCTCACAGGAGTGAAATGCCCAGCACTTCATGAGATGGCTGGAAACACCCTTCCCCACCCCCAGTCTGGATCACAAGCACACAGGCTGTGGGAAAACTGGTGACACACATGTGCCAGCCAAGAGTTCCACGTAGATTGCATTCACAGATGTCTAATTGAAGCTTGCTGTTTATTAACAGAAGCTGCTTTGCCATTCAGAAATGGGAGTTAATCAAAATATTGCAAATGGCACACCTTGAGAAATGTCACTCCTTATCATGATTGCATTTCCATATTTTTTCCACGTTTGGTGCGTGTATGAAATGCTTTTAGAAATTATACACTACTCACACCAGCCCCTGGTGGCAGGATGCATCTGAGTCTGTTTGGAGGATCTGGCAGAAACGGTATTGAACCATATTTCAATGCAGCTTTATGTGCTGCACATAACCTACATTTCTATAGCAATCGGTTAGAAGCAGAGCAATTCCTGGCACTTCTAGCTCACACAGAGCCCCAGAGAGCCCTGCTCCCTTCTCCCTTCCCTCTCTGTCAGTCATCAGGGAGTAAAGGTCAGGGGCTGGAAGCAGATAATTATGCTGCCTCAGGAACCAGTGTTTCCCTCTTAGGACCCTTGGAATGTAATTCATTTCTCATGTCTTTCTTCTTAGGTATTAACAAAGTCAACAAAAAAAAAAAAGATTTTTTTCCCCATCAGGACTTGCCAGCCCTGATTGAGAGCAGTCAGCATGAATTTTAATCACGGTGTCTATTTTTCAGCCCTGAATTTTCCATAATCAATTGCTTTTTGTTTATTAATTGAAAGCCAATATGTATAGGGTTTTAGAATTGCTGGATATTGACCCCTAGGAGACTACTCATTCACATTCAGAACCTGGCTGGCGTGTGCTTCTCCATAGAGCCCAAACTTATGTAAGAGGTACATTAGAAGATGATTTTTTCTTGTTGAAGTGATTCACTGTGTGGTTCTTTAAATGGGTTAACTTGTGCTGTAAATTAATTTACACAAAAGAGAGTTGAATCCTCTCTCATTATTTATTTATTTTTTAAAGGAACAAATCTATATCAGAGGTGAGATACAGGTGGATTCTCCTTATATTGACCTTTCTTTCTTACTGTGTGCCTCAGGGCTTTGCTCTGGTTTGTTTTCCTCTAGTTACTCTACCCTGTTTACATTTCTGAGGTGGGTGAAGGAGGTTGTGATGTCAGGGGTATGTTCACATGAGTGTGACTCATTGCATCCCCATAACTTCTCCGAGGGGAAAAGACTATGGTGATGGCATTTGAATAGGCACACATTGATTGTTGTTTGTCTGTTTGCCAGGATGTAGTGAGGGGATGTCAGTGTTTCACAGAGGACTACTGGAATCTACTGGAATCAGAACAAAGCATTCTTTGATTTCTTTTCTACTTGGCACTCCATAACACTTCTCCCATTTACTGATTGTATTAGTTTGCTAAGGTTGCGGTAACCACCACAGACTGAGTGGCTTATAAAACAGAAGTTTATTCTGTCACCGTTCTGCAGGCTAGAAATCCAACTCAATGTGTCAGTAGGACCCTGCTCCATCTGAAGGTACTGGGAAAGGATGTTTGAGGCCTCTCCCCCAGCTTCTGATAGTTCCTTGGCTTGTGGTAGCCTAAAGCCAATCTTCACATGGTGTTTTCTTGATAGACATAACTGTGTCCAAATTTCCCTTTTCTGGAAGAACACTGGTCAGGTTGGATTAGATTAACTCTACTGCAGTATTAGCTCATCTTAACTAGTTACATCTGCAATGACTCTCTTTCTAAATAACATCACATTCTGAATACTGGGAATTAGATCTTTAACATATGAATGGGAATCACATAATTCAGTCCATAACACTGACCATTTTTATCTGTTGTTGCTTAACAAATTATCCCTAAACGTGGTGCCCTAAATATTTACTATCTCACAATGACCGGGACAAGAAACTAGGCATGGTTTATCTAGGTTCTCTAGCTCTGGGTTTCTTCTAAAGCTTTAGTCAAGCCTGCCCTAGGGGTGAATCTGTCTACAGTCTCACTCAGGTGATTGTTAGCAGGATCTGGTTCCTGGTGAGTGGTTGGAATGAGGGTCTCCATTCCTTATGACATACTGGCCAGAGGCATTTCTGGGCATGGACAGCTCATAACAATCTGAACAAGCAACACGGCAACAGACAGTGTGGGAGGTAACAAGATGGAAATCAGTGTTTTATAACCTGATCTAGCAATAATACTGTCCATATTCCATTTGTTAGAAGCAAGTCACTGGATCCAGTCCACACTCAAAGGGAGGGGATCTCAACAGGACAAGGATACCAGGATGCAAGGATCTTTGGAAAGCACTTCTCAGATGCTGCTTACCTTGGTCTGCCCTCTGGGCCATCCTTTTTCATGAAAGCCTGTGCACGTTTGTATCCAGCTAGTTTGGTGGGCTTGCTTCTTGCCAGTAGACTTTCTAGGGTCGGCCGACCTCATTTTTTATTGTCTCTACTCCTTTCAATCCAAAATACCACTATTCCTGCTGATCTAATTTTCTCAAAAACTCTGAGAGATTTCTGTGAATCTTATTGGGGTTTGCTGTACTAGAAAAAAAAAGTCACATCCTGAAATCTCTTAGAGAAAAGCTTTTCTCTAGTTTGGATTTTGTTGAGAAGGCTGAAACAAAAGTCCTCATACTTCCCAGGGGTCCTATTGTTCCCGAGACAACTTGTATGTAGTGCCCTCACTCTCTTCAGCAGCCCCTTGTGTGGGATCCACTAATCGTCTGATCCTTCGATCTTTTTGAAGTCCTAACCAAGGGCAATGCTGTCTCATTCAGCTTTATTTCTAGACCACATTTTCCTGGCAACCTGGAAGCCATTTCTTAATTTTAGCATCTTTTGATATCTAGAGAAGCTGAGAATTTTCAAAATCATCAAATCTTGGCTCCTTTTTGTGTAACAGTTCTTCCATCAATCTGTCACTCTTGCAGTTTACTGTAAGCAGTAAGAAGAGGCTGCAACACAGCTTGAAAATCTCCTGGGCAAGATCACCACGATTATTAGTGCTGGCCAAGACAAAATTGTCAGGTGGAATATGTACTTTAACAGCCGTCCCTCTCCCCAAACCCTGGGAGTAAATACATATGCTCCCTGTGGCATCTCCCTGCTCTTCTCCCCGCCCCCCACTCTCCACCCCCTCTGACTTCATTGCCCTTTGTAGTTCCTATGTTTTTAGAAACCCCAGTCTGACAAACATCTTGTTTCCAGTAGTTCAAGTATTAGATTCAAGTCCTTGGACACTTAGAGGTGTGTAGTGATAGATCCATCTTACAAGCAAACCATTGACAATGCTATAGTTAGCTAATATGCTATTCCCACTACATTATCTCAATTAAAAAATACACCATAGACTTTAGAGAGTATTAAAGTCATATGGTTATATAAAGTTATAACTCTAATGATTTACATTTGAATAGTTTTTCCACTAATTTTACCATTTACAAAGGGCTTTCATTAATCCATTTATTTGTCACCAAAGTCCTATGCAGGAGTTGTCTTAACCTCAGTTTAGAGAATAGAGACCTGGGGCTCAAGGAAGATGAGTCATTTTATATCTATTGCATGATTTAGATGGTGTCTCATGGCACCAGGACTCCAGACTACCCCAGTGTACCCCACTCTGCATCCTAGAAGTCCTGCAGGGACAATATAGAGGATATAGTTATTTGGAGTGGGGATCATGATGGGAGGATCCTTTCACTAGGAGGATTTCTACATGTGCCTCAATTCTGTCTACATCATTGACTTTGCCTATTATAGACACTGCAAGGACTTTTGTAGTCTGTGATTTGTTGTTTTGGTCCAGAACCAACCCAGGTGCTCTGGAGGATGCTGCATCAGGCCACAGCCTCCCAGAGACTTTCTGTGAGCACATGCTGACTCTCTTGATCCCCTTCTTTGGCCTATGTATAAGACAGAGTTTTGCTCTGTTTACAAAATGTACTGACAGCTTTCAGTAGTGGATTTGAGCATCTTCTGAAAGGGTTGACTGTTTATAGTTGGTGCTGGTTAACAAATAAACTCTGAGCCTGAAGGGGGCGGTGGGGAGAAAGGAAAAGAAAATTAGTACAGAATCCTCTTTATCTGTGGATTTGTCATTTTGGAGTTTGCTATAATTTAGATGAGCTGACAGAAAACTGCTGAACTTGGAATTGAATGTCTTAAAGGATTGAGTCTGTCTCCATGGCAGCGACGTTGGCCTGGCCCCAGGATTTCAGCATGTTGGAGGTGAAAAATCCTGGAGAATGGCTTTGCCCATTTCTCCATTGAATAGCTGAAGAAGTTGAGGTTTCCCAGATGAAGCTACACTTTCAACATAGCCATTTAGTGGTAATTCCAGGCCTAGATTTTAAATTGAAGGCTCTTTCTGAGTTCACTTGTTTTGGGGTTTTGATAATAATGTAATAATTGTCAAATAACTAGTATGAAAATTGCATTATCATTGTAGTATTATTTTTACCACCAGCAGGCCAGTCAGGGTGCCTGAGTCCTCCCTGACCCCTCAGTGACTCTTGCATTGGTACAGACCCCATGCCTCCTCTGTCAGCTTCTAGACCTCTTCCTCTCCATCCCAGCCTGGCATCTCTCCCTGAAAACTGGCTACATCTCATCCCACCATACTTCCCAGTATCCTTCCTAGCAATCAGCCTCACACAGTATTTCTTTTATGTTTTTATCATTTCAGTCCCCTGTCCTTCCCTTTCCCATGAGCTCCCTACATACCCCACCAACACATGCTTCTGCCAGCTCATTCCTTTGTTTCTACTACTCTGCTTCACAGACTTCAATTCCTATCTGCCCAAGGGCCAGCTTGAGGAATGGCTTTCCACCTCTACAGTTGCTGACCTGGGCATACTAAGAGTCATTTGGAATTGTTGGCCTCCAGGTTCTCAAAAGGCACATACCCCAGGACATTTGCATATGAGTGGAAGGAAAGGAGGACAGCATCTCAAGGGTTTGGACGTTCCCTCTCCTAATTCCTAAACTTACAGTCACTAAAATGTTTGAGAGAAGCTACACATTATTTGAGCATAATAGCAGGCATTCTCTCCATTATTTTTCATTTTATCTTGCATTTTGAGAAAAATTAATGGAATTTACATGATTGTAGGACTTAAAAAAAAATGAATTTGGCAGGGAGCCTGGGAAGATAGCAGAGTAGGAGGATCCTAAGCTTACCTTATCCCATGGGTACACCTAGATCACAGCCACAGCAGTGTAACTAACCCAGTAAATAACCAAAAGACTATCAGAACAGACTCTCTGCAGTTAATCATAGAGAGGAGACCACATCGAAAATGGTGGGAGGAACAGAGACACATTCAAGAGCCAAACTCCCTGTGAGACCAACCACAGACAGGAGGGACACCAAGAGCACAGAGAAGGGTGAGGAGCAGACCACACACCTGTACCCCAGACAGGAGAGACCTCTACTGGGAAGATGAGTCCCTATAATATTTGGCATCAGAAACCAGAGGGCCTTAACTATGTGAGTTTTTACAATGAGTGAGGCTTAACACTGAGTACTTTAAATTTCAGCAGGCTTAGCTCTGTGAGAGCCACAGAGCAGTAGGAAACTGAGTCCCTGCACTTAAACAGCCAGCATAACAAACAATCCTGTGAAGATACAGCATAGAAGCAGCAGCCGAAAACACTTGGGGTATACTGGAAAGATATTTATTTACTGATCTCAGAACGTGCACTGGATGCGGAGGATCTTTATGAAACTTCTCCAAGAACAAAAGAGCTAGCGGGTGCCATTTCTCCTCACCTCCCAACCTTCAGCCTAGATATCTGGAAACCTGCCAGAACCAGTGTGCAAACACTCACACACAGCTTGCTAACAGCTTACCCTGTCTGTGTGTTCTCCTATAGATCTGTCCCATCCAACCTGCCCCACTTGGTGGGAGTCCCTCCAAGATGGCACCTGAAATTCTACAAGCAGCCCCAATAGTGGCCAGCACTACTCCAACATGATTCTTGCCCTAGGAAAAGGGGAAGGTAACCACACACATCAGTTTGACTGTACCCCTAGCAATGAGTTAGTGGCAGACATCTGATCTCACTTTTGGCATTTCCCACCAACAAAAACCTCACAGGGGACAGGGAAATAAGAGAACCCTGTAGTTTGGAGTCACTGCAACCCCAACAGACAGACTGAGGGAAGACATCTGATCTGACCCAACTACAAGACTAAGGCAGACCCAGACTGGTCTCTTAAGGCACAAGGACCAAACCCGGTCTGCAACAGGCAAAGGGGGCCATTGCAGATGACTGGATTGAAGGCAAAAGCATTTCAATCACAACATAATGGTGCACAAAATATATGAGACACCCCTGAGTCACCTGGTTCTGGTGGACAGGGGACACTGCACTGCAGGGCACTACAGAACCTCTTCTTCATAAGACCACTACTTCCAAGATCAGGGGACGTAGATGACTTTCCTAATACATAGAAACAAACACAGAGAATTAGAAAAAATAAAGATACAGAGGAATATGTCCCCAATGAAAGAGTGTGACAAAATCACACCAAAGGGCTAAATGAAATGGAAATAAGCAATCTACCTGAAAGAGAGTTCAAGGTAATGGTCATAAAGATACTTACTGGACTTGAGGAAAGAGTGGAGGACCTCAGTGAGACCTTCAACAAAGAGATAGAAAATATAAAAAAGAACCAATCAGAGATGAAGAACTCAATAGCTGAAATTAAGAATACACAAGAGGGAATAACTAGTAGGCTAGAGAAAGCAGGACAGATCAGCAATCTGGAAGATAGAGTAATGGAAAGCAACCAAGCCGAATAACAAAAAGAATAAAGATTAATAAAACAAGAATAGATTAAGGGAACTCAGCTACATCATCAAGTATAATAACATTTGCATTATAGGGATCCCAGAAGGAGAATAGAGGGGAAAGGGGGCAGAAAACTTATTTGAAGAAATAATAGCTGAAAACTTTCCTAATCTGGGGAGAGAAACAGAAATCCAGATCCAGGAAGCACAGATAGCCCCAACAAAACCTACCCAAGAAGGTTCACCCAAGACACATAGAAATTAAAATGACAGGGGCGCCTGGGTGGCGCAGTCGGTTAAGCGTCCGACTTCAACCAGGTCACGATCTCACGGTCCGTGAGTTCGAGCCCCGCGTCGGGCTCTGGGCTGATGGCTCAGAGCCTGGAGCCTGTTTCCGATTCTGTGTCTCCCTCTCTCTCTGCCCCTCCCCCGTTCATGCTCTGTCTCTCTCTGTCCCAAAAAAATAAATAAACGTTAAAAAAAAATTAAAAAAAAAAAAGAAATTAAAATGACAAAAGTAATGAAAAAGAATTTTAAAGGCAATGGGTGAAAAAATAATTTTATACAAGAGAAACCCTATAAGACTATCAGCTGATTTTTCAGCAGAAACTTTGCAGGCCAGAAATGAATGACATAATATATTAAAAGTGATGAAGGAGGAAACTTGCAGCAAAAAATATTTCACCCAATAAGGCTCTTGTTCAGAATAGAAAAATAGATCTAGCCTTTCAAGAAATGTTAAAGGGAAGTCTTTGAGTGTAAAGAAAAATAGTGAGAAAATTATGAAAGGGGACACCTGGGTGGCTTAGTCAGTTAAGTGTCTGACTCTTGGTTTCAGCTCAGGTCATGATCTCACAGTTTGTGAGTTCAAGGCCACATTGGACTCTGTGCTGGCGGTGTGGAGCCTGCTTGGGATTCTCTCTCTCTATCCCTCTCTCTCTGCCCCTTGGCTGCTCACACACACACACTCTCTCTCTCTCTCTCTCTCAAAATAAATAAATACACTTAAAAAAGAAAATTATTAAAGGAAAAAATTTTTCACAGGTAAATACAAACTTAATAAAAGTCGTAGATTAATGATTTATAAAAACACTATGGAGGAGTGCCTGGGTGGCTCAGTTGGTTAAGTGCCCGACTTCGGCACTGATCTTGTGGTTCATGAGTTTGAGCCCTGCATCAGGCTCTGTGCTGACAGCTCAGAGCCTGGAGGATGCTTCGGATTCTGTGTCTCCCTCTCTCTCTGCCCCACCCCTGCTTGCATTCTTGTCTCTCAAAAGTGAATAAACGTTAAAAAAATTTTTAAAAACAGTATGGAGATTAAAGCACAAAAGGAATAAAATCAATTATATGTATAAAAGTCAATCAAGGGACTCACAAAATAAAAGGATAGAAATTATGACATCATATATGTAAAACATGAGGGGAGAGTAAAAATGTAGGGCTTTAGAATGGGTTTAAACCTAAGCAACCATCAACTTAATATAGACTGCTATATGCATGGGATGTTATATGTCAACCTAATGGTAACCACAGATGAAAAGCTGGAAACCTGTAACAGATATGTGAAAAATAAAGAGAAAGTAATCCAAGCATATTACTAAAGAAAGCCATCAAACCACAAGGGAAGAGAGTAAGAGAAGAAGGGAACAGAGGAACTACAAAAACAACCATAAAACAAGTAACAAAATGACAGTAAGTACATACGTATCAATAATTACATTGAATGTAAATGAACTAAATGCTTTACTCAAAAGACAGAGGTGACTGAATAGATAAAAAAGCAGGACTCATCTCTACTACATACAAGAGACTCACTTCAGACCTGAAGTCACTTGCATATTGAAAGTAAAGAGATAGAAAAACATTTACCATACAAATAGAAGCAAAGAGAAACCCAGGAATAAGTCTAGCAATACTTATATCAGGCAAATGAATTTTAAAACAGACTGTAACATGAGATAAAGAAGGATACTGCACAATAATAAAGGGAACGATTTAACAAGAAAATATAACAATCACACCCAACATGGGAACACCCAAATACAACCATTTACAGATATAAAAGAACAAATTGATAGTAATATACTTTTAGTAGGGGGCTTTAACACTCCACTTAACATCAGTGGATGGATCATTAGACAGAAAATCAACAAAGAAACAATAGCTTTGAATGACACTTTGGTTTAGATGGATCTAACAGATATATTCAGAACATTCCATCCAAAACAGCAGAATACATCATCTTTTCAAATGTACATGGAATCTTCCCCAGAATAAATCACATGTTAGATTACAAAACAAGTCTCAACAAAATCAGAAAAGATTAAAATCATATTAGAACAGAAATAAGTGAAAAAGAGTCTAAACAACAGTAGAATAGATCAATGAAACCAGGACAGAGTTCTTTGAAAGGATAAATAACATTGATTAACCATTAGTCAGACTCCTCAAAAAGAGAGAGAGAGAAAAGACTCAAGTAAGTAAAATCAGAAATGAGGAGAAATAACAACCAACAGAACAGCAATACCAAGGATTATATATAATACAAAGGATTATGCATTATACATGAAAAATTATATGTCAATGTTTGGACAACCTAGAAGAAATGAATAATTTCCTGGAACCTTTAACCTTCCAAAACTGAATCAGGAAGAAATAGAAAATTTGAACAGACTGACAATAAAATGGAATCAGTAATCAAAAACTCTCAACAAATGAAAGTCCAGGAACAGATGGCTTTGCAGGTGAATTCAACCAAACATTTAAAGAGTTAATACCTCTTCTGCTCAAACTACTCCAAAATTTAGAAGAGGAAGGAAAATTTCCAAAATAATTCCATGAGGGCAGCATTACCCTGATACCAAAACCAGATAAAGACACTACAAAAAAGAAAACTACAAGGCCAATATCTCTGGTGAACATAGATGCAAAATTCTTCAACAAAATATTAGCAAACTGAATCCAATAATACATTTAAAAAATCATTCACCACAATTAAGTGGGATTTATTCCAAGGATGCAAGGTGGTTCAATATTTGCAAATCAACCAATGTGATGTATCACATTAACAACATAAAGGATATAAAACCATATGAATATCTCACTAGATGCAGAAAGAGCATTTGACAAAGTACAAGATACATTCATGATAAACTCTCTCAACAAAGTAGGATTAGAGGGAACATACCTCAATTTAATGAAAGCCATATATGAGAAACCCATAGCTAACATCATACTCAATGGTGAAAAACTGAAAACTTTTCCTCTAAGATGAGGAATAAGACAAGGATGTCCATTCTCACCACTTTTATTCAACATAGTACTGGAAGTCCTAGCCACAACAATCAGACAGGAAAAAGAAATAAAAGGCATCTAAATTGATAAGGAAGAAGTAAAACTTTCAGTATTTGTGGATAGCATGATACTGTATATAGAAAACCCTAAAGACTCCACCAAAATATTGTAGAACTGATTAATGAATTCAGTGAAGTCACAGGATACAAAATCAACATACAAAAATCTGTTACATTACTATACACTAATAATGAAGTAACAGAAATTTTAAAATAATCTCATTTACAATTGAACCACCAAGGAATAACATATGTAGGAGTAAACTGAACGAAGGCGGTGAAAGACCTGTATTCCAAAAACTATAAAACTCTGATGAAAGAAATTGAGGATGATATAAACAAATGGAAAAATATTCCATGCTCATGGATTGGGAGAACCAATATTGTTAAAATATCCATACTACCTAAAACAATCTATAGATTTAATGCAATCAATCTCTATAAAAATGCAAACAATAGTTTTCACAGACCTAGAACTAATAATAATGAAATTTGAATTTTAAATTAAAAAAACTTTTTTTAATGTTTGTTTATTTTTGAGAGAGACAGAGCATGAGTGGATGAGGGGCAGAAGGAGAGGGAGACAGAGAATCTGAAGCAGGCTCCAGGCTCTGAGCTGTCAGCACAGAACCTGACATGGGGCTCAAACCCATAAATTGTGAGATCATGACCTGAGCCAAAGTCGGAGCTTAACTGACTGAGCCACCCAGGCACACCTAAATAATCCTGAAATTTGTATGGAACCACAAAAGACCTTAAAAAGCCAAAGCAATACTGAAAAAGAAGAACAAAACTGGAGGTATCACAATCCCAGATTTAAAGATATACTACAGAGCTGTAGTAATCAAAGCAGTATGATACTATCACAAAAATAGACACATAGATCAACAGAATGGATTAGAGAGCCAAGAAATAAGCCCACACCTTTATGATCCATTAATCTACAACAAAGGAGCCAAGAATATACAATGGGAAAAGTTCTCTTCAACAAATGGTGTTGGGAAAACCGGACAGCTACCTGCAAAAGAATGAGACAACTTTCTTATACCACACACACACACACACACACACACACACACACACACACACACTCAAAATAGATTAAAGACCTAAATGTGAGACCCAAAACCATAAAATTCCCAGAAGAAAACATAGGCAGTAACCACTTTTACACTAGCCATAGAAACATTTTTTTAAGATATGTCTCCTTTGGCAAGGGAAACAAAAGCAAAGTTAAACTATTTGGACTATACCAAAATAAAAAGCTTTTGCCTAGTGAAGGAAACCATCAACAAAACAAAAGGACAATCTATTGAATAGGAGAAGATATTTACAAATGACATATCTGATCAGGGGTTAATATCTAAAACACACAAGAACTTCTACATTAACACCAAAAATCCCACAAACGATCCAATTAAAAATAGGCAAGGACATGAATAGACATTTTTCCCAAAAAGACATGCAGATGACCAAAGATATGTGAAAAGATGCTCAACATCACTAAATCATCAGGGATGCAAATCAAAACACAATGAATGGGGTGCCTGGGTGGCTCAGTTGGTTGAGCATATGACTTCAGCTCAGGTTATAATCTCACTGTTTGTGAGTTTGAGCCCCACATCAGGCTGTCAACTGTCAGCAGAGAGCCCACTTTGGATCCTCTGTCCTCTCTCTCTTTGCCCCTCCCCCACTCGCTCAAAAATAAATAAGCATTAAATAAAAACAACAATGAAATATCACCTCACACCTGTCAGAGTGACTAAAATGAAAAACACAGGAACAATAACAATAGCAACAAGTGTCAGTGAAGCTATGGAGGAAAAGGAACCCTCAGACATTGTTAGTGGGAATGTAAACTGGTGTCGCCACTGTGGAAAACAGTGTGGAGGTTCCTATAAAGATAAAAAATAAAAAATGCCATAGATGAATGGATAAGGAAGATGTGAAACCATGGAAAAGAATGAAATCTTGTCATTTGCAACAATACAGGTGCATCTGGAGGGTATAATGCTACATAAGTGAAATAAGTCAGTCAGAGAAAGACAAATACCATGTGCTTTCATGTGTATGTGGAACTTAAGAAACAAAACAAATGAACAATGGAAAACACAGACAAAAAAAATAAGACTTTTAAATATAGATTATAAACTGGTGGTTGCCAGAGGGATGTGGGTAAGAAGATGGATGGATAGGTGAAGGGGATTAAGACTACACTTATCATGAGCACCGAGTATGTATAGAATCGTATTGTATACCTGAAACTAATATACTACTGTATATTAATTATAATTCAATTATATAAAATATATATAACATAATTGTGTATATATGTATCTATATATAAATATACATAAAATAACATATAAAAGAAATATGGTTTGTATTTCAAAACATATCTGATTTCAAATCCTTTTGGTGGTTCTAGACCAGCACTGTCTGGTAGAATCCCCTGTGATGATGGAAATGATTTGTATCTATTCTATACAGTGCAGTAGCTACTAGCTACGTGTAGCTATGGAGTACTTGAAATGTGGCCAGTGTGACTGAGGAACTGAATTTTTAATTGTATGCAGTTTTAATTATTTTATATTTAAATAGTCACCTGTAGACTGGGTATGATAGTGGACAGTATAGCCTGCACAATCTTAGCCTTTTTTTTTTTTTTTTTTTTTTTTTGGCAGGAGGGAACATTGTGCACCCATCAAATATTAGCATTCATCCCACCCCCACTATCTTTGTGCTATATGCCATTGTTTTCCATGATTCTTCAACTGGAAACATGTAGAACTAAAGCTGCCCTTGGGTAGGTAGTGAGAAAGCATATCTCACTTCAACATCCTTTCTTTCTGCCAATTACAGAAGACACAGAAATCTACTTAGCCTAATGCAGAGGCCCATGTAGCCAAGTGATACTAGTACTAATAATTATAGTAAGAGACAACACTGATTTGTTGTTCCATATGGACGAGTATATAATATGTACTAACTCATTTCATCTCCATAGCAGCCTGTGAAATCTCTGCTATTATTATATCATCCCCATCTAATGGATCAGGAAACTGAAGTAAAGACCACAGAGCTACTAAGTGCTAGATCTTGGATTTGAGGTCTGTCATTTGATGGTAGAGCTCACTCTCTGACAACTTCAGTGTCCAGAATTTCTATTGTGGATTCGTTACTTAGACATGATTGATTAAATCATTGGCCACATCACTGAACTCTACAGTCCTCCTCCCCTCTGCAGAGGTCATGATAATATCATTTGGCTCAAAGCCTCAACCCCTCTGATCACATGGTGGATCTTTCCTGCATGGCCAGCCTTCATCTTGAAATTATGTAGGGACTCACCATGAGTCACCTCATTAGCATGAGCTGTCAGAGCCCACCAAGAATAACAAAGGCACTCCTATCATTTCATTGATGGCTTTCTTCCTGTGCAAAAGCTTTTTACTTTGATGTAGTCCCAATTGTTTTATTTTTGCTTTTGTTTCCCTTGCCTGAGGAAACAGATCCAGAAAAATGTTTCTATGGCTGATGTCAACATGGTTGCTGCCTTTTTTTTTTTTTTTTTTCTGGGAGTTTTATGGTTTCTGGTGTCACATTTAGGTCTTTAATCTATTTTGAGTTTATTTTTGTGTATGGTGTAAGAAAGTGGTCCAGTTTCATTCTTTTGCATATAGCTGTCCAGTTTTCCCAACACCATTTGTTGAAAAAACTTTTTCCCACTATATGTCCTGTCGCCTTTGCCATGGATTAAGTGACCATAAGTGTGGGTTTATTTCTGGACTCTCTATTCTGTTCCATTGCTCTGTGTGTCTATATTTTGTGCCAGTAACATACTATTTTGTTTACTACAGCTTTGTAATATATCTTGAAATCTGAAATTGTGATACCTCCAGCTTTGTTCTTCCCCACGGTAATGCTATTGCCTCCTTTTTCATACATTAGTTGACTATACTTTGTGTGGTGACAGAAGGTAACTGTTTTTATCATGGTGAGTATTTCGTGATGTATATACTGCTGAAATCACTATGCTTTACACCTGAAACTAATATAACATTGTACATCAATTATACTTCAATTAAAAATAAATAAACACAGGGAAAAAAGCCAAATGTCACTTTGTAAATGTTAAAAACCAAAACCAAAACCAAAAACCAAAAACCAAAGGTACTCCTAATAAGTGGGAAATTCCAAAGGCTTTGAATTTCCACCCCAAGAACTGGGACAAAAAAAAAACAAACAAAACAATTTCTTATTATATAGTAGATATAGCAGCTACATCAGAAATTTATTTTCAAGTGATTAGGAGCAAGGGTAAAGAGAAAAATCTCTAAATTTTTTGTAGTTACTGGACATATTCATATGTATTATCTCATTTAGTTCTCATGACACTCCTATAGGAAAGATATTATGGATGTCTTTGTTTTATTGATGGATAAACTGAAACTAATAACGTAAAAACACAGTACATAAATATCCAACTAGCAATAGTGTTGGAGTTTAAAATCAAGTTTTCTGACTTTAAATCACAATCCCTTCGAACCTGTAAGACTAGAAGACAGAGATAATAGAGATGCTTTGAATTCTTAATTGTTTTTCTTATCTGTGAATGAAGGCTGGAAATGGATTTGCCCAAGATAGAGCAGGAACTGAGGAATGTAGTAGCTGGGAGTTTGGCTTTTTCCCAATGTACCAATTGATTCCTCCTCTGGTCTCATGTGTTTCTTTGGAGAAGGATAAGCTTTGACTCTGTCAGCACTTATTGCGAGCATTGAAAATACGGAAGTCCCAGGCTTCTTTGGAGGGAGGACAGATAGTAAACACAAGAGGCAATATGATGTGGTTACAGAAACAATAGAAGAAAGCACTTGGGATGGGTCCTAACTAGGATGGGTAGGCAAGCGGGAGTCAGGAAAGATTTCTTGCAGGAGACAGAGTAGGAGCTTAGTGAGGCTTAGAAGCAAACTGAGACTAACCAGGCCTCCCAATCTATAAGTGAATGGAAAAGGGGTACTGGACTCTCACCTCGATCTAGGAGGCTGATGGGTCCTGGTGATGCCCCAAAGCCTAACTAACACTTTGTAACTTCCTTGTTCTGTTTGCATCTGCCTCAGTTGTGGCTAGCACCCCATCGTAGAAAGAATGGAGTCCCCCAAATTAGGGGGATTGGGATGTGAGCATGCAGGCCTCAGAAATGCTAGGGGTAAATGAGTGTGTCAGGGGTTCTGTTGAATTTTTCATCTATAAAATGAGTACTTTGGACTTTCCTATATGATCCCTGGGGTCCTTCGAACTCTCACATTTCATTATTTTGTGATTTCATAAAAAATGTTTTGCAAAGCAAATGAATAGTGTAAACAAGATTATAGAGAGAATATTTGCCTTCTTAAGGGAATAAATTGTTCTCAAGTACTTCGGGAGCATTCATTTGCATATAAACAATGCAAATTCTATATAAACAGAGGAGGCTTGTTTTCTTAGGTGTTTTGGTAAGTTAATTACAAATCATTCTTGTCAATTTTGTTAGTCTATGTGTATTAGGAAGTAATAGACCTGCATTCATTTTAAATATCCTATACTTCTGAATATTCACAGTTTCTTGAATGTTCCTAATAGCTGACTTTTCTCTGAATTAGCCTGATTCTTGAATCTTAAATGATTTATTTATTCAGTGCGTTATAAATACACAGGATTTGCTTTTCCAAGAAGGATTTGGAGAAATTCATCCTGCCAGTGTTTTTAACTCCTGGTGTCTTATGGTCTTTCTACATCTTTCTGCCCCTGTAACTTTGAGTGCTTCTCCCCTCCACCCCCACCCCTATCACTCAGACTACATAAACTTCCACTAACAACTAACATTTTGCAAGTATTTTATTTGTTTAGACAAATTTCAAAGATTTGGGCATCACACAGAGGTAGCACCATGCCCAGAAGTCCATTTTCCTTGTTCTGTTCTCTCCATGCTTCATCTTTTCTCCCACATTTTTTCTCTTCTCCTCTTTCTTCTCCAACCCACCTCATTCCCTGCCATTCACGACTCTCAGAAGCAGGACACGCTGCATCCTTTGTCACAGCAGTTTACTGGCCACTTGCTGTGGCTTGGGCATTTTCTTGAGGTTTTGTTCTCTACTCCCTAGTGGCGGCTCAAAATATTCCAAATGCATTTGGTTGGGGCAGGGTAAGTTAGAGGAAGGATATTTAAAGGAAGCATGCTTCCACTAAAAGGAATGGGGAAATCTGGGCAAGGCTAGGAGTGAAGGATAAGTTCCCAGGCAGAAGGAAGCACTTATACAAACTGTAAAAGCACATGGGAGTGTGGCAGGTTCAGAAACGTCCGTGATGGGATTTTAGAATGATTACGGGGTCATTGATGAAAAGATCGAGCTGGAGGAGAAGCCCTGGCCATATCACAAAATGACCTTTGTTTATTACGTTTTTCTCCAGTAGGAACCTAGTGAAACACTGTAACACCAGTGTGATGACACAGCAGAGCTGGTTGCAAAGGTGCCAGATAGAAGCCGAGTGTAATGTCAAGGGCCCAGAAGAGGCCATGGGTGGGAGGTGCAGAGGACATGCCGTATTTCAGAGTAAAATAGGAAGCCAGTAAGACTTGTGGTTGATTTGTTATGGGGTGGGGGAGAAAAAGAAATGGGCCAGGGAGACACTGAATTTCCGCCTTGAGTTCTTGTTCGCCAAGTTAGGGAATGCAAGAAAGGAAAGAATCAAAATTGAGGGAGGCTTGATTTGGGAAATCTAGTTTAATTTGGTTTATCTTTGCCCTATGGTGATAAACTGAGCAAAGTTGACAGTGCTCAGATGTCATTCATGGCACATCTCAGGCAGCAGATTGAACATCTCAGGCAGCATATCAAAGTCATGATTGTTCAACAACATGTGTGTGGAAAATGTCTGGAACATAGCTCCTCCTCATCCAACAAACCTAACTCATTCTGGCCCCATCATTTTGTAGAAGCTGTGGTCCATGATTTCATGATTTCATTTCTTATGTCCCTGTAAACTTGCTGTCTAGTGTCAGAAACCAGGCTTCATTATGACTAAGGATACTCTGCTTAGTTTTTTAATTGGTTTACTGAATAGTTTACATTTAGTGTGAGGTAGTCACATCAATTTTTCTCCAGTAACCATCTCCATACACACTGCTCAGAACACATTCCACACCCCTTTCCCTGACCTTGATAACATCTCAGAAAGACCGCACATGTTTCTGGTCATCTTCCATAGTGAGAACAGTTCAATTTTGGTATTAAAAATTCTTTTCTAGGTAAAAAGAAGGAGATCTTGCCATTTGTGACAATATAGTTGAACCTAGAGGTATTGCTTATTGAAATAATTCTGACAGAAAAGACAAATACCCCCATGTGATTTCACTTATATGTGGAATCTAAAACACAAATGAACAAAGAAATATTTTTTAATGTTTATTTATTTTGAGAGAGAGAGAGAGAGAGAGTGTGTGTGTGTGTGTGTGTGTGTGTGTGTGCATGGGTGGGGGAGAGGCAAAGGGAGAGGCAGACAGAGGGCTCTGTGCTGACAGAAGAGAGCCTGATGTGGGGCTCGAACTCATGAACTGTGAGATCATGACCTGAGCTGAAGTTGGACGCTTAACCGACTGAGCCACCCAGGTGCCCCAAAGAAATGTTTTGAAAAGCAGAAGCAGAACCGTAAACTCAGAGAACAAACTGGTGGTTGCCAGAGGGGAAGGTAGAGGGAAAAGGGGCAAGATGGGTGGAAGCAAGTGGGAGATACAGGCGTCCAGGTATGGACTAAATAAATCATGGGGCTGAAAGGTAGAGCATGGTGAATATAGTAAATGGTATTGTAATAGCGCTGTACAGTGACAGATGGTAGCTGCACTGTGGGGATCTGGGGAGCGTAGCATAATGTGTAGAGCGGTTGAATGGCTAAGTTGTACACCTGAAACTAATGTAGCATTGTGTGTCAACTATACTTCACGTGAAAACAAAAGAATGAAAGAAATCCTTACCAGTGTACATAAGGCTACACTCAGGCCCAGTCTGGAACACCGCCCCCTCTGAACCTTCCAGGTCTGAATGGGCAAAAAGGCAATTAGTACAAACAGAAGCTTTTTTTACTTAACTGGTCCTGCAAGAGTGCTTCTCATTTGGTGTGGGGTCTTGGGAATGCGGGCCTACCCTGCAAGGCCATCTCCATGTGTCAGAAACTCCTTCCTACAGGGGCTGGAACTCACGGAAGTCAGATGGAGCCCCATGCTTCACTGACATGGACAGTTCTCTTTTTGGAAAGCGAGGCACCCATTCCAAATTGCTGTGAAGTTTTTCTAACTGCATTCCAAGACCTGAAGAAAAGTACCTAGTAACCTTCTGTTACATTTTTTTAAGTCAAGTGGCAGCTATGTTATATCATTTTTATGATGATAGATGTCAAAACTAAAGTCGGCTCTATGAGTATGTTGGTACATATACAGAGCAATTGAAATTCTCTTCAAATTGAATTAACTCTCAGACTCTGTGAGAACAGACACTGTCCCTCACCATAAATGGCAACTATATAATGAATTCTTTTTCCCTATGCCTTTCTTCAATTTCTATTTAAAGAAATTTCTGAAAATACATGAATTATGCAGCTTATCTCTCAGATGAAAAAGAATTTTCATCTTGGATTGGATGGCTGCATATTTATTAATAGCAGTAAAATTGTCCGTGTTCTTTTGTATCAAGTGGGATGCTGACTAAAATATGAAGGAGGCTTTTCAGCAATAATAAGAGTAACGGATGAATAATTATAAAAGCTATATGGAATTGAAAGACATTTTAATTTGTCATTACTTCTGTGTTCAGAGAGGGTCTGAATAATTATTCTGACTATAAAAAGGAAGAGGGGATATTTTTGCTCCTTATGGGATTAAGTTCTTAATATACCACTTTTACTATAAGTTAAAAAAAAAAAAAACACCCACGTCTCTTCTAGTCTCCTCTAATGATGTAATCATAACTACGGCCGCTCAGCTGCGTATGTGTTTGGTCTTTGCACTATTACACGGCGGTGCTGCACTTCAAACTCATTTTATCCTGAAAAGTGTTCATCTTTGCAGTTTATAAAAATGAGATTATACTTGTTTGCTTAGTGAAGACTTTCAACCTTATGTCACATTAATACATGAAAATGACCAGGATTGTAGAATTTCCTCAGGTCATGACCAGATGGCGCAGATATCGAATATGAGATTCCAAAACAGGATTTTTCTTTTTATAACAACCATTTAAAAGTGGCTGTGCTTACCAGGGTCATTCCAAGGCAAAATTCCAAAGCTATCTTTTTTTACCCAGAAGTACATGTAGTTTCCATTTTGTTTTGGTCTGTCTTCTACAACAACATTCAAACGCTTATTCGGATCCTAAGAATATTCTATGACAGCATTTTTTTTTTTTGAAATAAAATTTCACGATATGCCGTGTGAGTGATAGAATTTTCCTTTGTAGCCTGTGAATCTTCATTTACCAGATTTCCACTACCATATTTAGCTCTTAATAAAGAGGGATAGGAAAATCTATGCAAGGATTCTAACCTGCTCCAGCGTTTCTGACACCATCTCCTTTAAGAAACAGCTTTAGGGATAATTGTAAACTAAAGGCCGAGACTGTTTTGGCAGCCTCGTTGCAGCCAGAGGACATGTTCAATGCTGTGAGAGAAATTCCCTGCACGGGATGGCAACAAGCCTTTTGCCTTTTGATTCTGATCTTTCCTGGGGTTCAACACCCTTCCCCTGCCCCCCGCAAGCAGCTGTATGAACGTGTGCGATGAACTTAGCCAATTGAAGCCTCAGTGTTATCATCGTTAAAATGGGAAGAAATGACATCCAAATTAAAGGTGGGGATTAAATTAGAAGTAAAATAAGTGTGAAATTCTTGACACACAGTAGGCATAAATAAATGGTAGTATCTTCTTATCATAAAGAAAAACAAAACCCAAAACCTTTAAGAATTAGTAGCCTGTTTAATTTAAATCAATACTTTTTGAGACTAAAACCAGAAAACATTTCTCCTATTTATCAATATCTATCAGGGAAAATTCTGAATGAACTGAGAATGAGGCTTATAATAGTAATTTGAAATCCAAATTCTATAGTGTTGTTCTCCCTCCCACGAAGAGAGTTCTATAGGTCGTTCTATCTGAAACTTAAAGATGGGTATATGCAATCCATCACAAATATAAACCAATTGGTTAATTTCATCTTTAGAATTTACAGAATGAATGTAGTATCTGGATTGACAAGACTGAGGCATATATTTTCTTGTACCTACATGGAGATGACATTGGTAATTGAGTTATTATATTTACAGGTTATTTAGAATATAAAAGATTCATCATACAAATCCAGCTTTACTTTAATTTGATGGCTAAAGTGATGTGGGGGAGAGATTGAGACAGAGAAAGGGGGGGAGGAAGGAGAGAGGGAGGCTGGAAAACATAATTATGAAAGAAGGTAAGACTGTGTTCCTTTCTGTCTTATAGCCTGAAGAATAAGTAGTGAAAACATCAATCAAGAGATGAGAAAAAAATGTCAGGATTTCTCTGCCGTGGAGAATTGCTTATCAACTACCAGTGGAGGATTCTCTCTTGAACAATGAACACTTCTTATGAGGATTCACAAATTAACATATGACTAATCTTGGTTTGGGAAGTGAATGAGCTTTCTTTCTTTCTTTCTTTCTTTCTTTCTTTCTTTCTTTCTTCCTTTCTTTTTCTTTCTTTCTTTTCATTTTGTGGTAAGTTATGATATCTGGATGGATTTTTAAATTCTTTCCTGATAATCTATTTAGTACATGTTCTAAATTATAATCCTATAGCAAACAGTGGGAACATCATTCAAACTTGAAGACAGTGGGAAAATCTAAATGTCCAATTTATTCTAGATTTCTTCAACACATAAATATTCCATGAAATCTTTGATGACTGAGATGTAGAGCACCTCCATCAAGAAAGAAACATTATTTGTTCATCATGCTGAACATGATTGGCAGCAACATGCACAGAACCAGAATGAGTCACTGTTAGTAGAAGATACATAACGGACATAAATTCTCCTCCTTCATCTCACCTTCAAAACTGCGAGCTGGGTTTGCCATCTGAACGAGAATAAAGAGGGTGGATAAAGGAAGAATCCCCATCCTTTTTTTCTGACTATTCAAAGAACAGTTTCTCAAGGTTAAGCCAAGATCTCTTTGCAAGCTGCCAAAATAATAGCTTAGGAAGAGAATCCGTCTGCCTGCATGATGATCCTCTTAGGCAAAAATGTCTGAATAGCAGCTGACCTTGATGAAATGTTTTCCCAAAGGCATCCAAGAGAAGAATTACAGACCCTAGAATGAGAGGGAAATAAACAAACATTTCTTATGAAGTTGGCCTGAGTTGTGGGTTTTGACGTGGGGTGTTGGCAATTTGAGAAGAACTGAGTAAACTCTGAAGAATTGATAGCCTTGGGTATGGCGAGTCTCCCTATTCCTGTTTCTCACTGGAGTCCTCTTGCCGAGCCAAGGTTCAATCACTTCAGAAAGAACACCACTGGCAGACTGGAAAACTGTTATTCTCTGATGGGGAACGCCTCTGAGTGTAAATTAGAAAGCCTTCTCTGGGTTTCATTCTTCTCTGTCGTGACCAGATCTGGTGTCTTGTAGGATGGCCGCAAAGCCAGACATTTACCTTCTTATTCATGATGCTTCTCAGTGATCTGGCTGGGGTTGCCCTTTGTACATTGTGACCATGCAGGCAATGGGTCTCCTGGTGTCAGGATTTTCTGGACATCCATTGTTTTTCCACAGAGAGCTGAGGTGGTTACGACTCAGTGAGCAATAAATGAAATGACTTAGAAATGCACAGTGTTGTTATTGAGGTGTTTGAAATTTGGTCCCATTCCCTTGAGAGGGCCCACTCAGGAGGGACCCGGGTTGCCAGCTTCCGTGCCTACAGAGACCAGCGACTCCACCAGCCACGTGCTGTCCCACGGGAAGGAAGGAGGGTCCGATGGGAAGCAATCTATTTTGGAAAGCACACAACAGAGCTACAAACCTCCAATGGTGACTTGTCTGTGAATGTGTGAAATAGTGCTTTTTTTTTTTTTTTTTTTGTCTATTCTGCTGTAAAATAAGCACTGGCCAAGTTAAAAGAAAAAACAAAACAAACTTTGTTTCTGTCTGTGTGTAGTGAGTGAGCTCATACTCTCAAGCTTTTTTTTTTTTTTTTTTTAATAACCTAATATAGACGAGCCCATGAACATAGATCTCTTGATATACAAAGGAGCTATGCCAAACCCTTTACAGATCAGCTTCTGGATATAATAATCGGATTACTTCAGAATTCCTCATCCAAATTCTATTTCTCCTTGGCAACCTGTCAAGTGAAAGTGAATATCCTGCCAGAGAGTTTGCTTGTTTGTTTTCAAATTTATTTATTTATTTTTGCATAACTAAGGGAAATTATTGTTCCAATGTACCATGGAGTTGACATATTAAGTTTTAAACAGGAAGAGCCCATGAATGTTATCTATATTTTGGGAAGTCTTAGACGGAAAAAACCTTCCTTGGAAAGCTAGCTGTTTATTGTTCTTTCTGTTCTGATTTATCATTCGTAGCAATAGTGGTAGTAGTAGAACGGCTATATTTGTTTTATTAGGTCATGTCTTACGTTCCAACTCATCATGAACAGATGGGAGTGAGATGCAAGGTAAATGTTTTCAAGTAGCCAAATTAATTCTGGCAGAGAGGAAGACACCCAGGGGGACCTGGCCATTGTGGAGCTGCGCTGACAGAGTCACCCTATGACAGCAGAGATTCCTGGAGAGAAAAGAACGAGTCCAGGGGTTTTCTGTAAAACTTCAATTCAAGGGACCTAGGGGAGAACCCTATCTGTTTGAAAGAGACTATCCAAATTATCAGTACATAAAGTACTTTCACTGTTCCTGAGTACTTGAGTAATGTCAACTAAAGTACTGACATTAAAATTTTGCTCCAATGAGGCAAAAATAATGCAAAACTAAAATAACACACAAGCCTAATGGCATCCTTATATTAGAGGGTTTTTTTTTTCCTTTGTATTTAAATGGATACTTGCTAGGTGGTTGAAATTGTCTATGTCTTCTTATAGAGACAAAATACTCCTACAGACCCAGTCATGCAATTCACTTAACTTGGCGAAGGGTTTTTCTTCTTTAAGTACAGAGGTCAGCTTCTGGCTAGCACCTGTGCCAGTTGCCACAAATGCCATGGTAGTGAAACCCAAATTAACGAGTTTTCATTATATATAACCTCCACAGCCCGGTGCACTAATATGTATTATCATAAAACCATCTGCTAAGTACAGAGGACCACAGTGATCCCTTTTGCTGATAAAAATCGTAATAAATCTCTCATCTGCAATTGCTTGACCACAAAGACCAGTGTAGGTTTGTTTTTCATTTGTCTCTTAGATAACATATAAACATAAATTGGAACTGCAAGAGTCTTTATACCTTCCTACTGAAGTGAGTTTATTAGACCATTCAGACCAAGAGAGGAAGAATAGGGATAGATGATAAATGCTAATACTTCCAGAGGCAAATTTGAGCCCTGGGGAGGGGCCGTGGCCACACCTCTTCCAAAGCTGATCTTTGAGGGAGATGTTATGGATGAGTCACTGTGAGCACAGAACACTAGAACTCCAATAACAAACTAAACTTTCTAAACTGTCAGGAAATGAAATAACCGCCCTCTCTACATTCCATCCAAGCTGAATATTCATTGTTTGTTTGACCAGCTTGTACAAAGAACTGATTGTTGCCCTTTTATGACCAGAATGAGGAGGGTTTGATCAACATATTACTGTGGGAACAGATTTTGTTTTCTTTTTTTTTGTCTTCTTACCTACTTTATTCATACTAAAGTCATGCTAAACTACCTCATAGGTTTGTGGTGTGGATTAGCTAATAAATAAATGTCAAGTGCTTAAAAATATAAATCTCTATATAAATGCTGCCTTAGTTGCTTTCTAGTTTAAGATTTGCATGTCAAACTAACTATCTAGGTATTTCATTGTAATATTCATGTTGGTAAATTTGGCTTTAAACTTAATATACGAACATCTTGATGTAAAATGAAACTGAGAGTCCCAGCATGGACTCAAACTCAAGTCTGGCAAATGTAGCACCTAAGGAAACAAAAAGCACCTACAAGCAAAACCAAAATGTTTTTCTTAAGCAGATTTTAAAGCAGGTGTTCTCAAAGGTTGGGGGTGGGGGTGGTCAACACTGGTTTTTAAGAGTGTATTAAGTAATTTTGTATCATAATCGTTAAAATGCCAAAAATTGTCAGTGATTTATATTTAAAAATTAGAGTGGGTTTAAGGTAATGCTTACGATCACATAACCCTTCATTATTTCACATGTTGAGTAAAACATAGAGGGAAGAGTCAAAACTAGTTCAGATATTTCTGAATACCTACAAGAGAGGTTGTGTGGCTAGACATCTGTTTTGATTTGTATCTTTCTAGAAAAATGTTGAACACAGTCTTTTTGAAAGGGTGTAGCCTAAACAGAAAGGAAAGAAATGAATATCTCACAGTTTCTTAGTAACATTGTCTGAAGGGTCGATGGCAACTATTTAAGAGCTAATTTCACTGCTGGCTCTACGTTGGTGCCAGTTTTTTCCTGTATGATTAATTACTCCTTAGTCACTATTCTGAGTAGCAGTTTTATTTGCTAATTTCAAATGCCTCAACTTAATTAGCAATTCATTTTGACCTTTAAAAACCACATTCTATAATCTTCAAATTATATGAGTAAGGGAAAAAAATCCTATTTTACCTGTCCCCACCCCCACCCACCTCCAGCTATCACTAACACTTTACATTGTTTCTGAAGAACAGTCTAACTATTGTTACGCGCCAAACTTTGACATCATCTGTGGTTATTTGAAGTCCCGCTCAAATTTCCTCATTGCACCGGTGGGCACTAGGATCCGCAGAGACTGTTTCTCCTTCAGAATGTTTAAATAATGTACAAATGTAGGACATTTGGCTGCTAAACTTATTCATTTTTTTAAATTAAAGAAATAAAAGTGAAACTGATATACACGATAATGAATTCCTGTTTTGCATCCTTGCTATTTTCTTAGCACATTTTCTACTTGAATTGTCACTCTTCAAATGATTAAAAGTCTGACTGTAAGACAACCAATGATTGTAAGGTAAGATTTCCTTGTGTTGGTCAACTCAGTGACCACATGTGCTTTGAAATCAAAGTTTTTCATGTATATTTTCATATCTCTTGAAGTCGTCTTCACAGCTAAGTGGAGAGGTAATCAGCGTACATGCATAACAACATTAGTGTTCATAATTTTATTCCTGAGAGTCCAAAGAGTTGCCATGTTGGGGCAACCCCATGTCCTATCAGTCCACTACTCTGGCTCCAAGAAGCTCAGGATGGGAGGAAGTGACTAGCCTCCCTGGTGTTAGTTCCGAGGAAATTATTAATGTTGCATATGCATAAACAAAGTAGTAGGGATGTTCCTCTGGTTTGTCAAAAACATAATCTCTTTGAGCTTGAAAACAATGGAACGAAAGTCATCAAGGAAGGAAGGCAATCTACAGAACTCTGATTCTAGACAGAACTATCAGAACATTAGAGAGACCACCCCTGCCCTGTAGGTGTCCACAGTTGGCTTTAGGAGCATTAATGAACAGTTCAAGTTTTCCCTTTCTTCTTCTGAATTAATTCTTCTTGTCACTTGTCAGATTTGCTGTGTGGCTTTCATGTTGATTAGCTTTAAGGAGCACATATTCAGAACTTTGGAATGGTTTGTGCTTTTCTCCACCACCCTTTTGCTTACCTAGAATGTGCTGCTATTTTTAAAAAGTGATTAGTAACGGGAAAATACAGTCAGTATATGAAGACTATTTGCCATTTCAGCAAGTTTCTACTTTTGACAAGGTATCTTTTTTGAAGACTCTGTCTTCATTATCTTCTTCTTTACCACTTAATTTAAGGCCAGTTAGAAGCCCATCTCCTACCTCTTTATATAAAGGTACCATCTCTCAGTGTCCTTTAGGTGTAGAGAGTTTAATTGTGATGAAAGCTAATAACTACCCTTTACAAGCTACCCGTGGGGGTATGTAATAAGCAGAGCATTCCACCTGGGCGACCGCATCAGCCATTTTCTTCTTTGATAGTTTTGAGGTGTAAATGAACCAAGGCCCCCCCCCCCCCCCCCCCGCCAAGGCACTCACTGGTTCAGAAACTGTCCAACTTCCCAGATGAATGGTAAGCCATTCTGGGAGGACTTAAACTCAATCCTTATCCCTTTTTGCATAGTAATCGTGTCTCTCAGCCACCATAGAGCCTTATCTCTATAGATATTGAGTACAAGGTAGTCTGGTTGCTACTTTTCATCAATTCTGGATATTCTCTGAAGTACTGCTGGGATTTGAAGAAAACAAATCATTTCTCCTTTGCAGTGATCTTCTTTTTTTTTTTAATTTTTTAATGTTTATTTATTTTTGAGAGACAGTGAATGAGCAGGGGAGGAAAAGAAAGAGAGAAAGAGACACAGAATCTGAAGCATGCTCCAGGCTCTGAGCTGTCAGCACAGAGACTGATGCGGGGATCAAACCCAAGAACCATGAGATCATGACCTGAGCCGAAGTCAGTTGCTTAACCGACTGAGCCACCCAGGTGCCCCTGCAGTGACCTTCTTTAGCCAAAGTTCTTTTGAGAGAAGTGATAGGCACCCCTGAGAGGGAAAAACTGAAACCAAAACCGATTTATCTTTTTCTGCAAACTCTAGTAATCCAGTTTATAACAAGTGCTGAGGAATTGTATGTGTTAAGTTTATCATATATGCATACATTAAATTAGTAGTTATTTATTGAATGCAAAATTTCAGACAAAGAGTATGCTATTGGGGAAACAATATCTGATTTAAAACAAACCTGTATTTAGAATATGGTTCTGTCATTTATTTACTCTATGATCTGGGGCAAGTTATGTAAGTTTTCTGAGCTTTAGTTTCTCAATGTTTAAAATGGGACTAATGATACTTTTCTTATAGTTTTGTAAAAATTAAACAAATGACAGCTTCGTTTCATCCTCTCTTTTCCACCATCCAATTAGCTAATAATTGTTCAATGTAAAATAGAGCCATTCAGTGTGAGAGCTGGAAGACACCTGTAAAATTGTCTTGCCTGTATCTCTCATTTCACTCATTCTCATTTCAAAAATAGAGTGAGAAGGTGTGTGAGAGAGAGAGAGGGAGGGAGAGAGAGACAGAGGGAAGGCAATTATAAAACAGACTTTTAACTCTAGAGAACACACTGGAGGTAAGGTGGGCAGGGGGATCCGCTAAATGGATGATGGGCATTAAAGAGGGCACGTGGTGTGATGTGCACTGGGTGTTATGTGGAAGTGATGAATCACTAAATTCTACCCCTGAAACTAGTATTACACTATATGTTAACTAACTAGAATTTAAATAAGAACTTGAAACATTAAAAAAAAGAATATGTGGGGTGCCTGGGTGGCTCAGTCGGTTAAGCATCCGACTTCAGGTCAGGTCATGATCTCACAGCTTGTGAGTTCGAGCCCCCTGTTGGAGTCTGTACTGAGTTCAGAGCCTGGAGCTTGCTTTGGATTCTGTGTCTCCCTCTCTCTCTGCCCCTAATCCACTCGCATTCTGTCTCTGTCTCTCTCAAAAATAAACATTAAAAAATTTTTTAAAAAGAATATGAGAATATGTATGATACAGTACGTATTTATATATACACATATGTATTATTTGTATAGCATTAAAAATTATGTGCTGTAGAAAAAAGAGAACAAAAAAAGAAAACCAAAATACGTGAACTAGAACCTTATGTGGGAGAGGGTTGCTGCTGGTGTAACTCCAAGAACAGCTTCCCAGCAGAGCAGAGCTCAGAGTGTCCCAGAAGCTATGTGAATTCCCATGGGGCACCTTTTTCTGTTTCACTTCCTGTGCATGCCCTCACCTCCACCCCAGGCTTGAGCTCTGTCCCTCTGTTGGGCTTTGCCTCAGCACATAGACCCTGACACTTGCAGCTAGCAAGGAGAGCCCGTGACTGGCTTTGCTCTAACACAGAGAAATGAGACATGCGTCTCCTCACCATGTTTCCATAGACAGGGCGTCGGCATCAGGCGTAATTTAGCACATATATTTATATAGTATTTGTACACAGTGTACTTGCATGTGTGCATATAAATATGACTATTACAACATGACCTATACATTTCTATACTTTTTCCTATTTTTTGATAAGATGCAGGATGAATAGCACAGCTGTGGATTATTTCCCTTTGTTCCTTTGTCTCATGATAGGAGCTATTTAGCTGTAAAAATGAAGCTGGATTTATGACTGCCAGTCTGTCGAGTGGTAATAAATGTCAGACAGACATTGCTGAGTCATAAACTTTGTGAGTTTGAGCCTAACCCACTACATAAATCAGCTTACTAGACATGAGCCTCCCCACTCCAAAAGTTAACTTACTACAATGGACATGAAGTTCAAAGATCTCCCAGCTCTCTAACCACGTCTGCCCTTTGGTGCCCTAAATTCTTCTTCATTGTTAATGGATTAGAATTCCCTATACCGAAATCTGCCCTATGATTCAAGTCCTCCATATCATGGATGTTAGAGACACAGGCAGGTGTTAATGCACAGCCAAATCACCCATCCCTGGGAGTGGAGGAGTGGAATCCTGTATGGTTGGGAGCCACTTTGTTTTTTCCCAGTCCTGTTGGGGACGTGATGGGGTTAGGAGTCCCACATGACCCAGTCTCCAAGCCCTGCGTAGCAGCGAGTGAGGCTTGGGAATATACCATTATCTTCTACCTGGGGCCTGGTGGACCTGAGCTGTCCAGACTGGACATTCCAACAATATCAGGCTGTGTCTCTCTGCGCGGTCCTCGTGTGTCTAGCTACTGACTGCTCTGTCCAGAATCCGGCTCCTTTGTCCTCATTCCTGAAGCCCATTCCCCACATAGAAGTGGTTTTTATTTAACCAGCCCTTTCAGTCCTGATGACTCATATTACTGACTCTTCCCTTGAAGAGTTGGGTCCTGCTGTCCTGGTTGGCTGAGTGAGCCATTCCTGGCTTACAACCCTCTTCCTGTTAGCCTCGTCACTGGATGGGACCTTGATAGTCCTGACAAGTGAACGGGAGAAAGAAGTCATGCATTTACGTGGTGTTATATACAGTGTTTCATTGGTTTGATTATCTAAAGAAGGTAACTTTTAGAAATAATCGTGAATTTAATTTGAAACTTTATGAATTAGGAGGTACCAATGTGCAGTAGCAAGATGGGAGTTGAAATTTAGGAGGCAGGAGATTTGGCCATATTCTGCCAGGAGAAAAATATAGGCTTTCATAAAGAAGCTACTTTCCTCTCCCTAGGCCCAGCTTTCTTGGGAGGGATGGGCATGGGCTAGATGGCACCCATTACCATATAACTTGGGGAAGTCAATGGAATACTGAAGAACATGACTCTGCATTTTTACTGTTTGTACACATAATGAAGTAATGTCTCCTGCTTCAAGATTGTTTCAGTCTTCAGGTGTGTGAATAAAGCAACTCAGAAAAATTCAGATGACCAGATCCCATGAAGCTAAAACGGATGTCACCTGTATCATTAAATGGGGTTTGCAGTTGCTTTGCCCAGCATATTATACTATCATAAACTCCCAGGGATGTCCAGAGCATTTCTGGCATTTTACTTTGTGCCCTTAGCAGTGACAGATTGGTGGCCTGGGAGGCGGTGGGGGGTGTCTCTGATTACTTCTCACATGATATGGCTCTAACTCATTTATTCTTCATTTTCCTGACTGTGCAATGGTCCAATATGTCCCTGGCTTCAGCTTACAGAGAAAGAACTACCTTTGTTTTATAACCAAATATGTCACAAAAATTCTAGCAATGAAAACAACTAAAGAGCCTTGAATCCAAGATCCAATCAATGGGCAGCTCAAGGGCAGCAGGAGGAAAAGTCTCATCCCAGCCACAGTGACGGTTAGACTGTTCTGCAGCCTAGGTGTCATCGAAACCACAGATGTGTAGCTGCTATCAATCATTTCCAAGAGCCATCCTGTTACTGGCTGCCTGTCACAGCCCAAACAGAATACTCTGTTACTGCTCCCAGGCCCCCAAGTCAGAAAGAAACAGCACACACCAAAGTGCTTTGTGAAGAAATGAGGCAGAATTCTTTGGCCTGGTGACAGACACGTGAAGGAAATGCCTGAGAAAGGGAAGAGGCAGGCCACTTGCCACATCGGAAGCCGCAGTGAGAGCAGGGCCAGGGAGCAGGGACCTTTCACACCCTTGGACACAGCACAGCTGCAGTGGTTCTCCGGCTTCCTCCGATCGATCCCATTTGAATCAGGCTGACTATTGAGAGACGGAAAATCGCTGTCTGCTGTCGTGGAGAACGCCCACTCAGCGCTGGAGGGACAAAGGGAACAATAGAGATAAGGCTTTGGAACACAGCATACAGGAGACAGGAATCACTTGGGTAATAACACCAGCGCTACGTTGCATGAATGCTCTCTGCAGGGAAAAAAAACTCTCCTGTGAAATACCAGTTTTCAGATGGAGAATGTAAATAAGAGGGAGAGTTTAAATTGAATATTTGACAACACTGAAATCCTGTGAGCGTGCATTGAATTTTTATTTTTTAAAAAAGAGCTTTATTTAAATGGAAGGCCTGCAAAAGCTTCAGACAGATCCCTTGTATTACTTAAGAGGGGAAATATTTTCTCTGTGCCTCACAGTTGGAAGTGACAGGTGCTATTTGCTATGGGGGGGGGGAGGGGGAAGTCCCTTGGAAGAGGATGTTTTAGGTGATTACTTAAGCCAATTTGCTTCTAAAATGACAAGACTGGCAAACTGCCCATTATCACATTGGCATATCAAATGATAATAATGTTCCCTAGGAATATTAAGGCACTATATTGGTTTCTACTTCCCAGGCAGGAGGGAGGGCTGGCTTCTGCAGAATCACTGTAGCTACATAAAGGTTCTAGATTTTGGGGGGACAGGGAAGGAAAAGAAGGGCAGGAAAATAGAATTCATGTAAAATCAGGGCTCCAGGAAAGGAGAAAAATGTGAGTTTTAAGAAATTTCTTTAGCAATTTGTTGTTAAAGAGGACAAGGTGAAAACTCACCTTCCCCAGTGTCACCTAAAATGGGGACAAGCCAAGAGTTTGCGCAGGGCCTATGGGTCATCTTCTGAGCTGCCCCCCCCCCACCCCTAAGGTCTATAAATGACTCAGACACCAGCATTCTAGGTCCGGTCTAGCTGCCAACTCTGAGACTCGCAAAGGCCTTCTCGAAGCCTCACTGTTCTTGCCCGTACAATGTAGGCTTGCTAGGAGATGATCCTGGTAGGTGTTGGTTCTTGTCAGTTCACACCAGCCCATGCTTCTTACTGTTCTCTGGATGCACCAAGAAACCATCAAATGGATTCCCACCTTCTCTGCAAAACAAAGCAAGGGACAGCTCACTCTGCTTGAGCCTAACTTTCTATCCCATGTGACCAAAGTTTGTCAGATCTAGGCCTTTTAGAAAAGGAGAGGCTGAGGGAGCCTCTGGTTGCCGACTGTTGCTGGTCTGCAGTGGAAACCTGTCTCAGTGCAGCCTTGCCTTGGCCATATGGGGTCATCACATCTTGGGTGCCCTCCCACATGAGGCATCAGGGACCTTGGCATCACGTCTCAGTGGAGTCTGCAGAGACTGAGGAGAATGACTAGATGACAAAGGCTTGCCACAGTCACAATTGCTTGAAAGGCCATTATGAAATTTCCAGACAACCTTGCAAAACTCAGGCGTCATTGGGAAAAGTGTTCCTATCCAGAGGGCACAGTCTGAACATGTATGTGTGGCAAAGACCAAGAAGCAGATCCAAAGTGACCAGAGAGGGGCTAGAAAGAGAGGATTTGAGATTCAGCTTTCCAAGTGAAAAACAAAAACAAAACAAAACAAAACAAAAGAAAAACAAACAACAACAAACTGGGTAACAGGTGTTGAGGTCAGTTATCGCTCCTCAGCTGGTGCTTGAGGGAGGGCTCCAAAGAGGGAAACCCAAGTTGGGTGAATCTGGTGCTGGCAGCAGGGACTAGGTGGCTACAGTCTGCAGCCCCAGACAGAGCAGCCAAGCCAGGGTGAGAGCGGAGAGAGCACACAGATGTGGAGACAATGCAGAGTCAGAAGACAGGAAACAGAATAGGCACAGAACTTAATGGGTGGGGGGAGCGCACCAAGAGGCAGCACCAAAGAGACCAAGTGAGCTGCGTCCAGAGCAGGAGCCCCAAGAGTGGAACGAGTTCCCCAAAACATCTAAAAAATTCTACCAAGTAGTTAGATATGCTTCCAACTTTATTTCAGATTTCTCTTTATATTTCTGAGGGAATTTGCCCCAGGACTTAGTGGGTCTCTGCCTCTGTGTGTGGTGAGTAGATGGTAGATTTATTTTCCAGTCCATTGTTGGTGGGGTGATCAGGTTGGCCAAGGTGCTCAGAGCGCAAGACACACAGACAAGGCAAGGTCTGCCTCCACGGAGGCAAAGCTGCTGATAATCAGTGCCCTGCCAGGGACGACCTTGATGAATTAGGGCATCTGAGAGGTACAGGTGGATAACAGACAGCTGCCTATAGGTGCTAACTGAGGCTCTTTTGTTGACTCTCAAATGACTACCTAAAGATTGGCCTTTTTGTGGGTAACATTCTGTGCTATTGTAATTCTTCTATCAATGTACTTCAGAGGCTAAAAATACAATATAGAAACATTCTCACAGGTTAAATAGAAAGCTGGGTTTTATGGTCACAAACTTAAAGTTCTAATTAGAAATACAATTGCTAATCACATAATTGGTATTTGAATTTATATACACAGAGATTATAACTGTTTATTGTACTGAGAGACCAACAGATCTGTGCTAATGTGAAGCTCTCGAACACATTAGTGAAATGCTTTCTATTTGATTAAAGGCCAATGTGTTCTGGTGTTCACAAAAAATAACTTGTCATGTTAATTTTCTCTGGTAGTGACAGACTTATGAAAGATCCAAGGCCAATTTAAGACATCAAAAGGAATCAGGCAATATCCTAAGTATCTTAAAACTTTAACCATTGTTTTGGGTTATTTACCATTTCTCCTTCTGAAAAACTTTCCCCCAAATTTGGGGAAATAGATGAAATCAAATCGGTGGAGTAGAGCAATGAGTTATGTCTTCACACATTTACAGAAAGCTATAGATCATCCATGTGCTCTTTCAATGAGGAAAGTCTGTTAAATATAGTAACTTTGGCAAAAGAAAATTAGACCTCATTAATCCTATTTGAAAAGTAAGCGAAATGACTTCTATGAGAGGCTGAAGGCAGGAAACCAGTTATTTTCATCCATTACTTGGTAGAGTAATTGTCATCTTGGAAACATGATGGCCATCAGACACGGAGAACAGATGATAGATGGGGAGAAGTAATTAACAAGACCATAACTAACATGTGTCCACTGAACTTGCTCAGAGTCTCTTAAAAATGAATCAGAGAGAAACGGAGATGTGTTCGCAGACATGTCCTCACCTGCAGGCTGTAGCATCCTTCTCTAGGACCAGTTCCTTGTGGCATTCCTGTCCCCTTCCAACTGTAGACTTCTTGGAGTGTATACAGCTGGAACTCTCGAGCTGAGTAAAATAAGGCAAAGAGAGGAGAGAGGACTCGTCTAAAGCCCCAGCTGACTAGTGGCAGAATTAGAGTCAGAACCTCAGTGTTGTGCTCACTCTGTGAACTACGGTGCTTGGTGCTTCCCAATCCGGAGCTCGGGCAACGGCAGCAAACAGTTCAGGCTGTCGCCTCAGCCTCTGTGACAACTCGGGCACTGAGAATGCTTCATGCTCCCCCTGAGGATTGAGAATGTGGTAAACAAGCCCCAAAGAGAAACCTGGAAGAATATGCCAAGCTCCAAAATGTTTGTAATCCCTAAGCAATGATGAGAGGATTTAACTGGTAGCCCAGGGCATCTTTCCAACAAAAAGGAAAGAGAAACCACCCTTTAAATATTTGACATCAGTGGGGACTTCCCTCTTTTCCTTATGTACACATCATATCCAGCATCTTTTCCTAGAAAATGGCAGTTTTATGCACACTGGCAATGAGTTGATGATCCCCAACGTTTAAGGTTCACCTTAAACCTCCAGGCTGCCGGGGCTCACACAAGTGATGCTTCTGTAGCACCTCCCCCCCACAACTCCTACTCATCCAAACTGACCAAAGGAATGCACCATGTGGCCAGTCACTTTTTTCCACTTTTCCTGGTTATTGCTGTGTAAGATATGCTTGCTGGTTGCACGATTTGTTGTGTCGTGCAGAATCATTGCAACAGCCCAGTCAATGGCTCATTTCCACAAGCAAAATCATATGTGGTATTTGCTGTTTTTAGAAATTCACTTTTCATTTTTTCCTGCATTATCTTTACTTTCTTCCCCATCTGAATCAAATGGGGAATGTCTCTTCCTATTGGTGCTTTCAACACGTCTGGTTACTTTTTGCGCCTGTTGAGCTTAATGATGTTTGTCAAACACTTCAATAAAAAGTCCAGACACAACTGAACCAACCAACCGAAGACAATGACTGGGCTGTATGAGCACGAGACTGCACCTTTTGGTGGTAACCATAATTGATGGTTTTTTGCTCTAGTGTGTAACCCCACTTGCTCCTCTGAGTGTTATTTGATGGTTTGTAAGCAGAAAAGCTTTAGTAGCTGAGATGTAAGAAGCAAAAAAAAAAAAAAAAAAAAAAAAAAAAGGCTCTAAGCTATTTTTTAGCTGTTTAAAGAATAAGCAAAGCTGTTTCAAACTGCACTATCTGGGGCCAGGATACCAGCACAGCAGCTGGTACTAGAATGTAATCTTAATGCTTTTGGTTCTCAGCCTATCTAAGCACCTGGGAGATTTTCCTCATGAGCAGAGAGGGACCCTGTCCTGCAACAAGCAATAGAGTAGTAGGTCAGAACAGCAGTCTACCCACCCCTTCTCCAGCTAAGCACTCCTCTTGTGGGCATGTGGGACTGCCCACTTCCCACCCAGCCACCTATGCCCTAGCTCTTGGGCCTCTGGAGCAGCCTGGGAATCTTTTGTTATCCTCCCCACCATGGAGTGTGCAGGAAGAAAGGGAATGCTCCTGTCAACCTTAAAAATAAACTCTCCAGTTCTTTTACAAACAAAATGAATTGATTTCGGAAGAGCAGGGGAATTGCAAAATTTGAGACAGGCAAACTATGGCAAACCGTACGCAAGACCAAAAAGACAGAGGGAAGGTCAGCTTTTATTAGGTTTTAGCAGGAAACAGGAGGATTGATTTGAACGAAAGTTCACCGGGGAAGAACACAAGTTCAAGGTTGGCTGCAAGTGATGGTTACTGTGCTGTTGCTGGGGTAGAGAGGAATCTTCCTTCTTTTTCTTAAAAGCAGGACATAAAATTCCTATGAGAAAAATGTCTTCCCTTGTCCAAATCACTCTACCTTCCTTCCTCTCGTTGGGTACATTGCTGCACCGAGGAGTACCTGCATGAGAGTGCCCCCTTCAGGGCTTCCGTATTCCATTTCAAACAAGGTTTCACCCTCCCTAACAGCCATGGAAATGAAAGCTGGCACCTGGCTTTATTCCTGCAGGTTCCTTTCGGACAGCATTCAAAACATGACCCCAGCTCTGCCCAGGTTTGTGTGTGCTTTTTCATCTAGCATTTGCATTTCCAAAGTTTGACCTCCATATTGTCATCTGAGACCAGGATCACTGATTTCTACATCTGGAACTTAGGTATAATGATACCTATTTTAAAGAACAGTTGTGAAGATTCAATAAGACAGTACTTGTAAATGTGCTTAGCATTCTATTGTTACCAAAAGCATTTCAAAATGATTTGGCATAGAAGTGTCATGGATATTATGTTATGTTATATTTTACCATATCATATTTCTAACATTGCTAACATTATGAACTAACCTTCTTTATCTTGGTTAATATGTCAGGCTTTGTTTTCTATTATGAAAATTGTCCCACTTTTCTTTCTTTTAATTTTATTTATTTATTTATTTATTTAATTTTATTTTATTTTCAACGTTTATTTATTTTTGGGACAGAGAGAGACAGAGCATGAATGGGGGAGGGGCTTGAACTCACGGACTGCGAGATCGTGACCTGGCTGAAGTCGACGCTTAACCGACTGCGCCACCCAGGCGCCCCTCTTTTAATTTTAATTTATCTGATTATTTTTGCTCACCCCACCCCACCCCACTACTTTTTTAGTTGTGTCTCTTATAAAAGGTGTATTACTATGGGATTCAGTTCTCTCTCTCTCTCTCTCTCTCTCTTTTTTATTTACTTTGTCTTTTACCAGAAGAATTAAACCATTATATATTTTGGCCTCATTTAACTTGAGGTCATTTTGTTTTGTGTTTTGTGTGTTTCCTTTGTATTCCCTGAGTTGCATGTGCTGTATTTCCTTTCTTTTCCTCTAGTTTTTTTTTTAATTTAAATAAAATTTAAATTTTGCAATGATACATTTAAATTTTTTCTAATCCTATACTCAAAAGTATATTTCCTTAATCTTTGATGTTAAAAAATCAATTTTACCTAACATGAAATTAAGAAATCAGCATGGTTTAGGTAAGTTCGATCCTTTTTGCCCCCTCCAAGAAAACCCTACTGCGAACATTGTTAAGCAGTATACTTGTATTCTGAGATCTAATATAGATGAGGAAGATTAAGTACAGTCTGATCTTTTATTAACAATAGTTTGAACACATGGTTTTCTTGCTTGTTTGTTTGTTCATGGATCAGGAAGTTGCGGGGGGAGCAGTCCAGGGCTAGTGCAGCTACTTACTCATGTTTTCAAGGGTCTAGATTTTGACTGTACTTCTCTAGCTTTCCTACTTGTGTCTCTGGCCTAATTTTTTATCTAGGGATACAAAGATCCATAAAGCACATACCTTGTTCTCAGGGCGCTCAGAGAGTACTGGGTACAGAGGATAAAAGAGGCCACAAATTCTTTGACACTGTCCCCCTTTTTGGATCTGGGCTGGCTTTGACCACTGTAATATGGCAGGTGCCATGAGGTGCCAGTTTGGGGTCCAGGCCCTACAGAATGCCACTTTCCAGGTCATTTTCCTTGCAGCATGGCCCGTTATGGAGGAAGTCTGATCTGAGTGGTCGATGGGAGACCATGAATCTGTTCAGGGAGGAACAGGAACCTGGCTGAGCCTTGTCATCCCCACCAAGAGTGGACCTGTGTGTGAAAGTGTTTGCACCTGCCGGACTGGACTAGCCGTAGGCTGAATACTACCAAGTAACCCTGTGGATGCCACATGGAGCCACGGATTCACTCAGCAAGGCTTACCTGAATTCCTGGCTCATTATATTGTGAGTTAAAATGATTATTTGAAGCCACTGGATATGAGAATAATTTGCTACACAGAAATGGATTACCAAGAGAGATACACATATAAACAGATAATTATAAAATAGTATGGAAGTGCAGTGTTAGCTGCCTAGCAGAATAGATAGTAAATTAAACTGTAACAATAGTACCTCTTTCTAACCAATAAAAGCTTAAAAATCTAAATTTATGTACAGTTTTTTTTTTTCAGTTGTATTTATTTATGTAGTGATTTCTCAGGTCTCTTTTAGTGGCAAGTGGTGGAATTCTAATTTAAATCAGCTGAACTTCCTGGGCTCCAGGACTGAGAAAAAGTCCCGAGGTAGAGGTAACATTGTGTGTGTGCGGGGGGTGGGGGGGCAGGTGAAAGGGGAGGAGCTGCACATAGGCCATAGGTCTGTTTTTGGGGAGGAAGCGGGAAGTTGGCTGTTAGCCCCCACAGAATTTCTCCTTCCCCACTTTATGTAATGTTTTTATAAACAGTCTCTGGGGGACTGGTGAGGCCTGGCTCTGCTCACTCCTATGATCTGATGTTCAGAAGGGAAAGTCTGTGGGATGAAGGAGAATGGGCAAATCTTGGAGACAGCTTAAAGCAGTGCTGAGAGATGGTTACCACTGTCAGGGAGGCACAGCATTTGAACTTAAATTCAGAAGAATTTCGGGGAAAGAGATATTTGAAAATAAACACAATTCAGTGTATTGCTGTGCATTGTTACTTTGAAAATGCAGATGATAAGGGCATGTTAAAATTATTATGAAGTTCCTACTACGCGCAAAGCACATGTAAAGCACGTGTGTACTCTGAGCAAGATTACCATGGATGGTTTCACCTTAAGCATCTTCTGATCTAGTTTTATCATGATACATAAAAATGTAACAGTTTTAACAGTCATAAAAGGCATTAACTATGAAAAATTATAGCCTCTTTTGGACCAATTTCTGAATATTGGTAAAAATGTAGTTTTATGAGGGTTCAAAATGTAATTGCCTTGAATAGTCTGTGAGATAAATACTGAAGATACGATACCGTCCATATCTGAACAAGGAAAAAAAACCCCAACAATATTGATGAAATACTGACTATTGAGAAAAAAATTAATATCCTTTCAAGTATATTAGCATTTTAATTACCTTATTAAATACCACTTTAAAAGTATTTTTATTGGGGCACCTGGGTGGCTCAGTCGGTTAGGCATCCAACTAGATTTCAGCTCAGGTTGTGATCTCAGGGTTAGTAAGATCGAGCCCTGCATCAGGCTCTGTAGAGTCTGCTTGGGATTCTCTCTCTTCTCGCTCTCTCTCTGCCCCTCCCCTGCTGCTTGTGCTCTCTCTCTCTCTCTGTCTCTCTCAAAATCAATCAATAAACATTTAAAAATATTTTTATTATTTTAAGAACGATTCTGTTCTATATATTGAGGAAAAGACTGAGGGTAAGTGAAAGCTCTGTAGCTAGAATACATATATGCAATTGACTACCAAGGGTGATATTAAGGAACGTTACAAAAATTAACTGGGTCATTCTTTCATTTGTCATCCACTTTTCTTTTGGGTTTGGGGAAAGAGAGATATGTTTGAACACGCTTTTTAAAATTTTTTTAATGTTTATATTTATTTTTGAAGGAGCAAGAGACAGAGCATGAGCAGGGGAGGGGCAGAGAGGCGGGGGACACAGAATCTGAAGCAGGCTCCAGGCTCTGAGCTGTCAGCACAGAGCCCGACATGGGGCCCGAACCTATGAGCTATGAAATCATGACCGGAGCCAAAGTTGGAGGCTTAACCAACTGAGCCACACAGACGTACCTGTCTGAACACTCTCGTAGTTTCTAACTCTTGAAATACAAACCTTTTATGAAATGTATGTGTGGCTCTTCATTTCTTTTCACTTGTTTAGCTAGCTTTCAATGGCCTCTTTCAATCTGTGCCTTGGGTCTCTCTTTATATTTATGAATGTTTTCCTCTGATTATGTATTTGATTATTGCTTCTGTTCCATTTATTCATCTTAACTTTAGTTGCTTGCATCCCTGTGCATTTTATTTTTTATTTTTTTGAATCTACACTCATGTGGAGCTTTGAAAGCACATCCTCCAGATTGCTCTTTTGATTTTTTACAATATTGATTATGTCTTTTGGGACTTCTCATGCAGATTGTAGTTCTATGACTGCATTTTGACGGTTTATAATCCTTCCTTATTTCACCTAATGACTTTTTTTTTATCTCCCAATCCTTATTTTTCAGCTGCCTATTTTTTTTATCTCATTTTGTTGTCTCAACAGCTCATCTTTCAACTTCCCTTTTAGTGAATGTTCCTATTCTTGAACATTATTGAGAATTTAAGCAACATTAAACAATAGTTTCCAAAATATATTTTTGTTTCCTGCACTACAAGATGAAAACTATGTGTTTGTGCTTTTATGACTCAAAATATATTCTTTGACCTAATGTTTATTTTCTTTTTAGTGCTATTCATCCTTAAACAGGGCAAGAGGCATTAGGGTCTGTTGTTTGCCTTCAAAAATAATGGAATTTCTTAGTTCCCCTGTGTTTACCACTTTGAATTTGCATGTTAGATCTCAAACAGAAGGAAATATTGAGGTTTAGAAGCCTTAGCTGAATTTCTGGTGCCTGGCATTTATTTGTCCAATGTGTGTCCTTTAGACCTTTCCTGTTTAATATAGGAGTCACTGGGCACATGCAGCTATAAATTAAATAAAATTAAATAAACTTTAAAATGCAGTTGTTCATTTGTACTAGAAACATTTCAAGTGTTTAATAGGCACTAAATGCAGACACAGAACATTTCCATCACTGCAGAAAGTTCTATTTGACAGTGGTGCTAGAGAGTGAGGCTCGTCTGTGCACACTCCACAGCCACTCCCACTGTTCTTTCTGTCCCCACAGCTTTTATTACATTCTTACTATTCCAGGATGTGAAATGTTCCTATTTATCTCCTTGCCATGTTGCCCATTACTGGGAATTTCATTCCCAGAAAAAAATATGCTAAGAGAGACTGATTCCAAGAGAGAGAGACTAGTTGCGGAATGCATTTATGGGTGGGTGGGTATGAAAGAGTGACATAGCCCCTGGCCACTAAAGAATAGTTGCTTCATATTAGAGGCATAGCTGTTGGCCTTATGGTTGACAAAGGCCCCTTGCATCTTAAGAAAGGACAGACAGCGGGAATAACGAAAGCTGCCTCAGTGTCTACATGGTCAATTGCTGTACCTCAAAGCTTTACCTATGTTTTACTCAGTACAAGACCATCACCAATTTTCCTACCTCCAGAGAGACTGTAAATTAACTTGACTCTTTTTTAAAAGTTTATTTATTCTTGAGAGAGAGTGTGGGGGAGGGTCAGTGAGAGAGGGAGAGAGAGAGAGAATCCCAAGCATGTTCTTTGCTCTCAGCAGAGAGACCAAAGCGGGTCTTGAACTCAGGAACCATGAGATCATGACCTGAGCTGAAATCAAGAGTAAGACACTTAACAGACCAAACCACCCAGGCGCCCTTGACTTCTTTATTTTAAAGGTTGTTCCAGTGGAAAGGTAGGGAAGGGTAAAACACATATTGGAATGGAGGTTGTCTTCACCCGAGGGTGCTTATGCAGGCTTGGCTTTCCACAACCCTCTCCCGCCCCTGGATGCCAATTCCTGTGCTGCTCTTTTCATTTCTTCTCTCTCTGTCCCTTCCTTGTCTCCAGCATTCTAGGGTCCCTGCAGGATATGCGTCTCCTCTGGCATAATACCTAATTGGAAGCTCAGAAAATATACAACAGCGAACACATTCTTTTAATAAGAGTGAAAGTACAATTTTGGAGTCATCTCTTCTTTTATGAGTGTTTTTATTTGCTTTCAAATAAAACTTCTTTCTACTCCATTGGGCGGAAGAATTATCTGAAGCCCCGGTACAGCATATAGGGAGGGACCCAGCGTGGACTAAACAAAGTTTCATGAAGGCAGTGGTGTCCAGTTTACTCACTGCTCTTTCCCCAGGATCTCGGTGGATTCTTTCAGCCTGTAGAAAATTCTTCATGCTTTACTAAGTGGCCAAATAGAACTTTTAGGGGTTTTAGGATCAACAGAATTTATTTTGCTGACAGAATCTTGAAAGGAATTTGCTATAATTTTATTTCACAGATAAGGAGACTGAGGAGCAGAAAGGAAACAAGGTATTTTTTTTTATAAAAAGAGCACAGTTCTTGGAACTGAATAAACCTGGATTCCATTACTTGTTAGGAAGGCAGTGAAAGGTGATCTTAAATAGTAAATTAAATGATCCTCAGCCTCATTTTTTTATCTTTAAAATGAGATTAATGATACTTGCCTTATCAGATTCTTATGAAATAACGAGTTTAGTGGTCATTCGACAAAGAATACCAATTATAATGGCAGTTATTCATTTTCAAGGGCACATAGTATCAAAGTGCATCTTCTTTTTCCCAGTCCTGTGCTCACTCTGGTCCACCTGATGCAGTCGAAATCACCTATTACAGCAGCACTAAACCAGAGATATGTGGGTGATCGATCAGGGACTTGAAGATTGGTGAGGAGGTCAGAGCTTGGAGATAAGGTGGGATTAATTAAGTAGTCAGTTGGCCATCCTCATGCTTATCCTCCTGTTTTCTACAGAAAATCAGAATATATTCAAAATAGCCCGGTTCACTGGCCCACTGAGGATTTCTCATGCAAAGGTAGGGCTGTTTCCTGACAATAAGACTGAGTGCCTAATGTTTGTGTAGTAGTGAGCATTAAGACAGCCTTCCTTTCTCTTTTGTTTCAGTGATAAAAACTGATGTCGCCACCTCTTGTCAGATGGAAAAAGCATGCAGCGCAAAGGTTGATACTGGAGACACACAGACTAGACCTGAGGGTCCTACTACAGAGACCCTTCTTTACACCCCAACCTCAGGGGAATAAAGACAAACCCTCCTCCCATTATGACTGTTATCTATATCTCAATCTTTTCTGTATATCAGGGACCAGCAAACTTAACTTTTTTTTTGTAAAAGGGCACATAATAAATATTAGGGGTTGTGGTCACTCCACTCCAGCTACAAAGACCCATGGCTTCAGCAGTATTAAGACAGGCCAGGATATGAGGATCATACCCTTCCTGTTCCTGGGCCCAGACCACTGAGGAGACCATGAATATCCCCCATGTTCACTGTTGTAACTAGAAATACCAGTTGGCAGTCAAGCCTGGCAGGGGCAGGAGATGGCAGGCCTCAGAGCTGCTCCTGCTTTTAGAACCCCAAGCATGGAAACACAATAAAAATATTATGAGCTGTGTTCCAGTTCCAGATTTACTATTAAATAAAGTTCAACACAGACAACCTCTCTGGTCCTTGATAGTCTGTAATATATGGAGCTGGATTAGATCAGTGGTTCTCCATGCAGGAGGGGGCAAAGGGAAGGGACCATCAGAAACTTGCTGGTATCTACTGGGGATCATGTTCTAAATAGAATGCCAGCCTCCTTCCCTCATTCCAACCCAAATGTATCAAAATTGGAGTGGGGCATAGGCAGGATGTGAAAAGCTTTGCCAGCCATTCAGATAAGAATACCCCTCCCCAGGCGAGAACCACTGGACTAAATCGCTCCCTAAGACCCCTTTGGCTTTGGCATTCTGTGATTCTGTGAAGGGGGAGAGTCAGCAGCAGTACTATGGTTCCGTCTTTCATTATTCATCTGCTGGAATTAATCATTAATGGGACACTTACTTTGAAACAATGTCATGCCGCAAACAGGACTTATATTGACTTTTTTAAAATGAGTTTGTAGGCAGTCGGTTGCCTGCAACCTCTACCCTTGAGACAATATTGTAAGAGGTGTCACTGGTCTGGGTTTAATTAGATGCAGGAGAATGGGAACACGTGGATGTCAGGAAGAGGCATCTAGGTAGAAGTTACCGAACTTACGTACCATGGAAGTAGTACCAGACTCTGGATAGGACTGACCCAACCAAGGGCTAGTTGTTAGCGCAAGCCTGGCCTCTAGTAGCCATGGAGTGTGTGGCTTTGGTGAGATTTAAATCGTTACTCTACCCCACGCTTTCACTTGAAGGACTTTCTAGGGCTTTTTCCTAATCTCCTAACGAGGTCAAATGTTCTTCCAAATGTATATACTCCAACAGACTCTTGTACCTTCTGTTTTGTAATATGTATCACACTTGCAGTCAATGGCTTGTTGAATTGTCTGTCCTCTGCACTATAGTGTGAGCTCCATGAGAGTAGGAGCTGTGATCATCATGTTCAACCTTCTGCCTGTGTGGTGTCTGACATATCATGGAAGCTCAATAAAAGTATGAACCGAATATGAATGCTACCTGTGTAAAGATTCTTTGCCTGTAAAGACTTTTCCCAAAGAACTGTTTGTTCTCCAAACCACATGAGCCTGTGGAAATTCCTGGGAGTTCCAGTCACCATCTTACATCAAGCTTCGTTCCTAGGGTAAGAGGGGAGTTACCCTCTGAGGTGTTTCCTCCATCTTTCCTCCTTCTTTTTCCTTTATTCCTCTCTCATCCTACATCCTCCAGGTTTCCCTTGGGCTCCTGGCATCACAGGCCCAGCAGTGATGTCCCACTGTAACATGAAAGTATTTGCCATGGGCTCTAAGGTGTCTCAAGGCTTTGAGACTGAGATAGTTAAGGGACTGAGAAAGGTACCATGAGGGTTGAGCAAAAAAAAAAAAAAAAGTAAGGACTTAGAGATAGACAAAAGATAGGTGGGTTAAGAATGACCTGGAAGGCAAGTGAGACCAGCCCACCAAGCCAAACAATGTCAATATGCCCAAAAGATGAAAAAGGAAACAGGAAAGAACAGCTAGATGGGAGGTTAAGTATTGGGGAGTGGGTTTTGAGTTTTCCTCCCCATTTTTTCTTCCTGTTCCCTTCTCTAAGCAATGAACCTTCAGCAAATCATTGCCAGGATCTGGGGTGGGCCAGAGAAGAGGTGAATGTGGGCGCTAATTGACACGAGATCATTCACTTCTGAGGTTTCTGTTCTTGGGCCACTTCACTCCCCATTCTCTGGTGCCTCAGCAGCTAAAGCTTCAGTGTCACCACCCTGACACACTCAGGGGCTTTTGAGCTGGTAAAAGTCATGCATAAGGAATGCAAGAAACAACTTTATAGCTCTTTGGAAATACTATGCCCACTGGAGAAAAAAAATCAACACAACAAGGAAAAGAGCTTCTTAAAACATGTTGACTTGTATTTATCTGTATTTATCCAAGTTCACTGTTCTCTTAGCAGGTTGCAAATTAATACTTCAGGCCAGATTCTGAATAAGCCACAGGGGACCAACAAGAAACTTCATGCCTGGAAACTAAGAAGGCCTAATGGATCAGCTGTCACTTCCTCTGTTTGGCTGGCAGTTAGAGTTCATGTCAAGCCATTTCTCCACATTATCAAAGTCATGGAGTATTTTACATCTTTCAATAACACTCACCATTTGGCAGGCTAAAGCATGCCTCCTTCCCTGCCAATTTGCAAGATCATGTCTGCTGGTAACCCACACAGTCCTGGTTTGTTATCTCTCCCAGTCCAGCAAGAAAATACCGGAGGGGGGTGGAGGGCAGAGGAGAAACAGAAGATACCTTTACGTGCTGATGAGGGAAAGGAAAGCAGCGTAGACTTTAGGAACTGAAAAAGTCTCTGGAGCAGGGGTGGACCAAGAGGGGACAAAGGGAGTGGTATGAGCCTCTTGGGCAATAAGGGTGTACATTATCTGGAAAGAACTTCCAAACAATAAAAAGGGAATAACAGTCTGCTTTTTATTATCCAGGCACCAGTAATTCTAAACAATGTCAGTGATGAAATATTCCTCCCACTGGGGTGGCCTGTGCTTTGAGGTGCAGTTGTATGAACGTGAATGAACCCAAGTCTGTCATTTACTGATGAGGGAAATGAAGCACCCCCACCACCGCCACCACCCCCGCCCCCACCCCTGTGTCTTGTTGATGGCCATTCTTTTAGAAAACATCTTATGGCACCCAGGTCTCTTTGTTGCCCCCTAGGGGCTTTTTGGCTCCATTACTCAGCCAAACACCAGAGCCAGAAACACCAGGTGAAGCCCAGTAACCGGGCAAAATCGGATCATACTAAACAAATGAAGAAATGTAAACATCCCAGACAAAAAAACAGCATCTCCCCTCAATACCTACCTTGTTTACAAACAGCACTTGAGAATTTTCAGTCTTTAAAGGAACTTTTCTCTATCCCACTTTTGATTTATATAATATATAACTTTTCATACAGGTTCATTTCCATTTTAAAATAATTGTGGGACTCTTCTGATTTTCTGTTTGAGTGTGGAATGGATATGGATCTCAGTTCTCAAACCCAGGCGTGCAGAGAATATTGTATTTTTTAAAGTGTATTTATTTTAAGAGAGAGTGAACACAAGTGGGGAAAGGGCAGACAGAGAGCCAGCTCTGCTCTGTCTACAGAGAGCCCAACTCTGGGCTTGAACTCATGAACCATAAGATTATGACCTGAACTGAAATCAAGACTCCAACACTTAACTACCTGAGCCACATAGGTGACCCTGTATTTTTTTTAATTACAAAATTTGTTTAATTTAGACTCCCAGCTTCCTCCTACCAAGCAGACAGGAAACTCAACCTGAGATATTTAGAAGTTCTCCTACTTCAAGGCTTGAGCCCATCTTGTGGGGAAGTCCCACACCATCTGCCTCACAGTCCCTCTCACGTCACCTTCAATATCTTAGCCTCCCCTCAGGAGACCCTTCAGTTTATCTGAATAACATGGCTTCCCCAGGGCTACTCAGTAGGCATTGTGCTGTTGAATTTCCTGGCACTGTATATTTTTTATCACATGTGATTTTTTTTCCCTTTCGAAATGAATTATTTCTCTCCTGGGATTTAAGGATCAGAAACATGTTATTTAAGACCCAACTAGAAAGGACATTAATCCAAGGAAATACATCCAGAAACCAAGACAAAGGCAAACGTGGGAGTAACTTGACCAACACCCAAGTCAGGAGGGATTTTATATTTGATTTATTTGTATGAGGACAATGAATTCATTACCCTGGGTGTCATATCTCCCTGAGTTATTTCCCATCCTGACCTCCCTCTGCCCATATCACTCGTTTTCCATGGAAAAGTTAAGATCATTTATTTATACCGAATCTTCGGTTTCACTCTCTTCCCCTACAAGTCAAACACTTGTCAAATGCCAAGCCTTCCCCCACCTGCTTTGTCAACACAGAGAGAAGGAATAGCAAGAAAGAGAAAGGCAGGGCACACAGAGCTAGAAGGAACCAGAACCGGGGCCAACAGGAGTCGGGTGACAGAGTCACACAGGAACTGATGAGTTGCCATCCAGAACCAGCCCCCTGAGGTGTGTGGATCAGGTAGTGAAGAAAATTCTGGTTAATCTCTTCACTCCTCTGCTTCCTTACAGTTCCTATAACACTTTCACATAAATGATCTCCTTTATTCCCCTCAACAGGCTGGTGAGGCAGGGACTTTACACATATAGAAATAGGACTTCAGTGGAGAAGTGATCTGCCCTGAGCCTTTCATTACATTAATGGCAGGATGGGACTCCAATGGCCAATCTTTTTCTCTTATGTTCTTGGGGTTGGGACCATACAAGGTGAGAAAACAGGTTTGGAATCAGTAAGACATTAACTTAAATCCTTCCTTTAACATGTATCAGCTCTGTGACTTTGAGGAAATTCTTTTTTTTTTATTACTTTTTTAATCTTTATTTTTGAAAAAGAGAGAGAGACACAGAGTGTGAGTGGGGGAGGGGCACAGAGAGAGGGAGAAACAGAATCCAAAGTAGGCTCCAGGCTCTGAGGTGTCAGCACAGAGCCCGACATGGGGCTCAAACTCACCATCCATGAGATCATGACCTGAGCTGAAGTCGGATGCCCAACCGACTGAGCCACCGAGGAGCCCCCAATTTGGGGAAATTCTTTAATGATGCTCGGCTGGGAATTGTCCTCATTTTTCAAGAGTTTTCTAGTGAACAATGGTTGGCAGTTAAGAGGGGCTCGATCTCTGAGAATAAGAAGGACCACACTCATGTCCGGATCTATAGACACACAGACACCTGAGAATAAACACACACACACACACACACACACACACACACACATGCAGATTGGATAAGAAGTAGCGATACATATCCTATTTCCTACTTCTTCAAACTAATTTAGAAAGCTTTAGCCTTTAGATAAACTGAAAACCCTAGCCTAGCACTAAGTCACAGCCTGGAGCTGACACAGTCAGTTGCTCTAGTTCCAGTACTTCAAAATTAGCACTTTCAAAGCCTGTTTTGTATACATGCATGTAGTTATAGTGTAGGATTCAAATTCCAAGAGATCTTATTGAGTTATTGCCATATGTTTGTATAAGCTGCTTTCCAGAATTTGGAATGGAATTGTTGGATCATTCATGTTTTTGTCTAGTCCCCATTTTGGAATCTAGCACGTATTTTCTCTCCAAGCCTCCAGTCCTAAACTGAATATGGCTTTGACCTTGACTCAGTGAATAACAAATTGTTGGGGAGATGAAGAAAAAGTGTCTTAGGAGTGTCCTGAACCTCAGCGGGGACAAGATAGATTCAGACTTTCAGTTCAGGCAGGCATGAGGACATGCCCTGTTATGGATGTGGTGTTTCATTTCTACACCTGACGTTTCCCTCCATGTGGGGAACCTTATGGAGTAGAACGTTCCTGGATCCTTTCTGCTCCTTCACTTACTCTGCCGCAGGGAAGGTGGAGTGACTAACCTGATAAGAACTTTTGGGAAAAATAAACTGCCTTGCTCACTTCATCGCCTCCCATATTCATGATTTATTTCCAGGGCTGGTCTCTGCCCTAGCAGGGCAGCCGGTATAGCTCAGTGTATCAAGGGTCACCCCCGTCTGGCATGGCCATCACTATGTGTGGGAGTCTGTCTGATTCAAGCTCAAATCTTAGGAAGCCTACAGGCCCACAAATGAGACTCATAGCTCTCCATCTAGACCCTGTCCTTAAAAAGTTGATATTTGGCAGCTATTTCCCTTTACCTAACTGTTTAATTGGTTCAGAACTAAGACAGGGGAAAACAAGTGTTATTTATTGACCTTCCTCGGACTTTTACCATTCATGGGCATTCACGGCTTACCTGTAACCCTGCACCCCACAAAGGAACACCTCAAGGGGCTAGAGAAGTTTAGGGGCTGAACTGCTATATGCAATATAATAATACAGAATAGAGTAACAGAAATGAGCTGTCTGCCTGTATTGAGTGTATTTGTGGGCATGATTGCCCACACTCATGGTAGATTCATTTATATAAATTAGGCTAATTTACACAGAAAATAACTGAACCAAACTGAAATAAACCAGGGCCCATAGGCCTCTGGTGGTTAAAGCATGCTGTTACAGAAGTCAAAGTTGTGGGTTCAAAGCCCATTATGTTTAGTTAGTTCTAAAGAAGCAAAAACCTCTTTTGAGAAGTTAAGAGGCCATCTCACAAATCCACTTTATCGGTCACAGGGGAACCTCATGAAAGTGTGTAAATGCATCCACACAAATCCATTCCCACCAGAAGGAATGTAACTCAAAATACGACTCGTGTATAGGGAAAATGGAACTGATCACGGCATTGTGGGTATTCAATGTAATAGTAGACATCACAGTGTGAAAACATCTGTATTTAAAAAGAGAACACTTATTTATTGAGAAAATATTTATTACTCACCTTCTCTGGATGTAGGTGCTCTGGTAGAAATTGATGATCACAAGGTAGGATTTCCAATGATACTTAGCTACCAGGATGTAGTATGAGAAACATGGAAAGTTAACTAGAGAAGTGGAACTAAGTGTACCAAAATAAAGGAATAGGCAGGAAATTCTAGGAATTTTCCTTGTGGGTGAAGATGGTTAATGGAAATTCAGAGAAGATGTGAGCAGGATGTTAATGGGAGCAACGAGGAAGAGTGCAGGCTGGTAATGCTGCCCAAAAGATGTGCACCACATGGCAGAAGTGGTAAGATGATAATTAGTAGAAATTATTTATAGTGGGCAAACTAACCTCAATACAGAGAGTTCTGTTAAGACTGAGAGATTGTGGCACCTGGGTAGCTCAGTCGGTTGAGCATCTCACTCTTGATTTGTCTCAGGTCAGGATCTCACGGTTCTTGAGATCAAGCCCCAAGATGGGCTCTGTGCTGACAGTGTGAAGCCTCATTGAGATTCTGTCTCTCTGCCTCTCCCCTGTGCTTGTGTGTTCTCTCTCTCTCTCTCTCTCTCTCTCAAAATAAATAAAATTTAAAAAGAAAGACTGAGACATGAAAAGAGAAAAATGTTGGGGGGAAGAGATCACGGAATGGCTCAAAAGCTGAATGAAAGGACTTAATTCTATAGATAGTGCCAAGTCCTTGGGGACTGTTGGAAAGGAGAATAACATGATTGAACAATAAAGATTTTCAGATTTTAAGAAAACAAAACTGGTACCATACAGGATAGGTTGATGGGACAGAAGCTGGAGCGAGAAAAACTTTTAAGTGGATGATACATTATTTTGAAACAAAAGGAGCTTAACTAGCATGTTTGCAAACGCCTTTGGGGAGAAAGAAAAGGTACTAATAATGAAATGGAGGCACAATTATTAGCACTTAATGTCAGCTTAGATATGAAGAAGCGAGGAGTGAAGAGTCAAATCCAACCAAGGTTTCAGATGTCTGAGAAAATGGTGGTATAGGTTTATCACCATAGGAAGCCCATTTGGGTGTTTGGATTCAAACAGATGTTCCCATTCATCAGTGTTCCTCTATGCCCTGCTATTACTTGGCCACAAGCACAAAGTCCTGCCAACTCAGTCCTGCCTCATTCCTGCACCACAGAGAATCCAGACTTAAAGCTCCCCTGGAGCCCCTTCTTTCCAGGGAGCAGGCTTTGCCATTGTCTGCTAGTTTCATGGCCTCTACCAACAGCATCGACATCTTGCAACCATTCTGCATGGCCTGATCACCTACAATCAGAATTTGATGTTCCTATGTCAGGTCTGCATTGGATCTAGAACTCATATCTAAGGCTAAGTTCACCTCAGTGACCCTTTGCCAAGGTTCTGCTGCCTTTTCCCCAGGGTTACATCTGACTTCTGCCTCATTCTGCTTCACCTAGGCTTACTTACTTCAACATTCTGCTGTCTCCCTGGTTCTGAGAACTGCTGCCATTCAATCCTGTTTTCACCTGAACCAGACCTCTAACCGGAGACACCAGCTTGGGATGAGTTTGAGGCTGCAGCCTTGGTCCTTCTTCTTCAGAGATAATTAGCCCTTTTTGTCTTTGGTATCTGAACAAGCTCACTGCTTGGTTTCTTGGAACTCTAGTAAGATGATTGACTGAGGCTGTTCCCCTAGTTACAGTTGGTGAAAAAGGGGTGATTCACAATTTAAAATGTTGGGGAGGTAGTTCAACATAAGATATTGAAGCTGACACAAGGGGCCAGAGTTAGAAATCCAGATTTTGGAATCATCTGTGAAGATAAACACATAATTATGGTTCCTTACTGAAGAAAGGGTCCGATACACATGGAAAAATGAGTCAGCAAGTTGCACTAACAGCAAAACTTTGTATCCAGAAACACTCCAATTCTTATTGTCTTTTTAAAAATAAGACACTATTTTTAAAAGGAAAAAGCAGCTATATTTGGGAGAAGACAGAGCACTATTTCTTCTTCAATTTTTTTTTTTTGAGAAAAATAGATTTAAAAATAACTAGAGATTAAAAGCCTGAACAGTGAGAAAGTCTACCAATGGGGAAGTAGGAGAAAGAATAGAAAGGTCATAGACGGAGGATGGCAGGGCCACACGAGGGAGACAAGAGAGGGTGAAGCTGTGGTGGTCAGAGGTAACAAATCCCAAAGGGGTATTGAGGAGACAAATCCCCAGAGGGGCTGTGCTTTTTCTCATTCTTTTTAAAAATTCATTCATTTATTTATTTATTTATTATTTTTTGAGAGATAGTGTAAGCAGGGCAAAAGGAGAAGGAGAGAGAGAGAGTCTCAAGCAGACTCCATGCCCTGTGCAGAGCCCAATGTGGGGCTTGATCCCATGACTGTGAGATCGTGACCTGAGCTGAAATTAAGAATTGGACATTTCACTGACTGAACCACCCAGGTGCCCCTACTCTTTCCTATTCTTGCAGGGGAAGAATCTGTGATAGCCGAATAATGTAGGGAAACAGCCTTTGGTTTTGCATGTTTCTTCTCAGACAAGGGGTCCATCAGGAGGCCCTCTCAGCTTAGTAGCCGCCCTGAGAGAACACGAGTCTGGTGGAATGTGACGGCAGGGGCGCCTCATCCAGTCATCTGCTTTCGTGCGCATGTGCTGCGTACACGGGACCAGATCACATGGTGGAGAAAGAGAGAACAAGTGCAATGTTTCCAATTTAGTATCAAACAAAAATACATCACAGCCTCGAGCCAGTAGATATTCTGGGAATGGCCTTTTTTCCAGCCCCTTAAATGTAACCAGCTGGAAGTCTTTTTTAAGTGCTGTGCTATTCAACCTCTGACATGAAGGGTTTGCCATTTAATGGGGAAACTACTTTTCAGTGTTAGAGGTGGAATACCAAATCCTTAGCATATTCTCCAGGGATTCTAATTCCTTCTGATAAGATAGGTTTAATAGATAAAGACTTAAAAGAGCAGATCTGTTGTAAGTCTGGGAAGTATGGATATATAGATATGCAGATCTGAGGAGTATGAGACAGTGTTCTACCTCCCCAGGGAACCAGGCACCTTCAGATGAAAAGTCAAAAGAAAACATCTGAACTTCTCTCTTTCAGAGCCAATCTGGGATTCTGTTGAAAAACTATAGAAAATAATTGGGATGGGATAGTTTTAGAGTTATTTAATTTGGCTAGGAGTAAAGGAAGTCTCAAGGAGGTTGAGGGAATGAATAAATGGCAAGGTCTAGCACTAAACTTAACCCCATAGGATGTGTGCCCCACTAATATTCTTCTCAGAAAGCCCGTGTGGGACTTCAGAGAATACTGTGCCTGAATTCCAGTATCCATAATATTCAGGGGCCCAAGGAATTTGATAGACAATTACAGTGAAGGGGACCATAATGAAGGTTAAAAAACATGAGTTCAGGTCCTGTCTTGAGTCTTCATTACTTGTATGATTCTGTGCAAATTACTAACATTTTGTGGATCTTGGTTTACTGATCTTAAAAGTGAATAGATTCATATATGCTTTGGGACTGTCAAAGGTTTGAATGAGTTAATACATGAGAAAATTTGATAAACTGAGAAAGTACCAGGCCAGGGCCTTTCTAAAGCACAAATGGCAGTAGGGAGGTCTGAGAATTCAGATTCAAACTTCCCAGGAACTCAAATGTTGAAAGTGGCCTGGAGGAAGAAGTAACCCAATAGGTTTCATTTCTAAAACAACAGGGCTCTCCATCATTGATTTTATTGGCAGGTTAATGAAGAACCCTGATGCAAACAGGGTTAATAAAGCTGGCACAGTCTTACGTCTCATAGATACCACTCAAGATTTAGATGCTGCTGATGTTTGCTCGATAATAATGACTGGTCACACGATCTGTGAACAAATGTTTCCTACATAGAAACCTTAAATGGGACTCCTGACAAGAAACTCATATATAACAAGTAAGTAATGCAACCAGGTAGATCATGGTGAGGATTCAATGAAATGACTACACGAGTCAAAGCCCTACTAAGCACTAAGATTCTAGAACATAGAAGAATGTTAGCTTCTATGCCCATTCTCCCTTCATTCCCTGCTCAGAGGTTAAAAATAAGCAAAATAATTTAGAACCAGTTTGGTCATGTATACTCTTCTAAAAGTTGCAAAATGATTTGCAATTGATTTCTCCTTTTTATCCTTTTCTTTCCAAGTGCATTTTTCTCTTCTAGACTGACCAGCAAAATTGTACAAATTCATAGTGAAAAGTTTTCCATCTGGGCCAACCACATTACCTAAGTATTCTACTTCATTGACTGTGAAAATCAGTATTGTCTTTAAGAAGCATAGTTAGGGGTGCCTGGGGGGTTCAGTTGGTTAAGCATCCAAATTTGGCTCAGGTCATGATCTCACAGTTTGTGGGTTCAAGCCCGGCATTGGGCTCTGTGCTGACAGCTCAATGCCTGGAGTCTGCTTCAGATTCTGTTTCTCCCTCTCTCTCTGCCCCTCCCCTGCTTGTGCTCTGTCTCTCTGTCTCTCAAAATGAATAAACATTTAAAAAACAGAAACAAAACAAGTATGGTTAGTATTTAGGATTTCTTGTGGAATATCAAAAATGTTCTTAATTAGGACATTTCAATTTTTAGTATGAATATTTAACTGACCCAGGACAAGAGCAACAACAAAATGGTAGATTGACTCTGAGTATCTCAAGCTATTTGCTTACTTTGTTCTACTTGAAAAATAAAGCCTCAAATGGGCTTGAAGAAATAAATTTGAGACAAGTTTGAGGTGAACAAACAAACACTTCCACAAAAAACAACAACAAAAAACCTTTGTATCATCATTCTTCAGTAGCTGTTAGTTTCAAATGAATTAATACAAAGGAAAGGGCTTTGTAGATGTAGAGTGAAATCCCTAGTTCTCCTCCTTCCCTGGCCCACACAAGCCTGAGGGAGAATCTTCAAGAAGCACATGCAATAACATGAGTGTTCAGTCACAGAATCACTGGGATGGAACCATCATTGTCTCCCTCCATGGACAGGGGTGTGGTGCTGCTATAGCTAATGTTCTTTGCCCTTCAGTTTTCCATCCTTACTCCACCAACATTGCCACTGAAACATCTGATGTTGGTTTTGACACTCTCTGACCTGCCATTGTTGGCCTGATGATTCTCTTTGAGTAGCTGACAAGGCACTGGTACCCATGACATTGCAGATGCTACCTTTATCAGGAGATAGAAAGGACTTCCCACTGGTATTATGATGAGTATTGGGCTCTCTTAAAGAGTGGCTTCTTCTCAATTTCTTAAAAAGGAAGCCAGATGAAAATTACTTTCAAGGTTACGATTGAGGATATTGGTAGAACATAGAGGGCATGACACCCTAAAGTGTTCCTTGGTCTGTGTTAAGTTTTCTAGGTATGCCATAACAAACTTTCACAGACTTTGGGACCACAATAGAAAGATATTCTCTCATATTTTTTGAGGCTAGAAGTCTGAAATCAAGGTTTTGACAGGGCTGTACTTGCTCCAAAAAACTACAGAGGATGTTTCTTCCTTTCTTCTGGATCCCAGTGGCTGTTGGCATTCCTTGTGGCTGTATCTCTCTAGTCTCTGCTCTGGTCTCCACATCACCATCTCTCCTCCCAAGGTCTCTTCTCTGAATATCTCTTATAAAAACATTTCTCATTGGGTTTAGGGCTCCACTGATAATCCAGGATGATTGAATCTCTAGATCCCTTAGATTAATTATATATGCAAAGACCTTTCTCCAAATGAGATCACATTCATAGATTCTAGAGATTAAGACATATGGACACATCCTGTTGGGGGACATCATCCAATCTTCTACAGCGTGCTGCATGGATGATAGACTTCAGAGGGCAAGTAAGCAAGGGCCCTTGTCAAGAAGCTGTTTATTAGTTCAGGAGAGAGATGGTGGTGATTTGGACTAGGCAGTTGTGGTAGAGGCCATGAGAAGTTGTCAGTATTCTGTGTGCATTTTAAAGGTTGAACTGGAGGGAACTGCTGCTGAACGTATGCTGCTAACATAGGTTATGAAGATTAAGAGCAGTGAGGGGTGGCTCCAGAGGTTTGGGCCTGAGTAGCTGGATAATAGGGTTTTCACTTACTGAGTTGCCCAAAATTTGGGAAGGAACAGGCCTAAGGGGAAAATCAGAAGTTGAATTTTGCACAAGTTGCGTTAAGAGGTCTATTAGATATCTGAATGAAAATGTGAGAGAGTCAGTTGGATACATAAATCTGTACACAGGAATGAATAAGACTTGGCTTTCTAAAGCTCACGCTCATGGTTTGGAGAGACGTATATATATAGGCACACTATGCCTTGATAAGATCTACGGAAGAGGGAGAGATGAAGTCCCATGTGGCCCAACAGAGGAGGAATGTGGCTGTTCTGAAAGGGTTTTTGTTGGCAGCCTCCTAAGAGGAGCTCCTCAGTCGTTTGAGAGAAGCTTCAGGCAAGGAATCACCCTGAGGGACAAGAGAGTGAGAGGAAGAACAGTAGCAGAGAGAGGGCACCTTGACAACACCAAGGCACCACTAAAATCTGATTTACAGGCAGAGAGCCCAAGGCACTTCTGCTCTGAAGACTTGTCAGTGCCCAGGGAGGAGTATGTCTCCATCAGGACAGAAGAGAATGTTACTGCAGAATTCACCCCAGCCTCACCTGGAACAGCAGAGAATGGCAGTAGGGCACACAGGAAGAGACCACCATAGCATCTAGGACAGGAAAATTGCAAACACATGGGAGAAGGCCCATGACTCCCAGAGAACCAGAAGGAAATGACCTGTATACAACTCTGCTCCTGGTCAGATGTGAATTCCTGCCCAGTTACTAATATATGTTTCCCTTTGTGCTCTTGGCTTTTGTGAGCTGGGAGACATGATTATCCTTTCACTGGATGGTTAAAGGTGGGAGAGCATTACAGATAGAACAGCACGTACAAACACCAGAAGTATGGAGTGCCGTGGTATATATACAGAGTCATGCAGTGTGCTGTATCAGCCAAATTCAAGCTCAAATTCTTTCACTTTATAAAAAGGGATTTAACTTTTGATTGACTTCTCCTAGTTTTAATGAGTGGGTGTTAAGTGGGTACACACATAAATACACATTCCTTTTGATGGTAGCTTTGTATCTCTGTATTTGTGTGCACCTACCTGTGCTTGTGTGCTTGTGGGTAATCTCAATGTATAAGCCTGGGAGTTGAAATTAATTAAGAAAAAGGAAAAGAGAGGAAAAATATATTTGTACCTGTCACATACATGTCAATTTTCTTGGTGAAGTCTTAAGTTTCCTTGCAGTGAGGGAGGACAGAGCTGGGAGCTCTGCTTCTATAACAACCCATGAGGCAGGATTATTGCTTGCAGCCAACGTTAAAATGACTACCTGTGCAATATGAAATCCTGTTAGGATGCAAACAGGACATGTTGCCCAGAGCTTCCTATTTCGTTAGAATTTTGGGCTTCTGAAGGTCACATGCAGGTGTAATATTTTTTTGGAGCATTAAGAAAAGATGGACACAGAAAGCAAAACACTTGCTAGGTGCTCCTTGAGCTATGCCTGTGGGCTGTCCCTGTCTATGATCGTGTCCTATCCTCAGTGACATCACCTTCTGCACTTTGCACCATGTGTTCCTAGTGGTCCACTGCTCAGCCCTAAAACCAGGGAAAGTGCAAATTTCAAGAACAAAGACTGAGAGCCTCACTCCTGGGTGAGCTTTGCATCATGAAACCAGAGCTGAAAGGTACAAAGGTGAGTCCAGCTAATAAGGTGGCTTATTCTGATTTTTATCCAAAGTTTTTTTTTTTAAACATCAAGTTAAAGAAATAAACAAGATGGGTGAGTCTCAGCCAAGATAAGATCTTAAAGTGGACAGGAACCTCTTAGAATCCCACACTGGGGACGTTTGTCTTGTTTGTTAGGATATGATAATGACAATGGCAATCTTTCTTGTTAAATTTCCTTGGTATTTCTACCTTTTTCCAATTGCTTTACCCTTCTCTGCTTACTGCCATCAGGCTCAACTGAGTTACACTGACTCCAAAGTATTGGCTAATTCTTTTTTTAAAAAGTAGGAAAAAAGGAAATAGAAGTCCATTCTGCTCCTCCCTTCTGACTGGGGGGCAAGCACAAAGATACTTGCTTGTTTTCGTGATGCAACCAAACCCACACATAGTTGTATTGATCCCATGCAGAGTCTGCTGAGTCAAAACGCTGATTGATGAGTAGGGAAGTGACAGTATTACTCAGTAATAAAAATTGCAGATAGATCTTGTGGTTCATAGTCATTTACTGACACAAAAATGCTTTGTCTCTTATAATTAGGAGGACAATCCCACAACTGTTATCTTTAAAAAAAATTGTAGCTTGTCAGAGTCTAAAGAGTGGCCAGGTCTAGGAAATGCCCTCAGAGGCACCTGGTGAGGGAAAGGGACCAGCGTGCTGGCAGGGTTACGTGTAGTGAATGGTGTTGGGCCTTTGCTATATCACAGTATTCTGACATTCTCAGGTTCATGTAAGTGGATACAGGCCAAGAAACAGGGCCTTAGTGACCAGCATGGGCACTAAGATCCCAGAAACCATTATAGATCCCCACATTGGTGACTGTGGCAGGTCTGCGGCCATTCTCAACATGCAGAGTCAACAGATTCTTGACAGTGAGCCCCAAACAGGAATCAGGCTGAGATTTCCTTCTAGGAAGATTCTGCTCCCTTCTCTAAGTCAGTCTTTTGGACTCTAATAATTTGGAGATGACAAAGCTAACACAAGAAACTATTAATGAGCATTTGACGACAAGATATGAATATGATGAATAAGACAGCTAAAGTTACAATATTAAGCAAAATATTAAAGAATTCTGTTGTAAGAGGGCTTAAACTATAAAACCGTATTTTATGGATCAGATTACCTATACTGAGATCCATCATATTTGTTGGGTAAAACATCAAGTGAACCTTCTTTTGTCACTTCTCTGCATCTACCACCATCCTCCCTGTCCTGGTAACCTCTCCAATCCTCCTGTCCAATGCCTATCTCCTCTCAGTTAAGCAGGGATAAATTGCTTCCAGATTCTGGTCTATTTTTTTTTTCCCTCTAGGCTCAGGTCAAACCAAGAGTAGCCTTAATGAAGATCATGGATATTGAACTACACTTTACCAGAGAAGGGCAAGATTTCCTCCTATAAACAGGGAAGGCCACTCCCCATAGCAATTTTATCACTATGGCTGTCCTGCATTTGTTTAAGGAAGTGGGACCCAGACATTTTGAGGTGCAAGGAAGCATACTGCAGTCGATGAAGAAAGGTTTCCCAACCTCTTTTTAAAGGTTATTCTACCCATTGTTTGGAAATATAAACATTGACAAACAAGAATTTAATTTTCCCCACTTTGCTTACCAAATCAGTGGTAACGTTCCAGTCCCCAATGCTCAATTTGGAAAGATTCAGTGAACCTGTACACTGAAAATGAATTACACCACAATCAGATCCTGAGCCCTTCTGAAGCTGTTAAGCCTCAATATATATGTTTTTAATATTAGTTTATGTGGATTTAATATAAACCAAGTATCCTAGTTAATTAAACATGTTGCTAGGAATATTTTCAAAACTTAATTCAAAGTCATATTCAATAGCCTTGGGCACCATTTTCATATCACTGGAGTATTATCAGTTCATCCTGGATGAGTAATAAACACTAGGAAATAGACAGTGAATAGTGTGTGTTTTCCTCATTTTCCTAATACTAGCTATTTACAAAACAAAACAAAAACACTGAATCTTTGTCTTCCTGGTAACCCCACATGATTTCTCTCTCTCTCTCTCTTTCTCTGAAAGAACTCTAGCAAAAATGTAAAAATGCTCCAACAAAGTCTGAAAGCACATTTACTGTAGCTACCCTGAGATATTTTGTCTCTCAGAGCAGAATTGGTAATGTTTGGAGACACTTTTGATTGTCATAATCGAGGTGACAGGGTAGGTTGCTGTGACATTTAGTGGGTAAAAACCAGAGATGCTGCTCAACATTGTAAAGACACAGGACAGCTTCCACAACAAAGAGCTAACCTGTGCAAAAATGTCAATAGTGCTGAGGTGGGCAACCCCTGCCATAGAAAATGAACTTACTGAACAGAAAGTGTCACACATGTGTAAAAGGCAGCCGGTCACAAAGAAAATAAAGGCTTCCTCTCCTTCTGAAATGTAGGCACACACACGATTCTGCACACATGCACATGTGCAAGACTCAATCCTTTGAGAAACAGCTACAGCCCACCATTCTTCATCAGCTTTCTCCTGGCATTCCTGTGCAGAGTGTTACCTTTTAACCCTGAAATGATGCACTTATTGAAAGGTACTACTGCCATATAATGTAAATCAGACTCACATTATTAATTTCAATTAACCAAAATAAATACATGTCTAAGTGTACTCAGCTTTGTCTCCCCACTTAGCACATATGCTCCTTCTCTTTCTTACCTACTAAGATATGTGTCTTCTCAGCACACAATAGAAAGCTAGCCTCAAATAAGGTTTCAGTGCTTGTTGATGGATGGTGTTTATTTATTTGCTTAAATTTATAATCATTCACTCCTTTAAATGAAGCACAAAACCAAAATAATCAAGTCACAGTGGAAGACATTTAAAACAAAGAAATAAAAACGAAAAACAATTCCATATTGTTTGGATGCATGATCACATGGCATTTGAAAGCCTGGTAGAAGAAACCATTCATTTATCTATCAAACATTCAGAGAACCGCTATTATGTGATTGGTTATTGGGAACATAGTGATGAATGAATAGTTCTCTCCTGTGAAGTCTAGACATATAGAAGGCACACAAACCACCAGTTAGATGGAAGTGTGATAATCCATATACAGGTACAAGGTGGTGGGGAGGGGTTTGCTCTTTGGGTCTGAGAGACATCTGAAAATTTTTGATACAGATGGCTGAGTAAAAATTTTCCAAATGAATGATAACACAAAGGTATTATATTATCGGCAGAGCGAAAACATGTAAGCAGAGATAAGAGTATGGAAGCACATGGTAAAGTTAGGCAGATGTTAGCCTGGTAAAATTGAACTGCCAGATGAGTTAGGTAGAGGTAGAGCTTAAATCATAAATTGAGGATAAATAGTGAAGGGGCATATAAATCAGACTGAAGGCTTTGGTTTTGTCTATAGTTAGTGTTTACAAAGGGGATCTCTTGTTTATTCAGGTACAAGGTTCTGTGCATGATGGTAGGATGGTTTGGACCTGGAGAGAGTTTTAGAGGCTGAAAAGTTTGATGGGTGAGGAGGTTAAAATTCAAGCAAGAAACACCAGCTTGCTTTAATAGACACCAAATCTACTGGTCTAGATGTAATCATTTTCTATGCAGTTGGGAGACATTCATGCAGTGCCACTGGCCAAGAGCTTTCTTTTAGGAACTGGCACACCCATCAATGAACACCTGTCATTTCTGTGGCAGGAATTCATGAGGATGCATGGCTGCTGTGAAGTGGCCCTGGGGATGAACGGAAGCCTCCAGAATCTGCTCTTCTGTCAATCACCCCTTGCCTTCTGTCTTCTCCTGATAACGCAAATAAAGGAAAGCAGAAGCTATTGCACCTCAAAGACCTGCTAGAAAATGTAGGACCAAATCACAAGACCATAGACATGGGTGAGAAGCTGTCATTAAACCTGGTCTGTTGGGTGCCTGGGTATCTCAGGCAGTTAAGCATACAACTCTTGATATCCACTCAGGTCATGATTTTGTGGTTTGCGGGATCGAGCTCTGAATCAGACTTTGCTCTGATAGCTTGGAATCTGTTTGGGATTCACTCTTTCCCTCTCTCTCTGCCCCTCCCCTGCTAGCTCATGCTCTCTCTCTCTCTCTCTCTCTCTTTCAAAGTAAATAAACTTAAAAAAAAAAACATTGTCATTTTTGCGCGTTAGGCCTTCATCCAACAATTGTGGCAATGTCTTGTCAATTTCTTCTTTATTGAGAAGAAATTTCTCATTTCCTCTTTTACTTCCGCACCATTTTTATTAAAAAATAAACAGTTTCTTAAATTATAAAATAATGTATATTTATTAGTTGGAAATTTGGGCTATCCAGAAAATATATAAAGAAATACAAATCAGCCAAATTTCCAAGTTCCAGAGACAATCACTGCTAATATTGGCAGGAAGGGTGCATGATATAGTCAGATAAAAACTCCATGTTCTATTTCATATAGTGTCCAAGACTAATTTGATAACTTTTATTTGGCTTGAAACTCAGTCACTAAATAGGATCTGTGAATTAAAAAGAGAGACTATCACTGCTCTCTCAAATCTTACTTACCTTCTTTCAGCTAACCTAACACCAGGTAATAATGATTTAGACCCAACAAAACATGCACCAACTCTTTGCATCTGGCATTTAGTGTATCTTCTAATGAGGTACTAAGTAAGTGGGTTGTTACATGAGTGGGCCTTTGTGAAAGAGTATGAGTTGCTGCGTTTTTATTTTAGGCGCTTGGGTGGAATGCAATAGCTGTTGAAGACAACTCTCTAGTCACAATTCCATGTGTTCAGTGGCCAATAATGTTAAAACTCATAGGCCCATTTTATATTGACAGCCATTCTTTCTTCATTTTACTGCAGCCTGAATAGTAGAGATGCAAGGGATTGATCTTCATTTGTGAAATGGGATTCTTTTCATTCAGTAACTAATGGATTTGGGAGAGTATGTTTCCTCTACAGCTCCTGGTGACATCTGGAGACAAATCTTCATTCATTCTGGTCAAATTATTTCCCCATTAGACACAAAATCACTGAAAAAGATCCACTGGAATCAAATTGAATTATTGCTCTCTTGGCTTCCTGATGGAGAGTTCTGCAGTTCAGTCAATGCCCGGTGGCTCTGGAGAACTATGAACAGCTGCTGGGTAGGGCCAGCTCCTGGCATCAGCAGGGAGGGCAGCTACCTTCCCAGTGTCTCTGAGGGCCTTCTGCTGCTGCATATCACCTTAACTTTTAATACTTAATTTTAATACTTAAAATTATTGCTTTGGTGGCACTGGATGTCCCACATTCAATGCCAAGAGGAAGAAAAAAAGTAGAAATAGTGTGGAGAAGGCAGGAGGTAGTACTTTTGTGCCCACACTGTGTGTCAAGGGGCTCTCCTTACCTAGGTTTTTAAAATCAGTAGACTGAGCTACAAACAATGCCCAGGCATTGTCAACAGCAATGCTCAGTACCGGGTCATTGTCCTAGATCCCTCTGAGGGTAGCCATGATTTGTTTGCTCTTTAGCTCCATGGCACAGCAGCTCTTGGCCACATTCACCTGCTTTGCTAACTGATTCTGGCTGCCTCCACTGAAGAACTTTTGAAATTCTCTTTTGGTGAACTGAATTTTGGCTTCTTGCCCTTCTCTACTCTCTTCATTGGTAGACATTTCTTGGTGATATTAGATGGAGAACTATCCACTCCAGCCCTAAAACCATACAAGCTGGACTCCAGGGACATATTGCTGTCAGCCAGATGTTTCCCCACCCCATCCCACAAAGCACTCTCAGGAAAACAACATGCAGAATTCTTACCACTCACTGACTGAAGGTATCTCATGTTCCCTTAGCAAGTGAAGTCACTGACTGTGACTCTAGCTCCAACCATTGCTCTCTCTCGCTCTCTCTCTCTCTCTCTCTCTCTCCCTCTTAAAATATTTACAGGATATCTAAAATGCTACTCTCACTATCAATTTTTCCCTATCAGGGTGCTGGAAAGGAGGGGTAAGTGCAAACTCCATGATCATTGCCTCTTATTCTTATGAGACCGTGGCATGTCCAACTCTGCACGTGAGACTCAGAGAAAGGCCTCAGAATTTTGCTTTTAATTAGTGAGAGAAAATGGGCAGCCAGCTTCTTAGAGCAGGCTCTAGCTTTCCAAAGCTGCAAATCTCTTTTCCTGGATGGTTGCTGTAGCCCAAATGTCCAGGTTTCAAAATACTATACTTACTTTCCACTAAGAAAAGGGTGTGTGCTTCCAAGAAGGCAGGATGTCCAGCTGGCTAGTAGTCCCGACATTGTCTCAGTCCCCACCCAGCCAGCCAGTAGGAAGCTGGTCAGGTCAGGTGCTTGACCAACCCTCCTGTTGCCTCTACCCCCGGACTGCCTCCTAAGCTTTAGCCATGAGTTGACCATTCTGTTAGGCTGAACTAAGACTGAGGTTATGGGCAGGAGGTATGTATTCCAATAATATTAAAAGGTAGAATTGATTTGGACTTGGTGACTGCCTGGGAGCTTTGAGTTAGGGAGCTGGGGAACAACATGGGATTCCTAGATTCTGGGATGACTGGGAGCTCTGCATGGACTACAGAAGGACCATGTTGGAAGAATACTGGTTTGTTCTGCCACCTATTCATTCTTTCAACAAATATTATGTATTTTTGTGTTATTATTTTAGCATAGTAAATAATATTAATTTACCTTTTAATTTGTTTGTTATTTTAAATTTTTTACTCCCATTTACTAATTTTTCACTCTATGACAGGCACTAATTCAGATGTTGAAGATCTAGCAGTGAACAAGACAGATGAAAACTCTGCCATCATGTAGTTTATACCATAATGGAGGGAGACAGACACTACACAAGAAACCTAAGTAAAATGCAGATTATGTGTTATTGTAAGGGATCTGAAGAAACATAAATTGTGAATATTGAGTGGGGTGGAGGTGGTGAGGAAGAGAGGCCTCATGGAGGAATGACCTTTGACCCTATACCCCCCAGAAGATGAAAGAATGGCTCAGAGAGGAAGAAGTTCTAGGAGAAGGAAGAGGAAATGCAAAGACCTTCATGCGTAGGTGCACTTGGCCTGTAGAGGAAGAAGGAGGAAGACATAGTGGACAGAGTGAAGTAAATGGGAGAGTTGTAGGAGATAAGCTGAGTAAAATCATCAACAAAATGAAAGAAAGCCTATGGAATGGGAGAAAGTCTTTGCAAACCATATTATCTGATAAGGGGTTCACCTCTAAAATATATATATGAAGAACTCCTATAACCCAGCAGCAAAAACAAAAACAAAAACAAAATCTAAAAAAACAAGCAGATAATCTAAATAGACATATTTTCCCCCAAAGAAAACATACAGATGACTAACAGGTACAAGAAAAGGTGCTCAACATCCTTATTATCAGGGAAATGCAAATCAAAATTGCAGTGAGATTATCACCTCACACTTAGTAGGAAGGCTACTATCCAAAAGGCAAAGAATAACAAGTACTGGTAAGGACATAGAGAAGAGAAGGCCCTTTGCATTGTTGGTGGGAATGTAAATTGGAGCAGCTACTGTGGAAACAATGCAGAGGTCTCCCTCCACCCCCAAATTAAAAATAGAACTACCATCTTATCCAGCAATTCCACTTCTGGGTATTTATCCAAAGAAAATGAAAACACTAACTTGAAAATATATATGCAACCCCATATTCATTGCAGCATTACTTATAAGAGTCACAATATGGAAACAACAGAAGTGTCTGTTGATGGGTGAATGGATAAAGAAAATGTGATATATATATATATATATGTATATATATATATATATATATATATGTATATATATACACACACACACACACACACACACCAGAATATTATTCAGCCATAAAAAAAATCTTGCCATTTTGAACAACATGGATAAACCTTGAGGGTATAATGCTAAGTGAAATAAATCAGGCAGAGAAAGATAAATACCATATGATCTCATTTATATGTAGTATAAAAAATGAACTCATAAATAATATAGAGAACAGATTGTTGGTGGCTAGAGGTGGGGGGGGTGGGGGGGGTAGGTGAAATGAGTAAATGGAATCTAAATGTACAAACTTCCAGCTATAAAATAAATAAATCCTGGGATGTAACATGCAGCATGGTGACTATGGCTATTGTAAGCGATAGCTACAATGTGCTATTGCATTGCATCTTTGAAAGTTGCTAAGACAGTAAATCTTAAAAGCTCTCACTATAAGAAAAAAAACTATGTGTGGTGATGGATGTTAACTAGACTTATTGTAGTGATCATTTTGCAATATATACAAATATAGAGTCACTGTATTATATACCTAAAACAAATGTAAATGTAATACATCAATTATACCTCAGAACAAACCAACAAAAGACAACCAACCAATCTTGGAGCCCTCCAGTGTGAAGAGGTCAGAAGACGAGGAGGAACTAGTGAAGGAATGTGAGAAGCGGTAGCCTGGGAGGTAAAAGAAACACTAGAAGAATTTGGTGCCTCAGAAGTGATGCTTCAGGGGTAGGTAGTGAGGACAGACTGGTTACCTCCTGGATCAGCTGTCTAAGCAGTCACGGTGGTCCTGATGAGAACACTTTAAGGTTTTAGTGGAGTAGAAAATGGGGATGAACACTTGATTGGCATGAGATCAAAAGATAAGAGGAAGGGGTGATTGAGCCATGGTGAGTATATGTAACTCTCTGGGAATTTTCTTGAAGAAAATAAGAAAAATGGGGACTATAACTGTAGCAGGAAGTGGAGAAAATTTTTTTTCTTTCTTAAGATGGGGAAATAATTTCATGTGTATAGGAAAATGGGAATGACCCCAGAAGAGTAGGAACATTGGATAATGCAGTAGAAAGTGGTGATTTCTAGACACACGTCTTTGAGTGGATAAGAAGGAATGGGATCATGGACACTAGTGGACAGTTAAGCTTAGTTAGGAGCAGGCACTTTTTGTCCTCATTAATAGGAAGAAGGGCATGGCATATGGGCACCCACAGAGAGAGGTAGAAAATTATGGAAGTTCTCTCTGCTCTTTCTTCAGTGAAATGGCAAATAGTAACCAATTGATCAGCAGGAAGAGGGAGGAGGTTTTAGAAGTTTGAGGAGAGAGAAGGAATGAAATAGTCATCTCAGCAAGTAGAAGAATAAAATGCAGTATGATTAGACAACACTAAGGGTCACATTGACGTCTGTGCTCATAAATTTAAAGTGAGACCAGGTGCAGGTGCCGAATGGAGGTGAGTTGAATTTTTTAACAAAAGTTGAGGTTTTAAGCAATGTGATTATGACAATGGAACAAAGGGTCAAGGCAGTGGAAGGTCAATGGAGGGAGGGATTATTTCAAACTGGGTTAGTAGGGAAAGGAGGACAGGAGAGTAAAGAGAGACTAAAAATATGACAGGCTTGCAGGGAGTAAGTAAATAGGAAATGCTGAATGGACAGTGTGCCACTTGGCATTGAAATTATGGAAGTGTTGCAGTTGCTGATTGTGTGCAAGTCTAAGACATAATGAATTTAAGTTGCTTACAAGATATTCAGACTGAGATCATCAGAACTGGTTCACGAAGTAGATCAAGAAGTTCAGGGCTAAAGATACAAGGTTGAACCAAACTACGGGAGTGAAGTGGTCAGAATTGTCCAAGAGACCAGAGAGGGAGGAGGTACTGACTTCTGCCTATTGGTCTGGAAAAGAAATCAGACCTTTCTATTGTTGTTGAGAAGTAGAAGCAAAATTATTCAACTCCTTTGGACATGCAGCCCATTTGTGTACGCACACAGTGATGTCACATAGTATGATACAAGGTCCCATTTTGGGTTGGGTCCTGGGTCCCTTAAGAGAATCCATGTCTGAGGGTGGGGTAACTGTGTAATGTTGGGGACTCCAAACTTTCATTTTCAAACTTTACCACTTGCAAAGTTTTGCCAAAAAGCTACACTGGATTTTTCACCTTTCCAGGAATTATAAAATTTATCAGCATAATCACTCATTAAATTTGCCCATCCAGAAAGAGGGAAATGTCTAAGAAGGCTCAAACACGAATGCATGTTCCCTGGCAGAGGAAACTGGAGCTCTCTTTGGGCAACGAGACCCAGTGAGAGTCCTGCAATTAGACAAGGCTTGAAGCACCAGAGATTTTTAGAATATTCTGTTGCAATGGAACTCAATTTTTTATCGATCTCCTTTAGGAAAAGGCTAATTATTTTTTATTCTCTTCACTGAATTGCCAGCAGTGTGGTTTCTCAGGCCCATTGCTTCCATATATATAAAAGTCATTGTGCTTCCTGGTGGGTTCATTGTCTTTCCTCAACACCAGACAGCCTTGGATTTCTAATTTTTAAATGAAGGCACCAATCACAACACTCTTCTTATGTTTACCCTTTGCAATGCATGAAGAGAATTATAGCAATGTGAGGGGAAACGGCTGAGCCCAGGTCATGATGATGAAACCCACACCCTACCACTTCTTCCCTAGTGATCCTCTAACATACATGGGCCTGAGAGTCACATGGAGAGCTCTTTAAAACAGTTTCCTGGGCTTCCAGACATTCTGACTTAGTGGATCTGGAATAGGACCTGTGAGTTAGTAGTGTAACAAGCACACAGGTGATACCAATTCTGCCGGTCTGAGGACCATACTTTGAGAACCACTGTCTACACAACAATAGGGAGGAATTGAATCCTAAATACTAATATATGTGATTCGTTTACTCAAGCTTCCATGACAGAGTACCACACACCAGGTGGCTTACACAACGGAAGTTCATTGTCTCACAGTTCTGGAAACTGGCTGGTTTCTTTGGTGGCCTCCCTCCATGCCTAGTAGAGGCCACTTTGCCCTATGTCTTCACATGGTTTTCCCTCTGTTTTTGTCAGCAGTGGTACTGGGGACTAAGGCCCACCCATATGGCCACATTTGAATATAACTATCTCTTTAAGATTTCCAAATACAATCACATTCTAGGGTTCTAGGCATTAATACATCAACAGATGAATTTGGTGGAAGGCATCTAACAACACCCCTCTGTGGTTTTAGCCCCATGAAGACTGAGCCTCCCTCACAAATACTGCTGAGAAAGGGCAGCATTCCAAGGAGGCCTCAGGTGGTCTCTGAAAATTCTGAAGGCCTCATGGAAAGCTGAGAAGGGTGAAAGCAACAGCAGTGTGACTGGGGCAGTGTCTGAGTAGTGAGGTTTGGCAGGCTCAGCTAACTGCAGAAACCCCACATGGTCACAGACAGCTTGGTGCTCCCATTCTGACTTTTCTGAAGGCCTTGCTTCCTTCCAGCCTGCACTCTGTCAACTTCATTCACTCAATTCATGTTTCCTAAGTGCCTATAACATGCCAGGGCGTATTCTAGAAGCTGAGGAGGCCATGGTGAACGAAGGCACTTCTACTAGCGTGCAGTCTGGGGGGACAGACTGTACACAAATGCACTAGTAGATACGGAGAGCAGAGATAGACACCATGAAGGACGTATGTCATAGAGAGTCCTAGAGGCTGTGAGGGGCCGTGTGCACCCATCCCTGCACTTTCAGGAACCCGGGGCCCTCTCTCACTTCCTCAGGCAAAACCTGTTGTGAGGAAAAAAAACAAAACAAAACAAAACAAAACCTACATGTGGAGGGGTACCTGGGTGGTTCGGTCGGTTAAGCATCTGACTTTGGCTCAGGTTGTGATCACAGTCCATGAGTTTGAGCCCTGCGTCTGTCTCTGTACTGGCAGCTCAGAGTCTGGAGCCCCCTTTGCATTCTGTGTCTCCTTTTCTCTCTGACCCTCTCCTGCGCATTCTCTCTCTCTCTCTCTCTCTCTCTCTCTCTCTCTCTCTCTCTCATATAAATAAACGTTAAAAAAAATCTACATGTGGAAAAAACCTGAGCAGCCCGGTATCTGAGAAAACACACCCACGTGTAAAGCACACACAACAAAAACACTGAGTGTATTTTGATGCTAAGTCCCCTCCTCCCTGCCTCAGAATCTTCAAACCTTTTATTTTAGAGCAAGAGTTAAAACCATTTGGCAACGGTTCTCTCTGAGAAGCCAATGAAATACATGGATGTTTCATCCAGAAAAAATGCATAGGAGTCTATGCGGGAAATTTTATGTGCAGCTTTAGGGGTTTTACAGATTTTCTGAAGTCTTCCATGGACTCAGACAAGGATCTCTCCTTATGGTCATAACAAGGACAGTTGGAGCTACAAGTTTTGAACTTACCAGACAGTTTTCTAAAGCCCATACTTGCATTATTTCATTTAATCCTCACAAAATAACCGTATATAACTATTGTTATCCTGTGAGCCTATTGAAGATGAGGAAAACGTAAGCAATGACTCAAGAATCATAGTCACAGTCACATTCACATTTGGTCTCTGCCTTTTCCTCTTATTTTGAAATGCTTCAAGGCTTACAGAAGAGTAATAAAGTACAGAGACTTCTCATATACCCTTCGCCTAGCTTCCCCTGATGCTCACATGTCACGTAACCATGCTACATGGATCAAAACAACAAAAATGATACTGATCGGCTAAATGAAAAAGAAGGCGAGAAAAAACTGCCAGATGAGCAGACACTGAGCAACAAGCACAGCTGTCTTGGTTTGCTGGCAAAATACCCCATTCAACTGAATTGTCTGTGAAGTTTCAGTGAATGATATCAGGGTATTTGGGATTCACCATGATGCCTATGTAATATAAAGAAAAGTTTAAGGGGATTCAGCATTCTTTTTTTTTTTTTAAGTTTATTTATTTATTTAGACAGAGACAGAGAGAGAAAATGAGAGAGAGAGAGGAGGGGCAGAAAGAGAGGAAGAGAGAGAGAGTCTCAAGCAGGCTCCATACTGCCAGCACAAAGCCTGATGTGGGGCTTGAACTCACAAACTGCGAGACCATGACCTGAGCACAAACCAAGAGTAGGACGCCTAACCGACTGAACCACCCAGACACCCCAAGGGGATTCAGTATTGTCTTTAAGAATTAGTAAGTTATCAGAACCTTCTCTTCTGGTGATACTACTTTGGGATCCACAATAACAAGAGGCCTAGGAGTATTTGGGAGAGAGAAATAGAATATTAGAGAAACTGCATAGTGTAGCTGTCAAATGTGCAAACTCTGAAATAAGGCTGCCTGGATTTGAGTTAATTAACTCTATGACTTTTGGCATGTCACTTATCTATCACCTTTGTGACTCTATTTTCTTATCTATAAAATGAGAAGAACAATGGTCCGAATTCAAGCTCTTATTGAGATTAACTGAGTTAATATATATTGGATTTCTAGTAAATGCAGTGGGATAAAACTTGGATGGGTGCCCAAGGTATCCACCCCACTGGTCCCCACCCCCCCCTTTTTTAAAGATTTCTTTTTTTCGTTTTTTTTTTTAATTTATTTAATTTTGAGAGAGAGCAAGAGCTTGAGTTGGGGAGGGGCAGAGAGTGAGGGGGACAGAGGATCCGAAGCAGGCTCTGTGCTGATAGCAGAGAGCCCAATGTGATGCTCAAACTCATGAACTGCGAGATCATGACCTGAGCCGAAATCATATGCTTAACCAACTGAGCCGCCCAGGTGCCCCCACTGGTCCCTTTCTCTTTGGTTTACTCCCTCCCTCCTTCCATCAACTCAGGTTTATTCTGCCACAATCCCCAGCTCTAGGGGATTCTTTAGCATGGAACATCAGCAAGATAGACAGAATTTTCCTTTGTTTATGGATTTTTCTCTTAGAATAACTTCAATATGTTATTAAACTAAAAAACAGTTTTCCTCAAGGATGTAACGCAATGAAGGGTATAAAGGGTGACCTTTCCACTGTAACCTTCTACTATAATTTTGTGAGCTTTATAACCATGGACTTTGACTCTGCCTCACAGCAGTTACTAGACAGAGCTGAGTGGGAAGGATTGTTACATCAGAGCATCCTCAATGTCAGGCAAGATCAGCCACATGGGAAACATAGCAGAGACAAGGCTCTATCTTCTCCACGTTCTCATCCTAAACACAGCATCTGGGGTTTGCAAGACATTCTAAGCCTCCTAGGTTCAGGTGTGTGGGTAGTGGCTTCCTCTTTTCTGGTGTTATAGAAGGAAGAGTACCAGTGTCCCTTAAAAAAGGGGGTTGTCAATTCTCTACATATTCTTGCCCAATTACTGCTTTCACACCGAGGAAAGGATGAAAGTCCACCCTGGCTATGCTTCTGGTAAGGACCATGTAGGATCTGAGCTCTTGCTCTTCTTGAAAGCCAACACGTTACAGATATTGGAAAAAGACACAAGACTCCTGGGTCAGAGACTAAGGATTTTATTACTCGTGACCCAGCAAATAGCATGAGCTTCATATTCACATTGCTTCCTCTTAACTCCAGGTCAGATGTGAGTAATGTGCTGATGGGCCCAGGTGGATGCAGCACATATAACAGGTTTGTCTCAGCTGAGGAACCTCAAGCTTAGTAAACCTCCAATCTTATAAGGAGGCTTCTAGCAGAGGTGCCCAACCTGGAGGAAATATTTTCTTTATTATGCTGGTCAGGAAATAGGTATTCTTTCTTCCTTGGGAAAAAAAAGACACTATTACTAAGCTAAAATGAGGTTCGCTGTACATAGTTTGGAAAATAGTTTAGAAATAAGCTGTCAATGCTTCATCACAAGATGTGACAGAGATGCAAGACACCCAGAGAGAATCGTCTTCCAACAGTTATTCAAGGTACTACTGGCCAGCCAGATAATGATGGTTATAGACTTGGGGTTGTGCTGATCTCCACCAAGGAAGAGACCTCCAGAGGGTAGTAGTGGGATGTGTTTGAGCACAATGAAGAGAAACAAACATGTTAAGAAATTATTACTTCTTAGGCCTAATGTTGAGAACCATTGGATTCATACTGAGTATCTAAAGCCTCCTGAACTTGGGGCAGGGTGTATGAATCAGTCTGGGTTCATCTGTTTGGTGTCCTTCAATCCATACATCACAAATGGGAGAGGCATACTGATTCTAAGGTTTGGCTCTAATGCAATACAAAGAGGTCTTTGATATGACCTTTGAAATCATTGCTTTCTGACAGAATGATTCATCTAGAAAAATTTCTTAACCTTTTTAAAATTATTGCTTCCACAAGGAGTTTTTGGGGTACCTGGGTGGCTCAGTTGGTAGAGTGCCCAACTCTTGATTTTGGCTCAGGTCAGGATCTCAGGGGCATGGGATTGAGCCCTATATTGGGCTCTGTGCTTAGTGTGGAGCCTGCTTAAGATTTCTCTCTCTCTCTCTCTCTCTCTCTCTCTCTGCCCCTCCACCCCTCTCCCCTGCTTTCACTCTCTGTCTTTCTAAAATAAATAATAAGGGAGTTTTTTGTAGATTTTCTTTTTCCCTAATTGTCTCTCCTCCATGAAATTTTAATACCACAGATACAATATATCTCTTTATGTACTGTCCATAAACAATTGCAATATCAAAGCTTTCTCGTACATCAATGAACCAATTTTCATTTTCTTGGGATTGTTGTTATCCACATTGAGAATGCATAGTCTAGAAAATTCTTGTATCAGTTAGGGAAGATAGTAGTCTGGACCCTCTGAGAAGCAGATGTCAAGATGGATTAAACATGCAAGAATTTTGTTAGGTGAAATATTGTATGGAAGTATATGTAGGGAGGGAGCCAGATAACATAGTTTTCTAGGCTCAGATCGTAGAGGCCCCATTGAATGTGATCATTCACTGTGGCACAGATATCATTCAGAGATTATTGGTATTTGTAAATACCTGATACTTGGTGTCCAGGACTACTTGGCATACCTCTCCCTCTGTTTGCATGAGGTACCACTAACCTCATGGAGAAGGGGCTTACATCCTTTCTGATGGAAGGGATTAGGGGCAGACACATAGAATAAAATGAAGAGTTCCTTGAGGTTTGTTCTCACATGTGGCCCCAGGGCCTTTGACTGCACTTGAACTTCTGACTTTTTTTACAATGCCATCTGCCAGCAGTGCTTTCTCCCTCACTAGAAGTAGAAGATGGGGCCTCCCTTGACAAAGGGGAGCCCATGAATATGCCTAGACATTTACTCTTCAATCATGAAGGTAGAAGCTTGTAAATTTGCTCCATCACAACTTCTTCACAATCCAGGCACCCATGCTGTTGGTTTCTCTGACCGTGGGCAGCGTCACGTTCTTCTCTTCCACCTGAGTCAACTGATATGACAGGGTGAATCCTTCAGACCTCTCAGAATCGTTAAGATTGGTCAGCAGAGCTGATACTTATGGATTTTCCACCAGAACTTTTGAAATTCTCATGGAACCTCACCTTGTGACATCCCCCCTCTTCTCTTGAATGTCATATGTAAAAATAATTCTAGCCTCATCAAAAACTGGGAGTCCTTTCATCCTTTTTCTGCCAGGTGGTCAATAATTTAGCACATGCTGCCTCAGCAGTTTCTAATCTGCCAAAGAGTTGCTCCAAAGCATGCAGCTATTTGAGTTTCATGACTTTTACTCCATGTGCCACCTCTAAACTCCCAATAATTCCCTGCATTTCCTAACCTCAGAGACATTTTATTCCTTTCCCAATCCATGTTTGATTTATCTATCTATCTATCTATCTATCTATCTATCTATCTATCTATTTATCATCTATCTACTTGTCTATCTACCATCTATCTCTTTATCTATAATTTTTTTTGAAAGAGAGAGTGTGAATGAGTGGGGAAGGGGCAGAGAGAGAGAGGGAGAGAGAGAATCCTAAGTGGACTCCATGCTGTCAGCACAGAGCCTGATTGGGCTCAATTTCATGACCATAAGATCATGACCTGAATCGAGATAAAGAGTTGGATGCTTAACCGACTGAATCTGACAGGAGCCTGCCCCTGTTATATTTAAACCATAGTTCAAATGCCTTATCCACTAGGACCTACAGTATCTCCCCTCACCCTACCCCTTCCCATTGCAAACTCATAAGCTTTATGGGTTTCAGGTATTTCAAGCACAGTATGCATGGCCTGTCCTACATTTTTCAGACAAATACCCTGAATAAGATAGGTCTCAATCTGATGTGGGTTGGGGTCCTCTCCCCAGACTTATAATATTACTTATGGATCTTCTACTTTCTGAAGTAACACAAACTAAAAACAAATTCTTTGTGGGATATTTACCATCTGCCAGCATAATTTTGAAAATCTACTAATCTCTTCTACATGAGATCAGTATGGGAAAGAAATGTAGAGAAAGAAGGGGACAGAGAACTGTGTTCTATTGTATTACTGTGTCTCTTCCTGAGCCTGGAAATCCCACCTATGAACAAAGAGAGAGAGGTTTTGACACTGTATTTTCATAGGACATAAAGGGATCATGTTTCTAGAGGAGTCCTGAGTTAGAAACTGGGACAGAATGATTTTCTTCCTAGAAGGGAAAGGGTGTTCTCTTGTATTGATTTATTTAAAGAAGTTAAAAATTCCAAGTATTCCAGGGGAACCTCTGGGCTTGGTATGGCTGAAAGACAGTTATAATCTCTACTTTGTATAAGATTATCTTGATAATAAATAGGAAGTTCAGCAGCAGAAAGTATTGCATCATTGTATGAATTAGGAATGCATTAAACAGCATAAAACCAAAAATTTGACTAACACTGGCTCAAATCATATGACATATATATATATATATTTTATACTTAATAATAAACCTATAGGCAGTTGGTTTCTAGGTTGATATAGCAGCTCCAACCTAGACCTGGTGGATATGTATAAGATTTCCTTAGCATTCCTGTAATGTTGCTAAATGGCTAGTTCAGCCTCAGATAGTAGCTCTTTGTATGACTGTGCCCCAGGGTAGGAATTAGGAGGGTGGCCAGGTCAGTTAGCAACAGAGAAAAAGGTAGAGAGAGTTAGGAGTAAGAGAACAATTGAGACAGAGTCCTGCTTGTGACCATCTCATACATAATCATCCAGAAACTTCCCAGCAGACATCACCTTACATTTCACTGGCCTGAACCAGGTCAATACTATCCCTAGATCAACTACTGATGAAGGGAATGGGGTCCTGAATGCTCGACTAAGAACAACCACAGTTCACCTCCTGAGACCTGGTACATTGCCACCTGAACAAAACTGAACATGTTTGGCAAAGAAGAAATGTAGGCAAATAACAGTGCATGAAGGCAGAGCTGATGATAGTCAGCTGGTGGGTAATGCCGATGTGTTTTTTTGGCAGTGAAATCTCTCACACTTTGTTCAATATTTTGAAAATTACACCTAAATAAAAGGACTTTGGGGATTATCTATTCCAAATGTTTGTATGCCCTTCCAAAAGAAAATCATTGCACTGTCTTCGATTATAATATATATCCTACTGTAGGAAAAAATGCACAATGAGCTGCTGCCTGGAAATCGGGATTGAACTTTCACCTTCATTTTCCTGTGTTCCATTTTACCGTGTTTGGCACATAAAAGACACTCAGAAAACGTTTTCTGCTTGAATTAATGGAATAAACCTTCATTGAATAGGTGAGCAAACATAGGCCTATAGCAGAGAAATGACAAGTCCGAGGTCATTCAATTAGCTATTCCTAGACCTAGAACCACAACTTCGTTCTTCTGACTTGTGCTTTGACTTTAATTTTCCTGTTTTCATGTGCTGCTTGTCCAAAGGAGGCACATGAGGATTTTTTTGTGTACCCTAAAAATCAATTGCTCAGAAAACACTATGAAGATGGAGAAGTCTGTCCCTAAGATCATAGGTGGAGCCCAAAGGGAGAATAAAAAACATGACCTTAGAAGATAGAAATGCTCCTAGGAAGCTGAAGTTGTAGATGGGATTTATCTTGGTAATTAATAGAAATTCTTAAGAAATTAAGGGGCACCTGGGTGGTTCAGTTGGTTGAGCATCTGACTCATGATTTTGGCACAGGTCATGATCCCAGGGTAATGGGATCAAGATCCCTGTCAGGCTCTGCACTGAGCATGGAGCCTTCTTAGGATTCTCTCTGTCTCTCTCTGTCTCTCTCTCTTTCTCCCCCCCCCCCCCCGCCTCTGCCCCTCTCCCCCACTCATGCTCTCTCTCTAAAATTAAAAAAAAAATTTAAGAAACTAAGAATTAAGAGAAAGGGAATTTTCTTCTCACATGAAGAGCTCTGTCCCAAGCTCCAACTGTGCTTTGCTGGCACTTTCTGGCCAGCCTCCTGACTCTGAGTTGACCCTCCTGTTTGATATTTTTAAATGACTTCCCTGGAATGTGTGAACTATATTTGGGTTTTCCTAAGCCAGACAGTAGTGGAGGAGGATGAGAAGGGATGTGGGATGATTCTTCAACAGTCCTGTGTCTTGTCCAAACAGTCCCTTACTGGCAGAAGTGTTTGTTTTATGAGATCACAGATGATTAGCACGTTTAACATGCCATTGTAGCTGTCACAACCTGTAATGGGAGAATGTTTATTGGGGTCTATTTTAAAATTTTTTTTTTCAACGTTTATTTATTTTTGGGACAGAGAGAGACAGAGCACGAACGGGGGAGGGGCAGAGAGAGAGGGAGACACAGAATCGGAAACAGGCTCCAGGCTCTGAGCCATCAGCCCAGAGCCTGACGCGGGGCTCGAACTCCCAGACCGCGAGATCGTGACCTGGCTGAAGTCGGACGCTTCACCGACTGCGCCACCCAGGCGCCCCATATTGGGGTCTATTTTAGATTGCAATTTGCTTTCAATAGAAAACATAGAAAACATAGAAAACAACTACATTTTACCACCTTGTAAGACACTAATAAGCTTTTATCTCTGGGTGGAAGGCTTTATTAAGAAACCCTTTCCCCTGTCCCTGTCCATATTCTACTTCTTTACCCCCTTGGAACAGGTTGTCTTCTGTGTGAGCCCCAAACTAGGTTGAACCAGGGAAGTGGCCCTTCCAGAGTCATTACTTTCCCATTGTTTTCAGTCAGTCACTTACCCAATGCTTCTAGAAAATCATGGTGACTGGGAAAGTCAGCGCTGGGGAACATGATGCTGTTGTTGGATTCAGAGTGTGGGATAGAATTTGGGTTCCCAGTGGGTAGAGGTCCATTTACAGAGAAGATTGATTACCCAAGTCTTAGGTCTAGCTTCACATCTGAATAATGAACTATATGATGCATTCTACCCTCATTTCAAATAATGGCTTGGCTAATTAAAATCAAATTCCAATGAGCCAGTCTCATCAGCTAATATTCGGCTCAGAGCTGAATTTTTCTGCACTCAGAGAACTGAGGAATCCCCTACCTTTTCCAAAGCATTTGATGTGCAGGAAGTGCCTTCCCTTATTCTCCTCTAGGCTATCTTCCTTCTCCTTCTTTTGGTACCCCAAATCCAGTGTTTGCAAGGTACATCTGGTGCCAAGTGTTTACTTACTGTGCTCCCAGGTTCTAAGCATTCCTTAGAGGGAGTGCCTCCAGGGCCCCTGCTCTCCAGGACTTTCCTTTTAAGGGGTGATGACAGCCATGAACACAGAAGTCTCAGACTCTGGAAAGAATATTATCTCACTTCAGACATCCTTCATGCCCTGCCTGTGGCACTGAGCTACGAGAGTACTGGCAACAGAAGATGCCACTTGGGCCTCACCATTACAGACTCAGGAAAAATAAGAAAAAAATAATCCATTTGGGTTTCAGGTGAGCACCGTGAAACCAACCATCAGTGAACAGATGCTTTGGATGCTTTTGAGTCACATCAGAGAATATCAGCCCAGTGTCCCAGCAAGTTTGGCTGGGATAGCATGGACTCCTCAGTCCCAGGAAGGGTCTCACATGCGGAGGGCAGTTTGGGGCTGGCAGGAAGCATGGGGGAACTGGGTGAAAGCATGGTGCCTGTGTCAGAGCCACTCTACCTTCCTATACACACTTGGCACCTGTTAGAAATGATAAAGGTAATATATCCCAGAAAACATAGGAAATCGGGACAGAACAATTACCACAGAAGAAAGAAAACTGCCAGAGCTACATGCCAGCTGCTAGCCTCAGTCCCTTCAGACCCAAATGTTTCACAGGCCAATTCTTTCACACTTTTAAGGAGCAGGTGATTCCTGTACTATTCATGCTGTTGCAACACATGGAGAAAAACGAAGCCTTCCAAACTGATTCTATAGACCATGCATAGTATTGATAATAATACCTGATAAAACATGGTTAAAACACACACACACACACACACACACACACACACACACACACACCAATCAACCTTATGATTATGTATTTATCATAAAACCCCCAAATTCCAAAATAAAATGCTAGTACATAGAATCAAGTAGCATATTAGAAGATTAATTTATTACATCAAGGAATGTCAAGGCTTGACTATTATAAAACCTATCAATTTTGTTCCCCATGTCACTACATTGTTTTTACCATATTATCTTAGGTGAGGTATGGTGAGGCCAAATGAAGATCAGGAGAGAAACGAGAAAGAGTTTTACAGCTTTATTTTTTTTGTGTGTGTATGTGTGTATTTTCTTTTAATGCTTATTTATTTTTGCGCGTGCGAGAGAGACAGAGAGACAGAGAACAAGCAGACAGAGAGGAAGACACAGAATCTGAAGCAGGCTCCAGGCTCTGAGCTGTCAGCACAGACCCCATGGGGCTCGAATTCATGAACTGTGAGATCATGACCTGAATGTAGTCAGATGCTCAACCGATTGAGCCACCCAGGTGCCCCAAGAGTTTCACAGCTTTGTAACTCACAGTTCCCTGGGGAACATAGCATACTCATCAGGCCACTCGGGGGAAGCCCTGGGTAGGTCACAAGGCACAGAAGTGACCCGTGGGCAAGCAGCTTTATTGTGGGATCTGCAGGAAGGAGTGGGCAGGGCAGGCAGAGTTGGGGCGGGCTGCTTGAATAACCTCAGCTGGCTCTGCAGCATCTGGACTGTGTGCGGGTTTCTGGCGCCCGGTCCTAGGGCGATTCACTGTATGTGATGGCCCAGAGTGTAAAAGCCCCCATCCAGGAGGTGGTGGGGATGCAGACTTAATTAGCCACTCAAGAAGGGGAGCCAAAGGCCCTCTGGGAAGGGCCTTAAAACTGGGTCAAGATAGCATTTACTTATTTATTTATTTATTTATTTATTTTTAATACGAAATTTATTATCAAATTGGTTTCCATACAACACCCAGTGCTCATCCCAAAAGGTGTCCTTCTCAATACCCATCACCCACCCTCCCCTCCCTCCCACCCCCCATCAACCCTCAGTTTGTTCTCAGTTTTTAAGAGTCTCTTATGCTTTGGCTCTCTCGCTCTCTAACCTCTTTTTTTTTTTCTTCTCCTCCCCCATGGATTTCTTAAGTTTCTCAGGATCCACATAAGAGTGTAAAACATATGGCATCTGTCTTTCTCTGTATGACTTATTTCACTTAACATAACACTCTCCAGTTCCATCCACGTTGCTACAAAAGGCCATATTTCATTCTTTCTCATTGCCACGTAGTATTCCATTGTGTATATACACCACAATTTCTTTATTCATTAGTCATCTAAACAACTATATTATGTAAGCAAAAGGAAGTAATAACGTATCATTTTAACAGATCTTAAAATGGTATTTAGGGGCACCTGGGTGGCTCAGCCGGTTAAGCAACTGACTCTTGGTTTCTGCTCAGGTCATGATGTCTCAGTTCATGAGTTCGAGCTCTGCATCAGGCTCTGTGCTGACAGTGCTGAGCTTGCTTGGGACTCTCTCCGTTTCTCTCTGCCTCTCCCCTGCTCTTTCTCTCCATCTCAAAATAAATAAATAAACATTAAAAAAGAAAATTAATAAAATATAATACCATTACTAATGAGAAAATAATAAAAGTGGAATAAAAATTAATAAAAATGATTAAAACCATTTAAATATTCTCTTGTCATGATGTTATGTGCAAAAGCCAGCATTAGACTTGATGAACAGACTGAGTTCTCATTAATGTCAGAAACAAGATAAAGATGTCTATTATCAACACATTTTTAATAATATTCTGAAGTATTATCCAACATATGGAGAAAAGAGAAATAGTGCCAATGTTAAAGTTGCTTTTGCAGGTGATGTAACTGTACACCTGGAAAATCCAAGATAATTATTAAAATATTAGAAGCAATAACAAAGTTTAATAGGAAGTCTGCTTACAAAATTAATATATAAAAACATATATTGGGGCACCTGGGTGGCTCAGTTGGTTAAGCATCTGACTTCAGCTCAGGTCATGATCTCATGGTTCGTGGGTTCAAGCCCCGCATTGGGGTCTGTGTTGACAGTTCAGAGCCTGGAGACTGCTTCAGATTCTGTGTCTCTGCCTCTCTCTGCCCCTTCTCTGCTCCCATTCTCTCTCTCTTTCAAAAATAAATAAAACATTAAATATATATCTATATATCTATATCTATATATCTATATCTATATCTATATATATATATATCCACTGGCAATCAGGTATAAGGTATAATAGAAAAACAAGACATCATTTCAAGTAACAACATCAAATATAGGAGAAATATCTGGGAATTAAATTTATAAATAAGTAAAATTGATATACAGAAAACTTTAAATTTTACTGAAGTTCATAAGATAATATTGATTAGATTGACATGCAGATGTCAAAATGAGAAAGTTCACTCATGTAAAAATTCTGTATACATGCCCTCTAAATCAATATGAATTTGAAATTGCAGTCAAAAACAAGATGGGAATTTGGGAAATTGATAATGATATTTTAAATTGAATGCGCAGGAATAACCTCTTTTAAAAAAAAAAAAGATGAATAGCAAAGTAAAATAAACTTTACTGAATACTGAAATTTCGAAATGTTTTTATTGGCACAGTAATAGATGGGTAGAGGCCAAACACTGTAATACAATGGTAAGAAATAGGCGTTAACGTAACTGAGGATTTTGCGAATGATAAAGATAGCAGGGGAAAGATATATCATTGAAATTATATTAAGACAACCTGTTATTCTTTAGAAAAAGAGATTAGTGGCACATTTATTAATGATTTGAATGTGAAAAGATGCAAACAGATGTGGATTTCTTTACACAATTGCGAAATGAAAGATATGACAAAAAAAAAAAACAGGCAAGCATTAAAAAATTTAATCTCTTTGGGCACTTGGGCGGTTCAGTCAATTAAGCGACTGACTCTGGGTTTTGGCTCAGGTCATGATCTCATGGTTCATGAGATTGAGCCCCATATCAGGCTCTGTGCTGACATTTCTCTCTCTCTCTCTCTCTCTCTCTCTTTCTCTCTCTCAAAATAAATGTAACCAAAAATTAATCTCTTTGATGCCTTTAAGGTAAAGATAAAAAATTATCATATAAGTCAAATCATAAAAGAAGTGACAACCCGAAAAATATTTACAATGCATTAATAAAGGATTTTCTATACATATAATATTAATTTTCTCTATATATACAGATATATGATTATTTTAAGTTGATAAGAGAAAGAGCAATCTTTTACAGAATGGGAGTTCAATTAATTCTATTTGTAATAATTTCTTCTGAAGGGATATTCACATGAGTATGCAAAGCAGTGTTTAATAGTAAAATAGTTGTAGTGTTATTTTTAACCAAAGGGAAGAAGGAGGACAGGAAGGAGGGAAGCAGGGAATTGAGGGAATGGGGAGAGACAGGGACACGGAGATGGGAGAAGAAACTTTAAGAGATTTTCTTTCATTTAGGAATTGGCTCTAGATAAAGTCTTTCTCAGAAAAATAAAATATTTCTTTCTCTTTAAATCCAAATATGGTATCTGACAGGCTTTGGGATTTTTCAAATTTCCAATAAAAAAAGGTTTCTATTTTTATACTCCATACTCCCCTTGTATTACAAAGGTTTCAAAGTAGCATAAAATGATAGGTAAATTCAGTGAAATATATAAGATAAAAAGTCACATCAGTAAAAATAGAGAAAAAAATGAGAAAGCAAGCCCAATGAGCAAATACTATTGGCAAAAGGGCCCATGTTTTTGAATTATTGTTTTACAGTGTAAGAGTTTCTTCATGTTCCAGGAAAAAAAAAAGAGCATAGGAAACAATCACAATATACAATTTTTTTTTATGTTGAACAAAGATTACCTTTAGTCTTGAGTTTCTAAGAACTTCTTGCATGGATTTTTAGATCACTTACTTTTGAATCTAGGGTACACTGGAGAATGGAGCAAAATGCATTTTCAACAATATTACCCCTATAATATATACTGTAGCAGGTTAAAATTGAATAAACAATTCCAGATATTTCCATGACTGTTTTCAAATGCACATATGGCACATATGATCCTGCAGGAATGATGGATACAGAGGAAGTGTTTTAAGCCCCGAGAATCCACAAAGCATAATGATTTAAACATTGAACAGTGTCTGGATCCAACTGCCAGGGTTGAGATCTCCACTCCACCACCTAATACGAAATCTTTGGAAAGTTGCTTAACCCCTTTATGTCTCAGTTTCCTTGTTTTGTTTTGTTTTGTTTTGTTTTGTTTTGTTTTGTAAAGCAAGAAGAGGGATACCTGGGTGTCTCAGTCAGTTGAGCATCTGACTTTGGTTCAGGTTATGATGTCATGGTTGGTGAATTCAAGCCCCTCATCTGGCTCTCTGCTGTCAGTGTGGAGCCTGCTTCAGATCTTCTGTCTCCCTCTCTCTCCCTTCCCCTGCTTCAGCTCTCTGTCTCAAAAATAAATAAACATTCAAAAAAAAATAATTGCTAACTCATGAGATCGTGATGATTAAACTCGTTAAAATATGTAAAGTGTAGAACACTATATGGTATACAGGAAGCATCAAAGTAGTGGTAGCAAAGAAATGAGGTATTCTAGCATAATAATTTTAAAATCATATTCAGAATGCAAAAAATTGGAAAAGATTTTAAAAAACCTCTATCTTATTTGCCAAGATGAATAATAGTTCCCTTTAATTTTTGCACATTAAAAAAAAGTCAAATTCTAGATAACAAATATGCAGATAGTTATTGTACATTAATTCAGATTTGTTCTTTCGTTTTCCTTCTATAAATCCATCACTTCTGTGTATTTGTATGATTCATTTTGTGGACAGAAAGGAGCTGGGTGTTTACAGGTGTGGAAAGGCATTTCTACCAGGACAGCAGGAGTCCAGCTGGCACATTTAGAAGCATGACCTTTCTGTCCTTGGCTTAGAATTCAGAAGAAAGAAAGTTTCAAAGTGAATCACCAAGAAGCACTTTATAGAAACAGAGTAGCTTTGTTACTTAGGGAATAGCTTTCCAGTGGATCCTGGAAGAAATCTTTTCTCTGCCCACTGGATTTCTGGGTAAAGACTAGTTTTCATTAGGAAGTGACCCAGACTGTGTGCCTGGAAGATTCAGGCCAGCCCACCACAGAGACCTGTGGTCCCAGTGAGGTCAGGAAACTGTGTTTAAAGTGGTTAAGTCACATCTGGATAAACATGTGAACCATCCAGCCATTTCTGTGTGGTCCAGAGGCCAGGGCTGAGTTCCTTAGAGCAATTACACATGCCTAGGTCATACTCTAGAGATAATGACTTAGTTGAAATGTTTTAGAATTTTTAAAAAGTCTCCATTAGGTTCTTACGTGTTTCTCCCAACTGAGGATCACTGCCTTAAAAAAAATAGAGGCTCCACATTCACATCCCATTGTTGCAGGTGGCCAGAGGGGAAGTTTAGCATTCAGCACTTTTATAGATATCACTCAGATTTTTAGCCAGATACATGCCATCCTTTAAAATCTGGATAGTTATGGGCCACCTGGGTGGCTCGGTCAGGTGAGCATCCGACTTGGGCTCAGGTCATGATCTCACGGTTCATGGGTTCGAGCCCTGTGTCGGGCTATGTGCTCACAGCTAAGAGCCTGGGGTCAGCTTCAGATTCTGTGTCTCCCTCTCTCTCTGCCCCTCCCCTGCTCATGCTCTGTCTCTCTCTCTGTCTCTCAAAGATGAATAAACATTTTTTTTAAATTCTTTTAAATAAAAAAAAATCTGGATAGTTGTCTCAAATCCTCAGTACAAATCCCACAGAAAGACCATTGTCTCACTGAGAGTTCTTCCAATTTGAGGGATATGATTTTTGCCTGGTGACCTTTGGCCTTCAGCTTCAACTTCTGCTGAAACCACTCAGTCCACAGCTCATGCCCTCCCACTTGCATCCCAAATCAAACCATGTGTACAGCTAAGTTCCTGTCCTTATTTTTCATGGAAAACCCCTCACAGACTGTTGTGTGTTTCTCAGAATTATAGATGTTTCGTAGAAGGTGAGACGGAGTCAAGCTGCAATAAACCAATTACTCTCTGACTGAATAAACATCCCTGATTGTAAGAAATGATGGCCTTCGATGCTTCCCGGACTCTACCAGACTTCCATGTCACTTGTCTTCTTCTCTCCTCTGCCTTGCTCTGACTCCAGATTTACCATTCATTTTTAAAATTAACTTTATTAGTTTATTTCTCATAAACCAAACTGTACTCACTTAAAGTACACAGTTGGATGAGTTTTGACAATTGTATATATAGTAAAACCACTGATGCAATTGAGATGAAGAATGTTTACATCACCCACAAAAGTTTCCTCACCCCCTTTTACAGTCCAACCTCTCTCTCCCTGAAGCTTCCTGTAATCGCTACATGCAGGTGACTTCCTGAAATATAGATTGGTTTGGATTTTCTAGAATATTCTAGAATTCTCTAAAAACATTTTAATATTTTGAATTTCTCTTCTGTGCCTGGCTCCCTTCAGTCAGTATAATGATTCTGAGATTCACCCATGATTTTTGTTTGTTTGTTTGTTAATGTTTAATTATTTATTTTGAAGGGGGGGGGATGGAGAGAGAGGGAGAGAGAGAATCCCAAACAGGCTCTGTGCTGTCAGTGCAGAGCCCAACGTGGGGCTTGACCTTACAAACTGTGAGGTCATGATGTGAGCCAAAATCAACAGACGCTTAACTGAATGAGCACCCAGGCACTCCAAGATTCACCCATATTTACTCCTGAGAATATAAGTAGTAACCCATTGTATGGATTGACCACATTCTGTCTATCCATTCAGCAGCTGATGAACATTTGGGTTGTTTTTAGTTTGGGACTAATGCAGTACAAGTCCCACAAATGCTGAAACATTTGTGTGCAAGCCGTTGTGTGGACATATGTTTTGTTTATCTTGGGCAAATGCCTAGATGTGGAATGGCTGGGTCATATGATTAACATATGCTTTACTTAAGAAATTGCCAAAGTGGTGTATGTTCTATGACATCATCAGCAGTGTATTAAAGATGTAGTTTTACTACATCTTTGCCAATAATTGGCGGTGTCAGGTTTTGGGGTAGGGGGGCTTGTTGTTGTTTTGTTTTAGGACTAAAATGGGTATGTAGTAGAATGATGCAGTTTTTTCAGTTCTAGAGTTTACATTCTATTCTCTTTTATATTTTCTATCTCTTCGCTAAGAGTCCTGTTTTGTATTCATTACATGTGCATTCCCCTTTGCCTTGTTATATTCATGTATAATGTGGCTTAACATCCTTATCTGATATTTCTAACATGTGGGACTTCTCAGGATGAGCCCCTGTTCCATGTTTTTTCCCTAGAGAGTGAGTCTCATTTTTTTTAAATCAAGTAGTGTTAGAGTATACCAGACCTTATAAACGTTATTTTATGGTAATTCTGTAGTCCATTAGTTTTTCTTGAAGATTGTTAATATTTTTTCTAGAAAATAACTAATTTGATTACATTCAGACTTAATATGCTCTTTCTCACCTACAGTGGGTGCAGCTCAAAGCTCAGATGACATCTTTTAGCCTTAGCAGAAAGCTGTTTTGAATCTGCTGAGACCTGCACTTGTCAGGGACCAGCCAGAAACTCAGGCAAAGTTTACGTAAGAAATTCGGGACTCTTTTTTGTGTTTTTCTCATTCCCAGGTCCCTCTTTGCTTTTGGTGGCTGGGGTAGCTCCTGTGCTTCCCTTTTGCTGTTCAGGACAGACAGATAGCTGCTTTTTGGTCTCCCTTTCAAAATCTGTCTGCTTTTGTTCATTTTCAGTGCCTTCAGGTGGTCATTTTTTGTAAAATGTTCAATATTTCTTGTTTGTTACCTGTGAGTGGGTCAGTTTGTTAGGGGCGTGTGCCTTTACACCATAAGGAAAATTCTTTTTCATTTGTTATGATAAGAAGATAACTATTCCTCACAGCATTTTTTTGCATCATTCCTACCCATCCTTTTAAGGTCTTACCTTGCACCCTCAAGTGACGGATGGTGTTTTCCAAAATAAAAATAGTCCTATCCTTAAGACAAATTTGTGTGTCAGCTGTTAAGATAGATGATCTTTGTTTCCTTCTTCTCCTTTTTTTTTTGGGGGGGGGGTAACCCAGCCACAGAGGCAATAATTCAAGATGAGAGCATAGATAGGTAAGCTTGGGGCAATAAACACAAGGAAGACTGAGCATGGAACACTATAAAGCATTCTATATTTCTGCATACTGTAGTCAGCTAAAAAAAAAGACAAAGAGAGAACAGTAAATGAAGCCCAAAGAAGAAAGTTAGCAATAACCTTAAGTAAGATATGCAGCCCAAAGTACAAAGTGGCTGTTTGAGAACTGAAGCCAAGAAAGCCCCTGTAATTGGATAACTGGATACCACGTAAGTGCAGTGGGGTCTGCCATCTGTAACCAGGTGAGGGGCGAATGACATAGGCATAGATCAGAACCCTGAGTCCTTTGCAATGAGATGACTATTCCCAACTCTTTAGCAAAAGGAGAGATTGAAATGAAACCAAAATGACATCATTCCAGTATGACTGGGATGAGTCAAAGTGCTGAAAAACTTTGTACATTTTGTAATATGGTCACCTACTGATAGTCTGTGTTTGCTTCTTCCTGGCGTTTGAGAGAAATAATCTTATTCCTGTCACTGTCATGCTGTGCATGCAGGCATGTCTTATCCTGGGGGCTCAGAAGTTACCGTACACAAATGACTCCTGAGAGGTGGTAGAGGGAGACCCTAGGGACACTCCCAGAAAATAAGGTTTCTGCCTGAAAATTAAACTGTTTAACAACAGAAGGTTTCCTGGGCCAATCCAATGATTACTTTATTAGTGATGTTAAAATGTATATATAGTCCTCTTGGACTCCCCGGGGTCTCTTCACTGCATGTGAGCTGCTCTCTTTCCTCTGTATTCAGTCCCTTGGATCTAAACATCTCTTCCCATAGATATTATTCTAAAAACAATATCCTCAATCTCATATCTTCTTCTAACCTAAACTCCTTCTACTCTCTCTCATTCTTCTTTGTCAAGCTACTTGAAAGAGTAATTTTAAAGTTTGACTTCTTTGTCTTCTAGTCACCTCTTGGTTCATTAAAAAGTATTGTGAAATATTTCAAATATTCAAAAATAATATATGTAATTTTCAAAGGAGGTATGAATATTAATACCTGTGAAGTCTCTGCCTATCATAAGAAATAGCAACACCCTGGGAGCCCTTTGTGCATTTATCTGCAATGGACTCTCTCTTCTGCCCATTTTGGGGTTCCATTATTCTGATTTTTGTGTTTTTCATTCACTTCCCTCTATATCCTTTAATGATTTGTTGATTTTTTTGTAGATTTTCAACTTTATATAATTTATGTCATGTATTTTTCCATGCTGATATTTCCTGTCAGTCTTTTAGTAAGAGTTATTTGTTTTAAGTGGCTGTAGCATTTGTTTTAATTGGTGTATAATACTCCATCCCATGACTATAGTTTAATTAATTTTTCCATTCTTTGAATGACATTCGAAGTTCTTATTTTATCATTTATAAAAATTTTGTCTTTACATGTTTTTCTTAGGAGATCTTACCTACTTTTATAACTTTTAAATACACCCCCAAATTTTAATTTTCCTATTTTTGGACTCAAATAATTCAAATTCAACTGGAAATTTCTGTTTGGGTATCTCCCAAGCACCCCATAGTCTTAATCTTTGATTCATCCTTAATCTACAGCCTGCATTTATTTGTTTTTAAAGTTTATTTATTTGTTTTTGAGAGAGAGCAAGCAGGGGAGGAGCAGAGAGAGAGAGAGAGAGAGAGGAAGACAGAATTCCAAGCAGTCTCCATGCTGTCAGCACAGAGCCTACCGTGGGTCTCAAACTCACGAACCATGAGATCATGACCTGAGCTGAAATCGAGAGTCAGATGCTTAGCTGACTAGATACCCAGGCATCCCAATCCTCAGCTTGCATTTAACTGATTATTAAATCCTGAAAATTTTTACCTGCAAAATATTCGGGAGTCCATTCCCTCCTTGGCAACTCTACTACGACTCTTCAAGTTTAGTCTTTCATAGTTTCTTACTTGGGCTTTTGAAATAACCACCAGCGAGTTTCTGTGCTCTGCTGCCTGCTCTCTTACTTACATGATTGATACACCTACCAGAGTGAGTTATCTAAAGCACAATTTGACCATTTCACTTCCTAATTCTAAATATCTCTTGGCTTTGAGTCACCTCCACTGTGAACAGGCACTTCACAGATTCCTCATTCTGATTTTATCCTCTATTCCTCCGTGTGTATGCTTTACACTCCAAAGAACCAAAGATCTTAAGGTTCTTTTAATCCACTATGTGATTGTCTTTCTCCAAGTCTTGCATATCTGTTCCCCCTGTGTATCATGGCTGGCCTGGTGCTTTTCTTCATTAAGAAAGCTTTTGTTACTCAAGAGTCAGCTCAGGTGATACCTTCTTACTGTATCCTGTTCCTACACCTTTCACAGACTTCAATTTGTTGTTAGTGTATAAGTCTATATTTTCTTCCAGAATATTTAGCAAACAGAATACCTTATATTTGCTTTTTATATACTGAGCCCTTGGTACAGTGTCCAGCTCCTAGTATTTTCTCAAAATCAAAATGGGACTGTTGACCTGAAATCAAGGTCAAAGTATTTCATCAGACCCTATCACTGTGGCCTGAATAAAATACCCCTTGAGACAACCAATCTTCTTTACCTTGATTTTTAAGCAAGTTTCTGATGTCTAATTAGTTTTCTTAGTACCTTAGACTAGATAACAACTGGTCTCTATAAAGAGCTACATACTATTGTAAACTGAGTGCGCTGGTACCAGTTTGTTCACCCATTTAGTCAGTGTTTCCAGTTACTAATGGTAAATAACACTCCTGTCCCCAAATTAATGGTGTAAACCAGCAACCACTTTACTGTGCTCATGGATTCTGAGGACCAGAAACTCAGACACAACAGTGGGGATGTCATGTGTCTGCGCAATAATGCCATAGTCTTTAGCTGGAATGCTTTAAACAGCTGGGGGCTAGAATCAACAGGGGTTTTCTTCACTCTCATGTCTGGCACCTGGCGTAGGAGTGCTGACAATACTGACTCCATATTTGGACCTCTATGTTGCTCATATTCAACTGATGACATCTTTTGAGGCTAGGTGTTATGGACCCCTTGAAGATTAATATAGGCTCAATTAGAAATGCCTGCCAAGGCCAGAATGGGGAGAGGCTTGCTTTGGCCTCCCATGAATCTATCAGAGATAACACCGTATTACCCTTTTCTGATGCACAGGTGGATGCCACCAGATCTAATCAAAGGTCATCTGTCAATTAGGTGTGTGTGAACTCTTTGATCTCACTACATTGCCCTTCTGCACATCCTCTCGCTCTCTAAAGTCTGTGGACAAAGGTCTGGACTTGGTGGAGAATAACCGTACAGTGCCTGGATCGTCATCCACCTGATCCCCTTGTGGCTAAGTTATCCTGAATAAAACTCCATGTGAACTGTATGGAGTAGCCTGTTTCATTTTCTCATCTCAACATGACTTGTCAATGTGGAGGACAGCTCCTCCTCCTCCAGCTTCTAACCCCTAGGCTGGAGTCCTTGAAGTCTCGAAAGACCTGCACATGGCATCTCTAAGTGGCTCAAGTTTCTTGCAGAATAGTCACTGAGACCTGAGAGGGAGCCTCTCCAGGAGAATTATGTGGACGCTGCCTGGTCTTCTGTAACTTGTCACATGGAATCATTTCTGCCAAACATGACTGGTTGAAGCAACAGTAACTGCATCGGTCTGATCTTCTGAGTACTAATAAAGTATGGCATCTATACATCTGAGATAGATGACCAGACTCATACATGGAGCTGCTTTCAAGAAGCTCTGAGTGCCCAGCTGGCATCCTTAGCCAGTGTTCCTCTTAAGGAGGAAGGAGTTCGCCAACCAGGAAGAATGAGTGGTTTCTTATTTATCTGGTCTATTTGGGACAGGTGCTGTTACTACACATTAGTAAAAAGAACACATTTCTCAGTTTCAAGGTACCAGGCCTATTTGTTTCAGGGGCATCCCTAACCTTTAAGATTGTTGATCTGGGAATAAACATGACATTTGTGATGCATCTCAGGGGCTCCCTGTGGAGAAGAGACTGTGAGGATATTACTCCTATGATCCCAAGCAGTCATTTCTCATGATTCCATTCTTTTTTCTCTTCTTTTTTATCAGTCAAGTTTCTCTGGGTCTTAGAGAAACAACACATCTCTCCAGAGAACAAGATATTTTCCATAAATGAAGGCTTCACCCTGTGCCAAAAGACACCATGTTTTGGAATGGGTCCTTCACTCAGTTAACACTGGCATTTAGGAGGTGAGATTGCCTGGAGTTTCTGGGCCCAGCCCCTGCTCCTTAGTCCCCACTTAGGTCTTGCTTTGTCACTCTCCACACCTGTTCCCTGTCAACACCACCACTGCTCATTCCTTTCCAAGAGGTAAACAGTGCCCTTTCCACGTGGCTTCCTTCTGGTCAGAGATAAGTGTATTGTCCCGATCCGTAAGAGGATGGATTAAGGGTAGCTCATCTGAAAATCCAGACCATTTTGACATCTTGGAAAAAATTTCGTTGTGTACTTCCCAACTCCCCAGATACGCAGGCTTCTTTTGGGCCTGCACTGAGATCTCTGAGCTTTTCTTCTTGGTGGCTCCTTTGCTATTAAAGGTACATCTGTTGCTTGCCATCCTGCCTCAGTGCCAGGCCTCTGAAGAGGCCACCATGTCAAAGCCTACTCTTAGCCCGGTGCCCTTGTTCTCAACATTCTTCCCTCCCTAGTGACGTACTTAATGGTTTTCCCACCTGGTTCTTTGGGAACTAGTTCAACAATTATGGGAGCATGGCAGAAGAGGCAAAGAAGAAATATCCCTTCCTACCATAGAAATTTTAGTGCGCCAGAAAGGACAGGCATTCTAGAACTCAGGATGTAAGCCGTTTTGTTATGGAAAAGTCCTAATTTGTTTTGATTTTGGTGTGTGTGTCTGTGTGTTTCTTTCTTTTCTTTTCTTTTCTTTTTTTTTTTTTCCCTGTTGGCTTCTATCTCCATAGTTAATGTTCTACTTCAGAGCAGGGGTGCTGGTACTGCTGTGTCGCTTGAAAGGAGGGGGAGAATGACTGAAAATCTGGTTAGCAATTCTTAGGCACCTAAGTGAGCAGATCTCTCCCCTGGCAATTGGCTTCTGCTGTCAGGGGTTGGCTGGGCCTGTGGTGCTGTGACTGCAGGACCCCAGGCCCCCTGCTTTGGTTTCCAAATGGGATCGTCCGCGGGCAGCTAAGCTGCTGCCTTTTGTCAGACTCTCTCAGTGCATCCTTTACAGATAAGTGGGCTGCAGCTCAGCCATATGGGCCGCTAATGGTGCAGCTGCCCCCACAGAGCATTGCGCTCAGGGCTGAGGGAAATGGGCGTGTGAACAAATGGTGCCTGACATGAGAAGACAGTGCATTGTTTGTCTGCGGAGCTCCCTGGGGCTTAAGTACATATTGATGGAAGCCAAACAGAATGTCTCAGAAATCCTACCTGCCACGGACCCAAACCTGCCTGCTCTGAACTTAAGCTGTTGAGTGTTTCATTCCACCCTCCCTGGGGATTAAATACTTTGGCTGTTCAGGAGGGTACTTAAAAGCGATGACTCTGGCGCAGGAGTGAGTTGGCATACTCCCTGCCATTTCCCCACAGCATGGAATTTTCTGAGCCTCAGTTTCCTTATTTGTGAATCAAGGATGCTAATATCCATCTTAGAGGGTCGTTATTGTGATTACTTGAGAAAATATATGTAAAGCACTTTTCATGATGCCTGGTAAATAATCCTGGGCTTTGTAGTCAGACAGACCTAGTAGTGATACTAGCTCTGCCATCTACCAGCAGTAGGACTTTGGGAAAGACATAATTTCTTAGAGGTTCAGTTTATTTGTCTGTTTAATGGCTTAACAATCATTTCTTAGTCAGTTGCACCGGAATTAAATGATAATTATGAGCATAGGAAAATATCTAGCACCTACTAGAGGCATAAAATGCCGTTTCCCTTCCTTTATCTGCCACAGCCTACTCGCACTCATCTGGTACCTATGTAGGAGATGATTTCCCCTGTCCCCATCACCAGTTTATCAAGGCCAATGAGGATTTGCCTGTCAGGCCCTTGCTGAAGATTCCATGCATTCAGTTCACAGTTGCAGTCAGGAATGGATTTTTCACCTGAGGTGGCAAGAAGAAAAGGTGCATCAATGTGGAGCCTTCAAACAATACGTTCACAAAGACCAATAACCATCCGGGAAAGGCACGAGCTGTGGACTTACATGTGTGATAAGTTACAGATTCACCTCCTTCCTTCCAGACCGCCACAGTGAGCTCAAAAGAGAATGTATGAAAGTCGTTTCCCTCTGTTTAAAAATAGGGGACCTAGGCTGTAGAATATAAAGTAGCATGTAAGCTATTCCTAAAGGGAAGAGGCATTTGATGAGAGAAGAAAAAGATGGAATCAAAACGAAACGGAAACAAAGGAAACCCAAGGGCAGTGACTGAAACAGAATGTTACAGAAAGAGTTCAAGTCTGTGGAGGCAGATAAATGAGCTCTGTGGCAAAGATAGGGCAACAGGGAAGAAAGAGGGAAAAAGCTGGACGAAGTAACACCTCTTCGTACCTGCTAGTCTCCTGCTTAGGTGATCAGCTCTGACATGGAGCAGGATTTCTCCCTCGCCACCCCCCACCCCCCTCCCACCCGGCCCCAGAGAAGGGGCCCTGCCACCCAGGGTCCTTCATTCAGTGAGCTTCTACCAAGTCAGCCAGGCTTCCCAGGGTCTGGAAAGACCCTGGCAGAGAAGGCCTGAGGTGTCCCATATGTCTCTGTGCCACTGATGAGGTTGAGTGCTGGAAGGCTACGTCAAAAAATTCTGTGGCTGTACCTCAAAGCAGGATACCAGAGCTGGAGGTGCTTGAGGAAGGAGTCTGGTAATGATGAAAGTCAGGACACCGAGCCACCGTCTTGGGCATTCCAGGATTGTCACAGTCAAGGTCAGAGCTCTGACCAGGTGCTCCGGGCACCATGGAGCCTTTCACAGCTGTTATTTACATCTGATGCTTCAGTGTACCCGAGACTCAGCAGTTGGGGAGAGAGAGCTGCAGAATTATTGCTTATATTTTTCAGATGGGAAAAGCAAGTATTGGCTTATTAGAATCATAGAGTATTAGAAATGGAAGAGATCTTGGTTATAAATGCTTAGCAAAGGGATTTGCAATGGCTCACCATAAACAGAGATATCCATATATACTGAAGCTGTTAACAAAGAGTGAAAAGGTGAAAGGGACAGAACAAAAGAGAGACATAAACAAACTCAAAACCCAAACTCCTCTTTAAAATCTGCAGCAACTGAAGCTTAAGCTTCCTAGCAACCAAGACAAAGAAAAACAAATGACCTCCAAGAGCACCTGATCCAACCCCTCATTTTATGGATTAGGAAATGAAAGTCTATATTATTTTTAAAAGCTTTTCATCAATGAAATGTGTTTCTGTAGTTTCTGTAGCTAAGCATGGAATTATTTCCACTTTAATGTTTCAGATTGATTTTTTTTTCAAATGGGCTTTTTCAGGAGGTACTGCTGACCTCCCAAAAACCAATTATGCATCAGAGCAGTGCAGAGTGCTACATGGAAAGTTAACCTTCAAGGAGCTATAACAGTTCATGCAGCAAGAAAACAGTGTCCTTACCACAAATGCCATTCTCCTTACTGTCTGTGAAGCACATATTCTAGAAGCCCTCTCTGCTTCTTTCAGTCAAATCACCCCAGAGCCCTACATCCTTTTATTCTCACCATATGGCCCTGATTTCCCCCAGCTCTCCACTTTCGCTCATGGTTGTTGGACATAGGGCAAAGTGACAGGGGTCTCACAAGAACCATGGCTTGGTATTGATTATCTGTTGAAACTTAGCCCAGGAGTTGGGCAGTCAATTTAGCAGGTCTTCCAGCAAGTCAGAGAACAGAGTCCTTCCACCTGATCCTTGCTGGTACACCGGATAAAGAATGTTGCCTCTGGATGTTTTTGAGGGGCATCAACCAGACTGATGGAGACCTGAAGACTCTGAGGCAGGAGGGAGGAAAATCTCACTGGGAGAGAGCCCTGTTGTATCACTGAGGTGATGGGAACTGTGACCCTCAGCTGCTAGCACTATGAAGAAGACTCTGGAGTAAAACAAGGACTTGCCATGCATTCTGCACCCATGAGACTCCCTACCCAAGGCAAGGCATTGTATCTGCTCTGTCTCACCCACTTCTTACCCCAGCTGGTATTGTAGCAACCAGCTCTGCATGGGTCTCAAACACCTTTACATGAGTACAACCTAGCAGAATCTCACTTCACCCCTGTTCCAGGTGCGCCTTGCTCCCTATTTCAGGGCTTCTTGGCCTTGTAATTGGTATGTATGACCTGTGGGGTAAAAGTTTCACCAGAGAGGGATAGGGGCAATTTATAACACTTCTTCGTGGATGGTTCTCAATGACACAGCAACCAGTCATGTTAATGATGACTCTTTCATCAACGTGGTTTGGATTGTCTCTCTTCCCTTCCTGTCCTCCTTGTCCTTACTCATCTGTCCTGTTGTGTAAAGTTCCCTGGTGAGTTAAAAGCATGAACACCTCTGCTTCGGGCTCCACTCCTTGGGGAACCTGAGCACTGACAGGTACTCCCCTGCAGCCATTTCTTCCTGCTTTCAAGTACACTAGACTGGACTTTCTGCTCAGGATCACTGAACCAAGGAGGTAGATTCTATGGTAGGCTTGACATGTAATTTTGGCCACCTGGAATTGATTTGCTTTCTTTTTTTTTTTTTTAATTTTTTTTTCAACGTTTTTTATTTATTTTTGGGACAGAGAGAGACAGAGCATGAACGGGGGAGGGGCAGAGAGAGAGGGAGACACAGAATCGGAAACAGGCTCCAGGCTCTGAGCCATCAGCCCAGAGCCTGACGCGGGGCTCGAACTCACGGACCGCGAGATCGTGACCTGGCTGAAGTCGGACGCTCAACCGACTGCGCCACCCAGGCGCCCCGATTTGCTTTCTTTTTTTAAAAAGAAAGAAATTCTATTTTCTTCTGGCAGTCATCTCTTCTCCACTCCTTGTTATGCAGATTTACTGAAGTTCTTTTCAAGTATGGCTCAAGGACACGTGGTTGGGATCCAACCAGTCAGAACACTGTATACCCCGGACTGGTGGGTGATCAAGGATGGTCACATGATCCAAACTGAGCCAATGCCATACCATAAGAACATTTGCCAGGACTATTGGATAAGAGGCATTCTTTCTTTCCACTGAACTGCAAGGCCTGAACCCAGAAAATGTAGAAATAGTGATGCTTCAACCATCTTGCTAACCCAAGGGGAAAGCCATCTCCTGATGATGGATCCAACATAGAGAAACCAGAGCTCAGAGAAATCAGAATCTGGTGACATAGTTTGACCACAGTCCTCGTTCCTGCCCTCCCCATCAAGCTATAGTGGAGGCCCTTGACTTTTAATTTATTTGAGTCAAGAAATTCCTTATTTGCTTAAGCCTCTTTTTTGTTTGTTATTATTGTTCATTTGCAACCTAAGGAATCTCGACTGATTGAAGGTGCAAATTTGCAACTAATGGATAAATAAATCCTAAAGATCTAATGCATGGTATTGTGACCATAGACAATAATACTGTATTGTAAACATCAAACTTGCTAAAAACTAGATCTTAAATATTTCCACCACACAAAAAAAATGATAATTATGTGACTTGATAGAGGTGTTAGCTAACATTAAAATGGCAATAATATTATAATATATAAATATATCAAATCAACCCATTATTCACCTTAAACTTACACAGTGTTATATATTGCAGTTAAAAAAAATCTTGACTGATATATGAAGTTCTTTCTGCCTCGTATTCCTTATTTTTATGGCCCATTTTGGTTGTCACCACAATAAAGTTTTCTAAGATTTATGTGTATTAAATGTTGAATATATAAAAAAGAATATTTGTAAGATTTAAAGAATAGTCACAAATACAAACTCTCAATTATTTGCCACCCAGTTTAAGAAAGAAAACATGACTGTTTAAAGTTCTCCATAGAGGGAGGGAAGCAAACTATAAGAGACTCTTAAGGATGAAGAACAAACTAAGGGTAGATAGGGGGTGAGGGAGATGGGAAAGTGGGTGATGGGCAGGGAGGAGAGCACTTGTTGGGATGAGCAGTGGGTGTTGTATGGAAACCAAATTGACAATAAATTATATTTTTAAAAATTTTAAATAAATAAATAAATAAATAAATAAAGTTCTCTGTAGCCTCTCCTGGATTCCAAACCTTTCTCTACACCTTAAGAAGTAGCCACCATCTTGAATTTTGTGTTAGATTCCTTTGCTTTTCTTTATAATTTTATCACGTTTATATCTCTAAATAATTTATTCTGGTTTTGTATAATTTTTAACTTTATGTAAATCCGAACATAGTATATATATTCTTCTTTGACTTGCTTTTTAAACCTGACATTATATTCTGGATTCCTTGGTATTGTTGAATGTAGTTACAATACATTAATTTTAATGTTGTATGCATACACTACAGTTTTTTTCCTACTGTTAGCAGACATTCTTATTTCTAGATTTTTCTGTTTGATATAACAAAAAACTCTGATAAGAACATTCTTACACATGGGTCCTCATGCACATGTGCATAGGTTTTTTTAGGGTTTTTATGTAGGAGAAGAAGCTTTCTATCAAATTTATCTGAAATCTTTTATTTGCTAGATAAGTACAAATTGTTCTTTAGATTCATTTTACTAGTGTACAAATTCATAAACCATAAATAAGTATAGTTTTTTCCATAATTTCTCCCAAACGCAATATTATCAGAATTTATTGTTTGCCAATAATGATGGCTGTGAAATTGTATCTCTTGTGTGGTTCCAACTTACATATATTTTTTTCTGATCAGTAATAATGCTGAAATAATAGCCATATCATAAGGATTTGATCAATGTTTCTGCTAAAGGTAAAAAATATACACTATCATCTTTTATTTTAAAGTCAACACTTGACAGATACATTTGATTGATTAGTGAGAAAACCAACAAAATAGTGAAGCTGTTCAAGAGAATTGGCGAGAAGGAAGAATTTGTAGTGGTTTATGCTTGGATGAGGTGGTCAGATTTCATGCAAAAGTATTTAATATCCTTTGGTGTAATAAAACTCCAATTTGGGGAATTATCCCTCCTTTTATACAGAAATAATTTGCAAAAAAGGTTTTTTGTTGCATTTCCATCTGACAAATATCATTTTCATTGCTATAATTTTTCATAAATTATCATCTCTCCTACAGAGTTGAAAACTACCTTAATCAATAGTAAATAACAAGTCAAACAAAGAACAACATTCCAAGAGGAGACATTGGACCAATTTTTCTGTGAAAAACAAGATAACAAATATTTAGGGCTTTTTGGACCATATGGTCTCTGGTGAGACTATTCATCTCAACCCATGGCAGCAACCATAGAAAATGTGTAAGTAAATGTACATGGCTGTCCCCATCAAATTTTATTTATCTACAAAGAAGGTGATGGCAGTGTCTGACCTGTAGGCAAAGTTTTCAGACTCCTGATCTGGAGAATCAGAATCCACAGGTGGGCCTGACAGAAAACATTCAAAAAGAACATTCAATAATCCTTTGGTCTATTTTTATAGTTTACATAATTGTCTTAAAAGTTTCCCTTTTGATCATAAATAATCTCGAAAGATTATTCTCGACCATGGAAAAGCTGATCTCATTGTGTTGGTGCCTAATTCATTTACATAATTGCAGTAAAAAGTGTTAATTTACATATATAAGACACTTTTTAACGCTGTCAGCAAATCTAGGGTCCCCTGGTGTTAAGCAACTTGTAAGGCCAGAAAATTAACTTTTGCCTGGAGAAATGGGATTGTTGCAGTATTTCACAGATGCTTTTCATTGTTATTTTCTCTTCTAATTTGAAGCCACGGAATCAAACTCAAGACCTTCATCTCTACCAGTTTCATCTGCAATATGTATAAATATGGGCGAAATCCGCTCTCCTTTACTACGGTTTCTGGCCAGAGAGCAGCCTTTCCTTACCACCTATATAGATAGGAAGGTTTGAGCCAGGGTCAGAAAACTTTCTATAATGGTCCACATTGTAAATGTTTTATCCTTTGAGGGTCATAAGGTCTCTGTTACAACTACTCAACTCACCTGTTGTAGCACAAAAGCACCATAGACAATAGGTACACAAATGGGTATGCTTTCATTCCAAAAAAGCTTTATCTACAAAAACAGTTGGTGGGTTGGATTTGGACCACAGGCCATAGTTTGCCAACCTCGACTGTAAGCCATAGAACAGGTACTAGCCCAGTTTTCTTATCATCTATCAAGGAAGGTAAGGAAGAACTGACCAATATTCCAAGACAATTATGTCATTGTAACAGAGACAAAAACCTAATTCCAGTTTTGCATCAGTATAATATTTGATACTAAAGGAATGGCAGCTCTTTAAAAAGATCTTTTGAATAAACTCATTAAAACTGAGACACCTTTGGCAATATGTTAATACATGTTATGACTTCTTTTCAGACTTATTTGCATATACTATAATTCAAGACAAATAAAATTCCCTTCTGCAAAAGAATTCAGATTTTGTTCTTCACTATCCTTTCACATTTTAGAACAACCATTCATTTTATCGTAAACCAAACACTCCTCTTTTTTCACTTAAGTAAACAAAGACAACATCTATTTAACAGAAATAGCTAGGAGGTAGGTGACTACTGTTATATCAATCATTTTAACAGACCTGCAAAGCTCATTTACATGTGTAACATGACTCTTACAGCCACCAATATGTATTTTTTGATGTTTATTTATTTTTGAGAGAGAAAGAGGGACAGACAGAGTGCAAGTGGAGGAGAGGCAGAGAGAGAGGGAGACACAGAATCTGAAGCAGGCTCCAGAGCCTGATGAGGGGCTGAACTCACCAACGGTGAGATCATGACCTGAGCCAAAGTGGGACACTTAACTGACTGAGCCACCCAAGCGCCCAACAAACATGTATTTTTTACAACTTTTTATCTTTTCGAAGAGGCAAAATGAACAATTTTGTTGACATTGCCCAGGGAAGTAGCTCCTCTGTAATGCATCCAAATAAAAAGCTAAGAATCTTCTCTTGGTAGTTTAGCCAAGTATTCAAAGATTATATATATATATACATATACATATACATATACATATACATATATATATGCGCCAAGTATTCAAAGATCATATATATATATATATATATATATATATGTATATCAACTCAATATTGGTTTAAGAAATTAACTATGGAATTTAGCAATTTTGCTTAAATTGACATACTGCCAAATATAATAACTACTGATATAAAAACACTTGTCAGAGTTATAATTTCAAGCTAAACACGTCATTTGATGCTTTTCATAATGTGAAACATTTATGGGAGTAATATAAGCTTCTTTGGTAAATAAACCAGCATAATAAGTTTAGGAGATTAAATTCACCAACGTCTTCACTAAAAAAATAAAAACAAAAACACAAAATACAAACCTACATCTTCCTTTAAAAAATAAAATAAAATGTGTATTGGTATTACACTCCACACTGGTAAAGCCAGAGAAATACATATCACTATTTTGAAAGCAAATTTATCACACCAGTCTGATCTGCTCAAGGATTCATTTCCATAATAAAAGCATAGCTTCTGATTTAGCAGTTTTATGAGAAGTCTTTTTTTTTTTTCCTGTAAAAGTTAGCACATCTGAAGCATTAAAAGTTCAGTTTCTTTGTTTTGGGGAAGTTATGAGAATATTATGTTTAAGTAAATGTTTATTAACGTTTGTAAACCGATAAAAACAGAGCTCATTTATTTTAAGGTAATTTATAACTTAACTCATTAATATATTTTGTAGATTAATTCACACAAACACAACACAATGAGAGGAAAAGGCTTTTCTCAATTACAGACACAGAAACCTTGCAGTTTATGCTTCACAACTGCAGCCACTGGACAGAATAACATAGAAAACAAAATTGCACTAATCCCAATGTCAAAGATCTGTTCTCATTTCCAGAAGAAGCAAGACATTTTCTTGCACAAACACACAAACAAACAAAATCTAAGAAACCAAATTCTCTGTTATCTAGACTAGATCCCTATCGCCGTCTGATAGAGAGTACCTAATGGTCAAGTCATAAAACCAGCCCCCCAGTCATCCTTGCCACCAGTGAGCAATAGCTTAGGCAACATAGGCAAATAAGAACTACAACCTAATTGAGCCAAGAACCAGAAGCAGAGACAAAACAAGACCCAAACCCCATAGAGTTAAGAAGAAAACACAGAAAAGGAAGGAAGGAAAGAAGGGAGACAAAGAGAAACAGAGGTAGCAAAGGCAAATTTTCATTGCCTCTGAGGATTCATCCTAGAAGTCAAGAAAAAACTTGTTTAGGCTTTACACTGACTTTCAAGGGCACCTCTTGGGTACCACATTAATTACCTATAGAAAGTAAGCCAACTAGACATCTCAGGAGGACTTCCAAAAGCATCAAAATTAATTTTCAAAAAGCTAAAATCTATGTCTCACATGCAAACATAAAGTAAGCATGTGTTAAAGATTTATGCAACTCATTAATGATAGAACCATTAGAAGATAAGCTTGGTTCTCCAATCTCCATTTAAATATTTATTGGCTCATTTTCCTGCTCAAATCTTAACTAAGCCCTTATTTTCTATTTTTTTCTTTTTTTTAACATCTGATTGGCATGGAAAAAAGATGAAGAAAATCTTGAATATCATAGAAAGCAACATTCACAACAAATTTTCTACTCCTTTATCAAGACTTTTGACTTAAAATCCAGAGTTCTTTCTACTGCACTGTTACTATCTTTACTGATACATAATCTTTGTCTGCTAGGAGTGTGGAAAAACTTTGCAAACATGAACAGTGAACAAATAAGTAATCCAGGGTGGAAACTCAGTGGCCGCTATAGGATGACTTGGTCATTACAATTCCCAGAGCAGGCAGGTATTGAATAGTTTCTGAAAGTCAAAAGTCCTTCAGTAAGACATATTCAATGGATATGGAGACTGGGATTTCATTTGTAGTATCTTTGGAGAGGATTGAAGTCAAGGAGAAAGTGAATTGACAAATGAAAACCAAAAAGTTGTCTTTTTGTGTTTTTCACTAGTAGTAGGTTTTATCTTTTTCCAGAAGAACAATTGAATATAAAATATTTCCTGGAGATCTATATTATCTAAATCTTGTTTTTATTATAAAAGCTCCAGACATGAGTGGTAAATTAACCCATATGCCCTTTATCCCCAAAGTGGAATAATTTTGTATATTAGCTGTAAGGCAATACGAGAAAAACATTCTTTGAATCTTGAGCAAAAATAAGAAAGAAAAAGAGAGATGAGGGAGAGGGGTGGGGAGAGATACAGAGATGAAACTGGCTTGTCTGCAAAACTTTAAAAAACAAAAGAAACCATCTTCTAAATAAATAGCTTAATGCCAAGCAAAGTATGAATCAGATTTCTTAGCAGATTTCTAAGTCCAACGTGTAGAAGGTAATGTTGGAACCTTGGAAGAACTTGTGTGTGAATATCGATCCTTTGATGGGTTGGATCAAGGTAAACAAGAGATGTTTAAGTTGAGTAAGTGAGAGTGAGTGCTTGTACAAAATAGTTGCTGATGTGGGAGCCTTCCTTTTGTTGCTCCTACCTTTACCAGAAAAAGAAAATATGGTTGTGGATAAGTCCCTAATGGGACTACCTGCTGTAAAGCTACTCTGGAAAAATACAGAACTGCTCTTTACATGAAAAGTTAATAGCAAGTAGGGTAGAAATTTCTCACTCGAGCAAAATGCCTGAGAATATAAAACAGATAGGACCTGGCAGTTCCTCCCATTAAAAGATTGTAAGTTTAAGTTTAGATTTCATATTTCTGTCATTCTGCCAAGTCCAAATTTGTCCTTCTAGCTATTTTATTTTTATTTCACATTCGTTGTATTGATAATTCTCAGTGGCTGTTGACTGTGTTCCGTAATCAACAGATATACTCACTAAGACTTATGGAGAATTTTTAAACACAGCTGTCCTGTGGCCTCAGGAGATTCTAATTCAATAGACCTAGAACAGGAAATTGGCATCTATTTTAAACCATTCCTTGGAATTTCTGATGATCAACAGGTTTAGGGACCATTACCCAAGAACGTTGGGAACAGAATTAAGGATATAGGTTAGTCTGCTTTTCTTGGAACGTGCATTCCAGAAGATTGCAGAGATGAGTTTTAGAGGCAGGGGAGCAATGGGAAGTTGGATCAAGAGAAAGGAGGTGTGCTAAATTTGGGGTATGAGTGTAAAGAAAAATTGTAAATCCCCTGAGAAGCTTATATTTTGGACAATAATGAAGGTAGCAGAGAGATCTTTCAGTTAACCTCAAGATAGCTAAGATCAAAAGTCTGAATATCTCCCTCAGCCTCTTAGGACACAGCTGCAGTCCTATAGGACAAGCTGGATGTGGTGATGGCTGCAGAATTTCCTTCTCTTCCTCCAGTGGGAGGGACAGCAGACACACTCTATGTATGCTCAATGCAGTGCACATATTCCCTGGCCATCAGGTCATGGTCATTTATCAAATGATATCTGATAAAACATTCTGTCCTACCTGCAAACAGTACCTTTCTGAAAAACAAGGTCAAGTTTGGAAAAAAAAAATATTTTTAAATAGGGTATAATTTGTTTTAACTTTCACCATCTTGTAATTCAGGACTTGATCAACCTTAATTGAATTTTCTCCGTAAGAGAATGTGAGAAACTAAAAAGTGAGATAAGTAAGAGTTACTGCAGTGGGAATATAGACATTAACTAAGAAAACAAGACCTTCTCACTTATTGCAGTGGGTTGAATTGTGCCCCCTCCCACTGCCCTCACAAAGATATGTCTATGCTCTCTTTCCTGGAACCTATGAATATGACTTTATTTGGTAAATTTGGTAAAAGGGTCTTTGCAAAAATAATTGAGCTGAAGATCTTGACATGAGATCATCTTGGACTATCTGGGTGGACCGTAATCCAATGGCAAGCTTCTTGGGGGGGGGGTTATTTATTTATTTTGAGAGAGAGAGAACATGGGTGACCAAGAGTGCATGTGTGTGGGAGGAGCGGAGAGAGTGGGAAAGAAAAATCCCAAGCAGCATCTGCCCTGTCAGCGCAGAGCCTGATGTGAGGCTTGATCCCAGGAACCATGAGATAATGACCTGAGCCAAGATCAAAAGTCGTATGCTTAACCGACTAAGCTACCCAGGCACCTCCAATGGCAAGTGTCTCTAGAAGAGAAACACAGAAAAGACAACACAGGCAGAAACTGGAGTGATGTGGCCACAAGCCAAGGAATACTTGGAACCACAAGAAGCTAAAAGAGGTAAGAAAGGATTCTCCTCCGGAGCCTCCGCAAGGAGCACAGTCCTATCCACACCTTGATTTTGGACTTCTTGCCTTCCAAACAGGGAGAATAAATTGCAGTTGTTTTAAGCCACTCACTTTGTGGTCCTTTGTTACAGCAGCCCCAGGAAACTATATGCCCAGGAAACTCTTTCATAACAAGGGGAAGAGATAGTCTTGTGTCAGCAATGTTTTGTGCAACACGTATGTGATAAAGAGGGAAGAAGAGATGGGGCCCATGAAGACGTACACAAAGGTCTCTAATTCTTAATAGTATCAGGTGGTCAGAACGATGGTGGAGGGGTGCGCTTCAAGGACCATGTTTGGATGTGGGACACCAGCAGTGCAGTGGGCGTGCTTGTCCTGCAGCCAAGAAAATGGCCAACAGTGGACAAAGACAATGGCAGAGGAAGTAGAAATTGGCAGCTTCAGAGAATTTCAGTGGCCAATTGAGTGAGTAAACCTGTTCTGGGTTGTTCCTTGAGAATGGAGAATTCACTGGGTTATGAACCTCCCATGATTCTTCTGGTGGGAATTCCATGACAGAGACTGTTGTTATTGCACCCCTGGTCTCAAATACCAGGTGGGTACAAGTGGGTGGAAGGACTCAGTGCTTACTCATTAAATGGTAGGTTCCATTTTTTTCCTGAATTATCCTTGGCCAAAATCACTGTTTCACACAAAACCAAAATGCTTCCTGAAGGGATAATTGCTAGAAAAAGACAAGTGGCTTGGGAGAAATCTACATTTTTGGGTGCTTATTCAAACTTTCTCCTGTGTAGAGTGAACAGAAGGAACATTCCTCCAAACATCATATTAGAAAAATTAAGGCTCAGTTCACACCAGGTAAACACAAGAGGGTATCCTAGACACGATACCATCTTCAAGCTAATATTTCCTAAATATATGTTCACTGTTTATTTAGTAGAGGGAGGAACAAAGGGATTTCTGTTACTAGCTATCTTGACAGAATTTGATATCCAATTTTTAAGGAAACTCTTCCACTTATTAAATTTACTTGTATTTGCTAAAGCAGAGTCAATATGCATGGAAAAACCAAGAAGCAAACTTTGTAATGTGCTTTCTATTTTCCCTTAGTTCTTTATTCTCCAGTTTACTTTCATTATTTTCAGGAGCAGACAACTCCCTGGGACACATTAATAGTTTACAATGTGCATAATTAAAAGAATCATTAAATTTTGACAAGCCATGTTACATCCTGCATTGTTTCATTCAGAACTTCAGTCAACTAGGATTGCCAACATGAAAGATACAAAAATCTCAACAGACACAAGCAGCACTACAGAGGAATATTTTAAATGTCTGCTCCAGATAAGAGAAAAACAAATACCATATGATTCTATTTATATGTGGAATTTAAAAACAAAACAAATGAATAAAAGAACAAAAAAAAAAAAAAAACCCAGAATCAGAAACCTATAAATATAGAGAATAAATTGATGGGTGCCAGAAGGAAGGAGAGTAGGGGGATAGGCAGAATAGGTGAAGAAGGGGTGTGGGAGATACAGGCTTCCAGGTATGGAATAAGTCACTGAGATGAAAGGTAGAATATAGGGAATACAGTCAATGGTACTGTAATAGCCTTGCATGGTGACAGATGGCAGCTACACTTGTGGTAAGCACAACATAAGGTACAGAGAAGTTGAATCACTATGTTGTACACCTGAAAATAATGTAACATTTTGTGTCAACTATACTTTTAAAAAAATGGTAGTCTGCTCCAGACTTGTCTATTTCTACTGGTTTAGAAGCAAATTTGTGGTTGACCAGTTACATGAGAAGTTCTGCCTGGAAATTAGTAAAATGATGCCACATTTATTTGAGTTTTGTTTTTTATAGACAGACATCTGGGGCAATTGCCTTTCTTTCTGCCCTTGATTCTGCGTCTGGGCCTAATGCCAGTCTCTCTCTATCTGCTTTCAACAAAGACTTACACTTCCCAACAATTCAGAGCCCATGGAACATGGTCTGCTAGTCCAAATTGTGTCCATCCTCCTGGGACAGTGACTGTTCTGTGCTTTCCAGTAAGCATAGTTCTTGACACTGTAGGTCACACAAAACATTGGTTTGGTTCCTTCCAAACCATTGCGAATATTGCATATGGGTTAATTTGGGAACTTAGCTAATTAATATTTTCTATTAAAACTCTGAGTTTACAAAGTGCTTGTCATAAGTTATACATTCTAGTCATTATGAAAAACCTTTGAGGTAAGATTTATTATTATTCTTATTATTATTTTCTAATGTCAAGATAATGAAACTTAAAGTGATTTGCTCAGAATTCCACACACAGTGGGTAGCTGCCCCAGGATTCTGACTTGAGTCAGGCATTCATTATTCATGCATAAATACTATCTTTCATTAATTTTAAGATACATTTTTTTGTTTAAATTTTAACATTTCTAAAACTGGTATGACGTATTTAATTGGCACTGCTTTTGTTTCTTAAGAGTATAAAACATTATCAAAATAGAATGGTGTTCCTTACAACAGTGCTACCTTAGACAAGATGGCATAGTGTGTTTAACAAGGGCTTACCAGATGCCAGGAGTTGGTGGGGTGGAAGGGGAACTAGAAATAAAATTGTGAGCAACATATTTTCCACTTTTGCAGAGTTTCTAGTGTTTTACCTGCATCATCATACCACCCAACCCTAGCCTGTTGTAAATTGTTTTCTATTTTGTCCCATGTGTTAGAAGCAATAATCTTAACAAGATTACAAGCCACTTGAGGTGTTGTGTCTGGCAGAATTGCCTTCCTTATATGCAACCTATGATACTTTTCCAGTGTATTTTTTCCTGATGCTTATCTTGACCTTCCACACCAAATAGAAGGAGTCCCAAGGTGGTAGAATCATTATATTGATCCATATTTTTAAAATATTGTTTCTAGAACTTGGGAAATCACAGACATCTGTGTAGTTTTGCTATGCTGTAATTTGCCAATATTTAGGATCTGATTCCTCAGTAGCAGAGGAGTAGTTGACAGGTAGTCCCCCCCCCCCCCACCACCCAGGTGCATTGCCCTCAAACTCTCACCATCACACCACCAAAAACAAAACAAAACTGAAACAGACTCTGTTTCTTTATAGCAGGCTTGGTATTAGCAGCTGCCACGTGATCAAATGCAGTGAGGTTCTGAAAAACCGTGCAGCTGAGAAACCTGAGCTCCAGCCTGGCCTTCTTGCCAGCCAGCCATCAGCCTCTGAACCTCCATTTACTTGTCTCTAAGATGAATGTATTAGCATGAATGATCTGCAAGTCCCTCCTGGCTTTAGCAGTAGGAGGAGTGGAGGCCAGAGAGGGCTTGATTTTATTTTTCCACTATGTGCTTTCAATTAAGGGTTACATTCAGCGATGCTGGTGGCTAATTACAGGCATGTGACAACAGTTGGATAGGAACTGGCTCTGGAAGATCCCACATCGGCGGAAGTAGTCATGGCTCTCACAATAATTTATTAATCATTGTAGTAGCATGGCACAGAGGAGGCTGGTGACTAAACACTTCGGTGACCCCCTGTATCCTGATGAAAGAAAGTACTGGAAAACCAGGAAGGATTATGGTGGACAGACAGATCTACTACAGAGATCTGGGCACTGTTTTGTGCCTGTATTCCTACCCAGGCCATGTCTCATGGCCACGTAAGTGACTAATAGGAACAAGCAGCCAGTATCATCCCAGGGATCTCAGGGGAAATCACTTCCAATAATCAGAACTGAAATTCAGGCTTGCAATTTTACTGCTTTCTTTTTATTTTAATTTTTTTTTCTTTTTTAATTTATTTTATTTTATTTGTTTCTTTTTATTTATTTTCAAGTTATTTAACATACAGTGTAGTCTTGGCTTCAGGAGTGGAACCCAGTGGTTCATCTCTTACATATGACACCCAGTGCTCATCTCTGCAAGTGCCCGTCACCCAGTTAGCCCTCTCTCCATCCACCTCCCCTCCAGCAACCCTCAGTTTGTTCTCTGTATTTAAGTCTTTTATGGTTTGCCTCCATCTCTCTTTTTTCTTATTTTTCCTTCCCTTCCCCTGTGTTCATCTATTGAGTTTCTCAAATTCCACATACGAGTGAAATCATATGATATCTGTCCTTCTGATTGACTTATTTTGCTTAGCATAATACCCTCGAGTTCCATCCATGTTGTTACAATGTCAAGATTTAATTATTTTTCATCACCAGCTAGTATTCCACTGTGTATATACACCACATCTTCTTTATCCATTCATCAGCTGATGGACATTTGGGCTCTAAAAAAAATAATCCAGTGAAGAAATGAGCAGAAGGCATGAATAGAGACTTTTACAAAGAAGACATCCAGATGGCTAACATGTGAAAAGATGATCAACATCACTCATCATCAGGGAAATACAAATCAAAACCACGATGAGAAACCACCTAACACCTGTCATAAGGGCGAAAGCTAATAACTCAGTAAATAACAGATGCTGGCAAGGATGTGGAGAGAGGGGAACACTTTTGCATTGTTGGTAGAAATGCAAACTGGTGCAGGCAGCCACTCTGGAAAACAGTATGGAGGTTCCACAAAAAATTAAAAATAGAACTACCCTACAACCCAGCAATTGCACTACTAGGAATTTATCCAAAGGATACAAAAATGCTGATTTGAAGGGGGCACATTCACCCCAATGTTTATAGCAGTGCTATCAACAATAGCCAAATTATGGAATTCTTTTTTTTTAACTTTATTTTTTATTTAGAGAGAGAGAGGATAAGTGGGGTGGGGGAGAGGGGGAGGGGGGGAGAGAATCCCAAGCAGGCTCCTCATTGCCAGTGCAAGCCCCAGTGCAGAACTCGAATTCATGAACCATGAGATTATGACGTGAGCCCAGGTCAGACGCTTAACAGACTGAGCCACCCAGGCGCCCAGCCCAAGGCTACATTTTAAGAATGTGGTGATCTGACTTGCCCAAGGTTGGTTATTCTTGAACCTGTGATCCTCTGCAATCTGTTCTGTTCTGTCTCCTCCCACCAGCCCACCTCCCAGAACTCATGACTGTGTGAAGTGATGAGGTACAGATTTCTGGAATCACACAAGCCTCCCCAGGATGTACAGTCAGCCGGGTGTGAGGTGATGAGCTAGGAGACAGCGAGTTTGCCCACAATATTATCTCAGGGGCAGATGCATGAAAGGGAGGTGGAAAATGTGGCACATTATGGAGAAAACATTTCACTCAGTAGAAATACAAAGTTAGAACATCCCCTAAGACTTCCATTTCATATGTTTTTTTTTTGTTGTTTTGTTTTTGTTTTTGTTTTTGTTTTTTTTTTCTTCTCAAATTAGAAGGAAGGGCTCCTGAATGGCGCAGTGGGTTAAGCGCCTGACTCTTGATCCTGGCCCAGGTCATGATCTCCCAGTTCCTGAGTTCAAGCCCACATCCGGCTCTGCACTGATGGCTGAGCCTGCTTGGGATTCTGTTTCTCCTTCTCTCTGTCCCTCCTCCACTTGTACTCTCTCTCTCTCTCTCAAAATAAATAAATCAACCTAAAAACATTTTTAAGAAAGAAGGAAAGGTGACTATGTTGCAAAGGAAAGCAGGGCAAACACACATCAGAAACCCGGGGTGCGGTACCAGTTCCTTCAGCGACTGCTGAGCGCTACAGCGGAGTGGGGACCGCCATGCAGTTTGGAGGGAGATTGGAGAGCCACTGTGCGCGGCCTGCCACAGACAGGCAGACACACGTCTCTAGTGGGTCTCCCTCTAGCGTGTGGTAATGTGTGGATTTCTTTTCTTTACCCTCTGTCTCTATGTCTATATATTTTTTTGGGCTTTTTTGACAAAGAAAACATAACAATTTGAGCTCAATCACGTATTGGTAGCTCCAAGCACCTGTTTCCTTACCCCTTTCAAACAGAAATAATAGCGTATACTTGCAGAAATATTGGCATAATTGAAGGAGATGATACCATGTGCTTTGTGCACTGTAGTTGCTCAATAAACAGAGTTTCATTCCTCTGACCTTGCAGAATTTATTTATTTTTGTGGCTTCCATCTCATCACATAAAAGGGAATGATGATAATAAGAAGCCATAAAGCAGTCAACATTGAATATGATAAAATATGTGAAAATGCTACGGAAATGAAAGGCAATACTGTGGGATAGCAATTCTGAATACAATGGTATAAAAATTATATACAACCACTGAAATTACAATGTGGTGCTATATAAATTGACATAAAATCATGCCTACTCCACAAAAAGGTATAACTATCTATGCACCAGAATGGCTAAATTTTTTTTAAATGATAATACCAAATGCTGACAAATGTATAGAGAAATTGGATCACTCACACTGCTGGCGGGAAAGTAAAATGCTACAGCTACTCTGGAAAACAGTTTGGCAGTTCCGTACAAAACTAAATATGCAATTACCATATGAACCAGTAATTAGACTCTAAGGCATTTATCCCAGGGAAATTAAAACTTCTATTTACACAAAAATCTGCACATGAATATTCCAGAAGCTTTATTCATAATAGCCAAACACAGGAAAAATCCATGTCTTTAGTGGGTGAATGGTCAAACTGTGGACATTGGTACCATGAACTACTACTTAGCACTAAAAAGGAAGGAGGTACTTGATATAGGCAACAACTTGGTAGCGTTTTAGGTTGAGCGAATATATACTGTGTGGTTCTATTCATTAAGCATTGTTAAAATAACAAAGCCACTGAAGTGGAGAACATGTTACAGATTGACAGAGTCAGAGATTGGAGAAGAGGTGAGGGAGGTGGGTGTGGTTATAAAAAGGCAACATGAGGGATTCTTGTGTTGCAACTGTTCTGTACTTTGTAGTGATGGGTACATGAACCTGTGCATGTAGCTACACACTATGTTTACCTAGACATACACGCGCGCACACGCACACACACACACACGCGCGCGCACACACACACACACACACACACACTGGACCACAAGTAAAACAGTGAACATCTGGATAAAATCAGTAGATTGCATCAATGTCAATACCCTGATTGTGATGTTGTACTACAGTTTTCCAAGATGTTACCATGGGGAAGCCTGCGAAAGGTACATGGAGTCACTCTGTATTAGTTATTACAAGTGAATGTGAAACAAACATGATCACAAAGGAAGTTTAATTTAAAAAGAATGCCTACATTATTTACTATATGAAAGGGAGCCTGCTTTTTGAAAACACGTATAAGGAAAGCTGGAAGAATACACTGTTAGTCAGGGTTCAGTTGCACATAATAGAATCCACTCTAGCCATTTAGGCTCAGAGGAATTTAACACAGGGAAATAAGCACTTACAAAGTCATTGCAAAGGGTTGTGAGCTCTAGTAATGACTCTCCAAACTCCACTGTAGAACCGGCCCCCCAGGAAGCTGTCGTAATCAGAGGTCTTGCTGGCTCAAAAGCCACTACTACGGCTGCTATCACGCCTACAACATGGGTGCTCTGTGCCCCGCATGGACTGAATGCAACACGGGCCCTGTGCCATTCATTGCCTTTACTGAATGAACAATTATGCTGTTGTCGGGAGAAACTGCAGATGCATCAGAAACTCCAGCTTGATCTCATTTCCACCTTCCAGACCTCTCACTCTGCTTTGGCTTGGGGGCAGGTGGATTGCATGGGAAACCTGAGGTTTAAGGGAGTCTGAGAAATACGCAACTTTAGAATTTCCATCTTCTAAAATGAAATAAAACTACCTACAGGAATTTGAATAGAGCTTAGGGAGCCATCTGCAGTACGGGCCACAGATATGTATCGAAATTTCTAATGCATCTCTATGTCAGGTGATAGATAACATGTTTGTGTTTTGTTTTTTAATTCCTTTCTCGATGTGTGTTTTTTTTTTAAACCAAGAAAATATATGACAATACTAATAACATCAGAAAGCTATTCCACTTTTGAAAAGCCAAACCAAACAAGTATTGAATGAACAAGTTTGGGGGATAGAGGTAGGGCCACAGGGATTGAATCAGATCATTTTTAAAAAATTTTTTAATGTTTATTTATTTCTGAGAGACAGAGAGAGACAGAGCATGAGCAGGGGAGGGGTAGAGAGAGAGAGAAGGAGACCCAGAATCCAAAGCAGGCTCCAGGCTCTGAGCTGTCAGCACAGAACCCGAGGCGGGGCTCGAACTCACAAGTGGTGAGCTCATGACATGAGCAAAAGTTGGATGCTTAACGGACTGAGCCACCCAGGCACCCCTAGATCATTTTTAAAGTAACTTTGGAGTCCAAGAGCCTAATTTTTCATGATAAATGGCCATCCCAGTCCAGAAAACTTTAGGTTCAGGGTTGAAAACTGGAATGTCTACAATTAAAAGTAACGTAAATGAGTGAAACTAGCCAGATAAGACAATATGGTGACGACTATGACAAATATTCCATGTCCGAAGTGGAAAGTCACTATTTTGCTCCAGCTAATTATTGTTATGTGGAAATTCAGGCCCAGGCCTATCCAACTTCTGGTTTGTTTTTAATTTAAAAAAAAATTATTATTTATTTTTGAGAGAGAGAGACAGAACATGAGCGAAGGAGGGGCAGAGAGAGGGAGACCCAGAATCCGAAGCAGGCTCCAGGCTCTGAGCCGTCAGCACAGGACCCAAAGTGGGGCTTGAACCATGAACAGTGAGATCATGCCCTGAGCTGAAGTCAGATGCTTAACCGACTGAGCCACCCAGGTACCCCAAAGTTCATGTCATTTTTAAAAATATCTTCTCCTGGGGCACCCGGGTAGCTCAGTCGTTTAAGTGTCTGGCTTGATTTTGGCTCAGGCCATGATCTCATGGTTCATGGATTCGAGCCCCACATCCAGCTCTATGCTGACAGTTTGGGGCCCACTAGGGATTCTCTCTCTCTCTCTCTCTCTCTCTCTCTCTCCCTCTCTCTCTCTCTCTGTTTCCCTATCTCTGTGCTCCTACCCTGCTCGCTCTCTGTCTCTCTCTCTCTCAAAATAAATAAACAAAAATTAGAAAAGAATAAAAATAACTTCTCCTTATCCACGGAATATATTGCGGCAATTTCCTACCTTTCTACAAACTTAAATCGAACCTTAACTTTGCTAAAGGCTGGGCGCTGGAAGTTTCCTACATAAACTGCTAACCTTGCTTATTCTATATTGCACAACTAAAGGATGCCAGCTCTTAGAGGGCACGGTGTACTTGACTGCAGTGGGAGAAATCTCATAAACTTGTAACATAAAGTCATTTAATGATGGTCACACAGCTGTGTTTTGGAGTATAGCTTTGCTTAGGTTGGGAAATTATCCCAACATTTCTAAAAAAAAAAAAAAAAAAAAAAAAAGTACTGTGTTCTTGTTGTGAACCAGGTATAAGGCCAAGTGCAAAGACATGCAACTGGGTCAAACACCCTTGTGTTCATAGAAAGCTCCTTCTAGTGGGGAGAACGGCTACAGTATGAAACAGGTTCAGGAGTGTGACCAAGTGCTATACCTGCATTATCCCTAATGAAGTTTTTTTGTTTTTTAAGAGAACTTTGTCTTTGTTTATCTGCTCAGTTGAAAAACTTCATGTAAATAAGTAATGAGGGTGCTGATATTTTTTGAAACATGGGACCTCCTGGATCTGTGTAGGGCACAGAAAAGTATGGGCTATTCAGAGAGAATAAGCAAAATCACAATGTATTGGATCTTATCCACAGGTAAGTCACACTCAACTACCAATCCAGTAATAAAGACTGACATCTATCAGTTCTTGCTCAATGTCAGCCTTTGCAAAGCCTTGACCTATTTTAACTCCCTTGAATCTCACAAGGGTAGGCACTATTAATTCTTCCTCATTCTACAGGTGAGAAACTGGAGCACAGAGAGGGTAGGTACTTAGTCTAAGGACACACAGAAAGCAGGCATAGAATCAGCACCTGGGTACTGTGAGCTTGGCTGCGATCACCCTGAACTCTCATGCTACCTACCTCCCTTTCTGAGATCTTCAGTGGTTGGAGGTCTTCTAACTCCTCTTAAGAACGATTTCTGGCTTTCTTTTCAAAACTAATCCATTAACCTTTCAGAAATAATTTTGGATTTCTTCACACATAACCTCTTGAGGTGATGAGAATAATATTGAGTGTCTAACCTGGGACACTTTTGAGAATAAAAGGGCAACACTATTAATAATTAAGCCAGGACAACAGATGAGACCAGGATTGTTTCAAACAAGCCAAGATGAAAAGTTACCTCAACATAAACATTTGCCCCCAGAGAGAAACAGCAGAATTCGTGCCATGCCACATTAATAGTGTGAAATCCTGAAAACCTGTCAGACTATTACAGAGCCAGTAGAAGAAATCAAGGAATCCATTCCATAGAGTGGAATCCTTCAAAGTCTTTCCATTTCTTTAAAGATATTTGAAACTTCTTAGTATGTCACAAAAGGTCCCTCATTATCTGCCTCCTTTCCCACCCCATCTCCAAATTCTTTCTTCCTCCTCGATCCCTTATTCCAGTTATGTTGTATTATGTTTAAATGTTCCATTCTTTCTACTTCTATGTCTTGTACATGCCATTGCCTTTTCTTAGAATGCCATTTACCTTGCTGTCCAAGTGGCAAACTCTTACACACCTTTGAGAAACCAACTCAGAGCTGACCTATTTTCTTTTCTTTCACTAGATAGAATCTTGCATAAAAGCCTGGATCCAAGTTATACAAATAATATGCAGTAGAGTCAAGAGGTTTACTTGGATTTAACTGGCTTCAAAGTCAGGTGACCTGGCTCTCAAAGGATTAGGAAGAAGGAAGTTTTTCAGGAAGGAAAGTTGGGGAAGGAAGGAACAAAATCCAGGCCAAGGGAACAGGATATAAAAAGTTAGGGATTTCAGGGGTGTCTGGGTGGCTCAGTTGGTTGGGCATCCAACTTCAGCTCAGGTCATGATCTCGCAGTTTGTGGGTTCGAGCCCCGCATTGGACTCTGTGCTGACAGCTCAGAGCCTGGAGCCTGCTTTGGATTCTGTGTCTCCTCTCTCTCTGCCTCTCCCCTGCTCATGCTCTTTCTCTCTTTCTCAAAAATAAATAAACATTAAATTTAAAAAAAGAGGTAGGAAATTCAGGAACACTGTGATAGAAAAAGGACAGGAAACCCAGAGAAGCAGAAGATGGGGCTGGCAAGGAGGTGGGGGCCAGGTTATGTAGGTCCTTGCAAGCTGTGCTAACCCACCTCACCAGAGTAGTAGACTGACCCACACACTCTGCCAAAGGTGATCCTACTCTAGACTGTTACAAAGATGTTGTTTCTCAATTGAATTCCTAAGAATATCAGGTCACTCCAGAGATGGAACTATCCATCTCTCTTGTACACCATAAAAAAGAAAATAGTCTCTCCATCTCCATTATTGCTTTGATTAGAAAAATGTTATTAACCTTTCAAAAACTTACCATTTTGTTTTCTTGGAGTTTGGTTAAGGTCCTGCACTTGTCTTGAAAATGCTAGTTTCTGCATTTTTTTTAATTGAAGGGTTTTAGGGCAAATTCAATTAAGTTGTGGTATATGAACTGAAACTTGCAATATATTAAAAATATTCCACTGCACAGTTCACCAATTACCCAATTTCTAATTTGAGTCCCATCGTCATTCCAAATTTGCACTAAAACTCAGAAGTTATACTCAGAAGCAATGACTGAGGGCTTCAGCAATTACAAATATATCCCAAATGCATTTGGGCTTACTTGAAGACAATCTGTCTAAAATAATTCCAATCCCCACTTTAACTTAGAGAATCACAAGGCTCCGAGGGGCCTCAGATGTTCTTTCAAACTCTTCCTCTTATAGATGAGGAAACTGAGGTTTAAAGAGGATGAATCATTCAACAAAGATAACAGAGCTAAGGATGGAAATGGATCCTGAGCATTTAACTCACTCTCTAGGTTTGGTTGGCTTTCTACATCTGTTCTGGAGTGACATTCACTTTCTAGAGAACCTATAATAAGGGTCCTAGTGTTTTAGGGTGGTGGCGCAGTGAAGGAGAGACAATCAGGGAGGGAGTTGTCACAGCCCTAATCTGAGCGTGGTTCTCCATCCCCAGCTCCTTACAAACTACACTATCTCTGTCATAGGGTTCATATCTTCTTATTGCCAGCCAGAGCAGGATCCAGTTCCCTCCCATGCAACATGCTCCCAGATTGCCTCTGGAACTATCTCCCCACAATGACCAGCCCAGGAGGATGGAATCTGAAGAGAGGAAGGGGGTGAAGCAGGTATGAGTCTCTAGATCTGTATTTAAGTCACTCCATGTACTGGCAACACCAAAATGCAATTCAAGGCTAAATTGGAATTATCTATTAGCAATTGTTTTTCATTAACCACTGTTGTCTGCCTCTTGTTAGCAGAGCCAAAGCTGAGCTGGTGAACAGCTGCTCCATATCTCCACACAATTGTTAGGGCAAATGTCCATAAATTATTATGCAAATTTGCTGACTGTGACTATGTTGATATAATGGTTCTCAATTGAATGTACTGAATGCCATGTGTCAGGAAATTTTAGGCAGGTGTATCCATACCTCCTCATCCAGAAGAATGTCTTGTAGGAATTACTAGGAAGATCTCATAATATGGAGGACAGTAGTAAACTTTCCTCTGTTTAATAAATATTATTGCAGTTACATATTTTTAATTTAGATAAAATGTTGAGAAAGAGAATACAACACTGGTAATCCCATCATTTGACACAACTATTCCATTTCTGTCATCTGCTTTCCAGGCTTGAATATTATGCTTGAAAAATTAAAAACCATCATCAATTTGCTCTTCAAGTTTGTTTTTTAAAACTTAATACATAAAGAGCATTTGTGCTAATTTCTAGATTTTACTTATTAGTTTTAAATAACTCTAATATTCTATCGATATAATGTACTATAATTTAATGTAATCATTTTTCTCTTTTAACTTTGTCACTATTATAAATTGCTGCCATAAGTATATGTATGAATTTTCTTGTTTGTGTACAATTGTTTCCTTAGGAAACATTTTCATGTTTGGACTAGAGATATGAACATGTTTATAACACTTGCTGTACATTATCATATTGATTTCCAAAAGGGATACACTATTTTGCAAGACCACCCACACTATCTGTGTTTACCAGTTTTTCAAGAACCTCACCGTCTTGTCTGTTATTTATTTAAAAAATGTTGCTAATTTGCCAAACCCTAAAATGCACTTAGGATGCTATATGGCATTTATTTCATCAACTGATTGATTGATTGATTGATTGATTAAGAGTTATTTATCAAATGAGTGGCTTGCTAGAAGCTGGAGAAAGAAAGACAGGTGAAGTCCTGTGCCCTAAAGAGACCTCAGCATGTAAGTTAGTGGCACAGCACAGCATTTATAACAGCGTTTTAAGAATAATGGTACAGGTACACACAGGACACTGTAAGAACGTGGGGAGGGACATAACTTGAGTCAGAGGTATAAAAAAGGATTTCAGAATTGAAGAGATGAATAGGGGACATGGAATTCAGGAAAAGAACCCCAGAGAATCATGGGCAAAGTCCTGGATGGGGGCTTGAGAGGGAACATCAGCTTGGAAGAGCTATGGATCCAGCTGGAGAGATGTACAGAACCATGGCATCATATGCCCACAGCATGGGCTGCTTGGAATTAAGTGGTGAGAGAAACAACAGGCATATTATTTAGCGCTATTTTGGTTTCAACTGTCATAAATGTCAGGTAGAAATAACTTAAGGAAGAAGGAGGAGGTGGAGAAGAAGGAAGAGAATTATTTGTCATAAAGAACTGTGGTATCTCAGCAAGCCTAAGGACAGAAATATATCCAGTCTTAGAAACAACTATTATCAGAAAATTTAGACCCTGAAAAAGATTTCTCCCCTCTCTCCTCTCTGTTTCTCTCTGGACCTCTCTCTCTCCCATTCTCTCTCTCTCTCTCTCTCTCTCTCTCTCTCTCTCTCTCTCACACACACACACACACACACACACACACATCTCTCCTTACCAACATTCTTGCTTTTTCAGTTCATATGGCAGGAAATTCAACCTCCAGCAGTTTTACAGCATACAGTTTAGACATTTAAACAGAGACTGACATCCTCTCTTGATTCGAGTTTGAAAGTTCACAGGGAAGTCCTCTGACTGCTCTGCTTGAATCAGAGACCATGTCTGAAACAGTTTACTGAGGCTATGAATGCAGGGCATCAGGGTTCTATATGAACATGAAGGCATAAGTGAGTAGTGAGATGCTAGGAAAAAAAAACAAAACAAAACAAACAGTTGTCCATCATTACTAAAGAGAAAGTCTAAGGTACCATCATTAATAACATTGAATGATATGCCAAGGACTTTCAATTTTCTATAGGCAATACAACCTTATTAATTGGTCAAAGTTTGTATCTCCTACTCATATATTTCTTTACTCTTTTGTTTGTTCTGGAGGATTTGATTTGCATGGCCCACTCTTGGGGAGCTGGTGAGAAGAATGAAGGAGTGGAGTACTTCCTAAGTCTTCAGTGTTGGCACATCAAGATGTAGATAAACTATTGCATTGTAATTGGACCATGCCTTGACCTTGATGTTGAAAAAGACACTGTGGGGTCCACATGCCTTAGCCTCTGACCACACAGTCTGATTGAAAGACCTACCCAAGTTGGACCAGAGTCATTCCAAGGGGGTTGTTATAACTTCTGTTCTTTCGGGCTTGTCTCAGCCTCTCTCTTGATCTGGAACAAAGTTGACCCCTTCCTCTTTCTCTAATCCCAGCCTTTTTTTAGTGCTTTCCAAGTAAGTGTAAACCATAAAGCCAATTTGCATTAATTGGTGGTTAAAAAATAAGAAAAGAGAAAAATCTAAAGAAATTTTGGGCTGGAGTTTGAAATAAACATTTCTTCTCCTTCCTATTTCTTCTCCTTCTTTTTCTCTTCCTCCTCCTCCCCCTCTACCTTCTTCTCCTTCTCCTTCTCCTCCTCCTCCTGCCCCTCCACCTTCTTCTTCTCCTTCTTCTCCTTCTCCTTTTCCTCCTTCTTCTTCTTCTTCTTCTTCTTCTTCTTCTTCTTCTTCTTCTCCCTCTTCTTCTTCTTCTCCTTCCTTCCTTCCTCTTCTTGTTCTTCTATGTTAGGATGATCACTCTGGCAGCTGCAGAGAATGGATTACTGCAGATTGAGGTTACAGGCAGCAATACCAGTTAGGAAGATTGTTCTATTAATCCAAGTGAGAAATGATGAAAGTCTGAACTAAGACAGTGATCTTGAAGATGGTGATGAGGAGATAGACATTAGATATTAATAAAACTTGATAAATCATTTAGAAAGCTTTTTGCAGCAAATGATAGGAAAATAAACAGTACAAACTAGCCTCAACTATAAATAAATTCCCTTGCTGATAACATATTAAGTTCAGAAAGAGTTTAGACTTCAGAGATGCTTATCATCATTCTTACTCTGTATGTCTACTTGATTTTCTGTGCCCACTTGATTTTCTGTTGATTTTATTCTCAAGATAGTAGCAAGATGGTTATAACAATTGTAGATTATCCATGTATGAAATCATTCATATAGAGACTTATTTCCAGAAACTTGCCCAGCAAGTAAGGACAAACTTTCCTGGAAGCTCCTAATAAACTTTTCCTTCATTCTCATTATCCTGGATTGGGTCACGTGCCCATCCCTGAATCAATCAGTGGCAAGGAAAATAGGATTACTGTTAGGCCAATCAGGAACATTCCTGAAGTTGATGGGATTCATTTCCCCAAAAACAAGTGGGCTGAATGTGTGTTTGTAGGGGGAAGGGGTCTGGGGTGAGAAGCTAGTAGTTAGAAATCTGAAAACAATCAGAGTTTTCTAGAAAAAGGGAGGGAAATATATATGTGTAGTAAACAACAAACATTTTTCAATGCAACTGGGTCATTGTTTTGATGTCGGGAAGTGGAGGGATCAGCCACCATGATTTGCAGATTTACTAAACTGATTAGGTAGATTTACCAGGAAAAGAAATGAAATAGGATAAACAGGTTTTGGCAGAAGATCAGTTTTGAAGGGTATGAGACACATCCATGTAAAAATATGAAGTAGGCAGCTGAACATATGAGTTTGAAGCTAAGGAGAGAGTTTGGGTGACAGATATATATTTGGAAGTTATTGGCATATGAAAGTTATACAGCACACAGGTGCATTGTGAGGTCATTGTTGGACAAGATTACCCAAGGAAGTATGCAGAGAGAGGACAGACAAAGATAAGAATTCATCCCTGGAAAAGGCCAAAGTATAAGGCTGGAATTAACTAAATTCATTTGCATATCAAAGAAGTGTTTCTTGAATTTGGATAGCTGGTGCAGTGAACAGTTCTACAAAACTAAATGATTTCTAAGCTCCATTTGACAGCTCATTATTTTTAAAGCAACATTCTCCCTCGCAACAAAATTCACTTACACTAAAGAGTATGGAAAGGATTTTGGAGTTAGCAGCAATGAGATTTGACCTAAAGTAATAAATACTTCATAGATTGTAAAAGTGTTTAGAATCCTTTTATGACACAAATAGTCAACTATGGTTAATAGGCCAGTGGCTTCTCTTGGGATGAAGAAATCTTTGGTGAACTCGTACTTGGTGTCTTTGCTTTTAGCTGTAACAAATTAAGTTTGCCAATCTTATAAGAGAGGCTTAGCAAAAGCTCAAAGAATATTAAGGTCAAATCCAACTGAAAGTATGGGGATCTCATTCTACCAAACCCAAAATGAAAGAATAAACATGTGTAGAGAGAAAAATCATCTGAGTTTGCTAGATTTCCCGGGGTATGAGGACTCTAACCCTACCCTCACCCCCTACCGCCTCCAATAGTGCTGGGGTGAAGAAAACCTCTCTCCTCAGTGTGCATGCCCAGATACAGGAAACAAAGCCCTGCCTACTAGCTAACCAGCCTGTGAAGAGGGCAGGAACAGCAAAACCCTTATTGAGAGAAAGTTAAGTAGTTGTCCCAACTGTAGACCTTTCTAGCTCCTTATTTAGAGGACATTTCCCAACCAGAAAAGGATCTCATGAGCAGTGCTACTAAGCTAAAGGGAAAACATTGTTTCAATGCTAGATAGAAGCAACCAAAAGGTCAGTTCTGACAAATGCCTTAAGAAATTTAGAAAAAGTTTAAAGATGAGGACTTTCTACCTCCTTGGGTTGGAGGTAGAGGCAAGATTCAAGGAGCTCCAGGCTTTTCTTTCCACCCCTGGAGTTCTGTGTTTTGGTTGTTGATAGGCACTGAGCTGGAGGGTAGGAGAAAAGGACTGGGAAGCCCAATGTCACTACAGCTCATCTGCTCTCTGGCCATGTGACCTTGTACACCACATTTCTGTGGGTTGGGTTTCTCCATTTGGAAACTAAGTGGGTGGGATGACTCGCTGAAGGAGAGTTAGTGCAAGGATGGAGCAAATCACCCATGTCCACAACCTGGCTTAACTGCCTCTATGACCATGAGGGATGTTAGTTAACCTCCTTGTACTTGAAGTTCTATTCCTACCGAATTATTTAGAGCCTCCATGCCCCCAGAATAGCGCCTGGTCCAGAGTGAACATCATGTAATGTTGGCTATTTCTAGTCCAGCTCTAATTTTGTGTAAACCTGTGACTCTAGACCCAGAATTTACCATGGCTCTTTTAGTTCGTGTCAAGATTCCTAGGAATTAAAAATGCTTCTATAGACCTGGACACATCTTGGGAATGTTCCACAACCAGAAGCTCATGTTACTAAGCTGCCTATTTATTACTCTTAAATATTTCTAAACCCTTTTAGGCAAGATTGTTTTCAAAGTAAGGCAAAGAATTTCAATTAGGCTTTGCAATATCTTGTAAAACTGTGCCTGAAGGATTTATCTCCTTTGTATTAAATGTTGCTATTTTAGAATTAATTACCAGAAGAGACAGATGAGAGTCCACTAGCTGCTTGATGGGAATTGTCACTGCTCCTAGCTCAGTAACCCCCATATCCCAAAGTGAGGTCTACTCTAATAGCAGGGGGATGTGAGGAAGGTGGTGAGTTACCTCCAAGGGACAGAATGCTTCTTAAACCTTTCCACCAGCAAGAAAAATGGCATATTAGGTGCTATCATTCATTCATTTTCATTCATTCATTCTTCCCCCTCCTTCTTTAATAACCTTTTAATTATTGATATAACAACCCTTGAGATCAGGAGTATGCATGAGAATTACTTGTGGGGGCTTAGTAAAATGTAGATACCCATCTTTTCGTTCTGATTTAATACAGCTAGATTGGGGTGGCCATCTGCTGTTTAACGAGTACAGCAGAAGAGCCGGGCTTCCACTTGGAAAACACTTCTTAACTGTGAGGCATGGTGAAACCAACACAGGACAGACCATTGGCAACACACACAGAAAAAGTGTTTCACGAGTCTCTAAATCAATTTTCTTTAAACATTTATTCAACATTGAATCTATGGCATTTATTAGGTGATATATTTATTTGGAAGCATGTGCAATTAATATTTTTATTAACACTCAGGGAAGATTTACCTAATAATTCATTTCTACTGCCTAAAGCCAATTTTGTGCTGTGAAGAAAGCTCAGTGGACAGGATTATAACATGCATTATTCTGATTTGGAATTTAGATTTTGAATGCTAATTTCAGAGGACTATCATCTGATTTATCTTAGATTTGCATGTGCAACATGCAAGTATTTAATTTATAATTTTTAATTTACCTTTGAAGGCACTCTGGCATGCAAAACCAATTAACACTTCACTAGTTATCCAATAAGTCCCTGTGGAAGCCTGAGTTAATTGGCATCATAATTCCTATTTATTTCAGTGATATTTTAATATTCTTTTCAGATTGGAATGAGTGGTTGTCCATCTCTTCTTCCCATAATCCAATCAGGTGGGACTACTGGATATGAATAGGAAAGAGGGTAAAAGAGGAAAGTCTGGGACTCAAACCAGACTCTAGATATTGTCAAGGGTCACAGTCAACGACTCAGAATGGCACGGTTATCCAAGTATATCCAAGGTTTTGGATGTCAAAACATGCCACAAGGCTCTCAGGAAAATACAGTGGCAGTGGGTTCATTATGGGCTCTTCATTTGGGAAAAAAAAAATCTAGTCAGCAATTAGTATTCTAAAGGAGCAAGATTTTCAGAAGGGATACTTGCAAGAGTCAGGCAGGTGTCAGGTCTCCCTCCATCACTGGCCTTAGCTCAAAGCAGAGCCCAGTCCTGGCGTGACCAGTGGGAGCTCACATGTGGATGCTATGTATCAGGGTTATAGAACAGTGGGTATCTAGGAGTTCAGTGTTCAATCTAAGACCACATTTGTGTGGCTGGCCAAAGCCCACTCACAATCCCCTTAAAACTCTTCTATCTGGATCAGGATTGCCTCAGGATATAGGAAGAATTGTCTTAGACTTTAAACAACTGCTCCTAATTCCAATGGCTAAGAAAAGAATAAATGAGTAATCCCCAAGAATAAGATTATGTGAAATCATTAACCTGTTTGGAGGATAAATGTTGATAACAGAAATAACTTCCAAAGCTCAAGTGTTAACGGAGTGGTGTGATCTTCAGGTTTACATACAGTTACATTCTCTTTAGAAACCTGGAAATGTGTATGGAATTGAATTCTGTCTCCCACACTTGCAGTGTGTCTCTGCACTTCAGAGCAATAACTCTTATTGAGGCTCTGTGCTAAGTGTAATGTGTTTGTGCATGCATGCATATTTCTGACTTACTCCACATGATAACCCTAAGACTTAGCACTGGTACTTCATTATATGGATGAGAAAGATGAGTCTGTCAGAGGTTAAGTAACTTACCAAATCACAAATAAGTGGGGTAGCTGGGATCTGGACTCTCAGTCTGACATAGCTACTGCCACTGGCCACATTGCTCTGCTGTTGAAGGTTACACTATGTATAGAGCATATAGTGAAGGCTCTATCATATATAGAGTATATAGTGAAGGTAATATCCTGTTAAAGGAACACAGGAGTGGGAGAAGATAGAATTCTAAGTGGCACATCTGCCTTAGTAAACTTTCCTAATTCACTTATCTTCCATTCACACACACACACAAAAGTGGCATGTCCTCTATGCCCCAAGCATTGCTTTTATGAATGAAACAAGCAAATATTCCTGTCATCATAATGTTTAAATGACAGCACAGTGTACAGACGATAAACAGTGAACCTAATAAATATATTGTGAAATATAATACAAACTATTATTACAAATTACAAATTAAATACACAAGTAAATTTAATAAAAGCAACATTATATTGTTTGTTAACAAGTGATAAGTTCTATGAGAAAAACAAGTGCAATGACAAAGCATCAGGAATATGAGAGTTTTACATGGCAATTTTAAATACTGTCATCAGGATAGACTCAGATTCATTGAGAGGGTGATAACTGATTTAAAAAAGAGACAAAACACTTGGAGGAAGTGAAGGAAGTTGTGAAGCAGATATCAGAGAAGAAAATTCCAGGCAGAGGACCTAGACAGTGCCAGAGCCTTGAAACTAGACTCATCTGGGACATCTGAAGAGCAGCATGTGGCCAGTGGCCAGAGTAGCTGGAGAAGAGTGAACTCAGAGATGTTGGGCATGGAAGTCCCGAAGAGCCTCTCTTAGACTGTTGTAAGGGATTTGGCTCTCACTTGGTAGGAAATGGGTAGCCATGGCAGAGTCTCAAGAAGAAGAGTGACATGATCTGATCTCACTTTTTAAAAGGATTGTTCTGGCTGCCATATTGAGAATAGACAATAGAGAGGAAGGAGCAGAAGCAAGCAGATCCATTCTGATGAGGCTTTCATCATATCCAGGTCAAAGTGCACAGTGGCTTGACCTGAGATAGATAATGGTGGGGCGGGAGCGGGGTGGGGGGGGTTGCAGAAAATTGGTCAGATTCTGGATTATTTGAAGGGTTGAACCAGCAAGTTTTCTTGATGGAGTCAATGTGGGATGTGAGAGGAGAGGAGCCAAAGATAACTCCCAGGATGTGGGGATGAGACTCTGGAAGAATGCTGTTATGTCATCTGTAATAGGAAAGACAATGACCTTAGCAGATTTGGGGTCAATATTACATACTCACATTGGGTCACATTAAGTTTGAAACAAAAAATGTTTTTTTTTTTTCAATTAAATGTTTTTATTTATTTATTTTGGGACGGGTGGGGGAAAGAGAGAGAGAATCCCAAGCAGCCTCCACACATCAGTGCAGAGCCCAATGCAGGGCTTGATCTCACGAACTGCAAGATCATAACCTGAGCCGAAATCAAGAGCCGGATGCTTAAGTGACTGAGCCACCCAGGCTCTCTGAGACATTCAAACAAAGTTTTGAAGTATCCCATTTGATATATGGGCCTGGAGTTCAGGAGACACCTGAGCTGAACATATGAAGTCCAGGGCTCATCAGCTTATGGATGATGTTATCAGGAAAGCACCCGCAGGAAAGAGTGAAACATCCAAAGGCTTTAAATGAAAATAATTTAACAATAAGCTATTTACAGAGATGTTGGCAGGATTAAAGGGATTTACAAGGTATGGTGTGCATCAAAGGAGCAGCAAAGATGGAAAGCCACTACCACTTTTAGGTCTGAGGGAGAAACCAAGAGGGCACAGTGTGCCTAACCCAGAGAGAGGGAGACCAGTGAAAAACTCCATCTCCTACAGTTATCTTATACCAGCCAGAGTCAGAAAGCCAGTCTGCAAGGGGGAAATGTCTACCATGGCCTGCCTCTTGGGGCAAAGGAGGGTGGAGAAAGGAGTTGGGATTGAGACAAAGTAAAGAACCAAAAGCACAGATTATGTATACAGCCTTAGGCTAAATGAAATCTTTAAGGGAGTAAGGGAAAATAGTGAGGAGAAGAGGAAAAAGGACAGAACCTCAGGCTCTCCATCATTAATTGGTTTGGAAGAAGAGGAAGAACTAGCAAAGGACGTTACACAGAAATAGCCTTGGGATGGGATGAACAGCAGACAGTATGCAATCCTGGAAGCCACACAGGGTACCATCAGCTGGGCCAAATGCAGTTGATGTGTCACCTGAGATGCAGGCTGATAATGGACGCTTGGATTTAGCAAATGGAAGTTATTGGTGTCCTTGACAAGAGCCACTTCAATGAAGTGGCAGAGGTGAACACTTAATGGCATGGCTTTCAGGGAGAACAGGATAAGAGGAATTTCAGACAGCAAGGCAAACTTTTTTTTTATTAATTTAGGATTTTTGATGCAAAGAGGAGCAAATCCATGGGACAAAAGATAGGGGAAAAAAAAAGAGTCAAGAGAAATATTTTGGAGATGCATAAGTAACATCATACTTCCATGATAATGGGAAATATCCAGTGGAGAGGAAGAAACAGATGATTGGGAAAAAGAGTCGGGTTGATACCTAGAGTAATATCTTATCTTTGCTCATGTTCCTTCTGTGGAAATGGGGTCAGAATATTCCTGAAAAATCTTCCAGATTCAACCTTGAGGGGTTGTTTGGAGAGTGAATGAGAAAGGGGACTATGAGGCAGCCTCCACCAGTGCTGGGGACTGTCACTGTTAGCATTTCCAATCTCCCCCCGTGGATCTCAGAGGACCTTTCGTCTCCCCTCCAGGGCAGCAACACCCAGTTGCTAGGCACCAGGCACTGAACTTCAGAAACATTAACTTAAATCTTCACAACTACCAAGAGATCTATCTTTAATTTCTGGGTTGGAAAAGCTGTGTGGCGGCATCTCACAGAGATTAAGAAATTTACCAGCCATAGCTCACAGGAGACAGAACAAAATTGAGAATCCTAGTCTTTATTACAAAGCCCTTATTCTATTCTGTCTCCTTGGCCAGACTTATATTCTATTTTTCTTTCCTTGTATCACTTTTTCTCTTTCTTCCATCTCTCTGGGCTCCTCACTATCTATTCCTTCTTCAAAATTTCAACCTCCTCACTCCCAGTTGCTTTCTCCTCGATTGAAAATCAGTTCTGGTAACATTAATACTTCAGAGCAAGTAAGCTCCCCATCCAAGAAGTACTGTTTTTCTTCTAAAATGGAACAGTCTTGCAAAGACAGAGCTCCCTCCCCTTCTCAAGATGAATTTCTAATGGTCGACTTTCATGTATGGCAACCATTGGAGAAAGAACAGAGGCTTCCAAAAGCTTCTGAAATCTAGCTGTGTCAGCCAGTATCTGTGCCTCTGAGAGATTGCCTTGTCTCTTCATGCTGTTTGTTTAGACTACTACTTAGTCTTCAAGTTCTCAAAATTTTGGCAGGTCCACACTGAACTGCCTGTTTTCCTGGTGGAAAATTGATCACTTCCAAATACTTCCACTCCATTCCAAATACTCCTCCCTCTCTAGCTCTTCTCTACTGTTCTCTCTCTTAGAGAGAGACCTCTCCCTGTCTCTGTTACCTGTCCACACACACACAGCGCTCTTGCTTGGAGCTTGGGGAGGATTTGGGGAGAATGGAGTGACCTGTCACTGTTGCTAATAGGTCAGATCAATATCGCAAAATGTGCCACATCCTTCTTCGTTTTCTCATCATGTAGCAATCGATAGCCTTGCTTTCCCTGTAAACCTTCCTCAAAGGTTCCACACTTTTCATTTCCCCTTCTTGTTTCCTGGGCTGGGTCTGCTCTCTCTGAGATACTCAGGACAGAGAAGGAAGAGCTGGTCCTAAATGTGCCTAGTTCACGTGGCTTGTATTCGCTGCTGTGCTGCCCATGGTATGCACGCGTTCACAGATGTACAGTGTGTACAAATGAGCATGTGCATGTGTGTGCATGTGCGTGCATGCACTGCGTGCAAGTAAAAGGATCAATAACATCCACTTCCCTTTACCCTCAAGGAACTTAACCTACCAGAGGGGGAACAAAGTGCAGAAGGATTTATTCTTTCCTAGAAGTTAATGTCATATGGAAAAACTCCTTCACTCTAATGACTTGCTGCAGCAGGCCGTTGGAGCAAACAAATAACATGACCTGGTTTCCAATAATGCTGCTCAGCCCCAGTTTATGATGCCTACTCTGGATCCCAAAGCCACATGCTCTGGTAAAGGTCTTGTGGGAAGTGTATCTAAGGCAGAACAAGCAAATGTCAATATGTTGTGGTTTGAAAAGCTAGAACATTTTGTTTACCCCGTGGAAATGGCACTTCCCTGTGCCCACCAAAGTATGTCAAACTCCCATATTATAAACTACCTAGGGCTAGGTATTGAAGACTACAGCTTAAAAGTAAACACAATGTATTCCTGTGTGGGGGTTATAAACCCATTCACTCCTGATTGTGAATTAGCATATCAAATTCCTGTTAGGCACCTGGAATATTCCCAGGGAATGGGGTCAGGAAGGGTGTCATATGCAAAATAATGGCATCACAAAGATGTTCACATCTTAATCCCTGGTACCTATGCATGTATTACCTTACATGGCAAAAGGCTCTTTACAGCTGTCAAGACGTTGAGATGGAGAAATTGTTCTGGATTATTTGGGTGGGCCCAGTGAAGTCACACAAGTCTTAAAAGTAGAGAGGAGGTAAAGAATAATAGGTGATTACTGCAAGTAAGAATGATGTGACAAGGTGAGAAGGACACAAGCTGCCATTGTTGGCTTTGAAGATGGCAGGAGGGAGCCATGAGCCAAGGCATGGTGGTGGTCTCCAGGAGCTAGAAAAGGCAAGCGAGGAAGATTCTTCCCTGAAACCTCCAGAAAGGCACTCAGCGCTGCTAATATCTTGATTTTAGCCCAGGAGACTTGTGTTGGATTTCTAACCTGCAAAGCTGTAAGACAATACATTTGGGTTACTTCAGGCAGCTAGATTTGCATTGTTTCATTATGGCAGCAATAGGAAAATGACAAAAAAGGACAGTTTTTAAAGAGAGAGTCCAGAAACCTAGGAAAGAGGCTGGAAGGGCAGCCTGGGTTGATGAAGTAAGCCCTGGGAAGACAGGAGGTAGAGCCAAGGAACTCACAGAGAAGAGATGGCACAAATATGAGCCAAGACAAGGACAGTTCTTGCTTGAGGCCTTCAGTGTCATTTATGCAAGAGGTGCTTCTGTGAGAAGTGTGGCTCTAGGCAGTACTGGTGGAGGCAGGGGATCCGGGAGAAACTGGTGAAAAGGGCATGCTCATAGCTCCTGGCTAAGCACAGAGGAGTGGGCTGGTGGCCATGGCTTCTCTTCTAGATTATCCCAAAGTGTTTTACATTCCTGTTCCAGCTGCTTCCATGTTCATTCTGGACTCACTGTCAGATGTAGGCCAGAAAGGACTCTCCATCACCTCAAGACTCTTAGCTATTCAAGTGTTGAGATTCTGTGACATGTGATGTGAGACTTGTCAAATACAGCTTCACAGATGAAACCAAAGTAGGGGAAATAACTATTTTCAGAGAGCAACCTGGCTGGGATAGGGAAGAAAATGATGTTTCAGAAGTATACTGCATCTTTTTTGGGTTGCTGAAGCCAAAATGCGCTGGCATGTAATGTTCAGTGACAAAGGACTCACAACTTTTAGTGTCAAGGACAAATTTCACTTCCACTTGTTCCTGGGTCTTAAGTACCATCTACAGACTGAACACTTGGTGTGAGGTGGTAGAAAATGATGAATAAAACTAGCAATGTTGGTCTTTCTAGAAATTCTCTTCCCGTACATCCAAACCTGTTGAACTGGTATGAAAGTTAGATAAAAAGAGGGGCACTTGGTGTGTTTTAGACAGTGATAAGTTTTATGATCCAAGCAAGAGACATCTTTCTCTTCTCATCCTCCTTAAAAATGCCAGAAGTGTCTACCATCTGAATCAGTAATGGTGTGACACGAATTTCTACAGGTGATTGGTTTCATGGGCTATTGCCAGGGAGCATCCCTCACCCCATCCCTACACTCCTGAGAATATCTGAATGATGGACAATTGCTCTTATCACAGTGTAATATTAAGAAGTGTAGTGAACAGAAAATACTACACTAAATGCCAAGAGAATAGACTATAAGAAGAATGTGATAATTTCTGGTTATGTTTGGGTATGAAACCCATTCACTCTAGCCATCTCCATGGATAATGTAGTTCTTTCCAGGTGGCCATTCGAAACCCAGAGATGCACTTCACTCAGTTTGTAGGTTCCCACCTCTCAAGACTCACATGGACTTTATGCTCTCTCATTTCTGCCCTGCCATGGGGACAATAATCCCCTCCTTCCCTGGGCCTGCTGGGTTTCTAACATGCCCTAAATGCTACTGCTGGACAAAGAACCTCTCAAGCTTGACTTGGGGAGGTCCTATGGCTGCTATCCTCAAGAATATGTGAACCACAGAAAGATCTCCCAATGCCTAGCCAATGCATTTCCATGGCACTAAATCTTTTTCCACCCCCCAACAAGATGAAAAAGCCCATTTCCTAGTACTCTGCCACCATATTGCCTTTTCTATTTCCACTCAATCCCTGCCATTTGTTCTTTGCCTTCCAGAGGGATGCTTTTCATTGAAAACCTCACTGGAGCGCTTCCTGGGCTGACCTCTACCTCTACACTTTGGGCTGACACATTACTGAGTTCAGCTACTGTCATTTTCAGTCTGTCCATCCTAGAACTGCTGGTGTGGAGACAGTAATCTGCATTCCCCATCCTCATGTACCCAAAGATTTGAGAAATTCAGTAGATTTTGACGAACAAGCTTAAATATCATAGATCATAAACTTTTACACTGGCCCACTTAGTTGGATATAATGAGGTGGAAAAAAGGGAGCAGGAAATGGAGGAAGAGAGAGAATGGAGGGGTCAGAAGAAGACCAGAAGGAAGGAATAAGTAGAGAAGGAAGAGAAAAAGGACGAAGAGGACAGGAAGGTTTTTGTTTTTGTTTTTGTTTTTTAAGTGTTAACTTCCAAATTTGAAGAGGAAAACCTTGTAGGCAGAATCATAACCAGCAAGCAAATATAATTGGAATTGGTCTTTCAGTCCCTCCACAGGCTGATTAAGAGCACACAGTAGGGGGCACCTGGGTGAGTCAGTCCATTAAGTGTCCGACTCTTGATTTCAGTTAAGGTCATGATCTCATAATTCTTGGGATCAAGCCCCGCATCGGGCTCTGTGCTGACAGCATGGAGCCTGCTTGGGATTCTCTCTCTCTTCCTCTCTCCCTCTGTCTCTCCCATGTTTGTACACATCCTCTCTTTCTCTCTCTCTCTCTCTCTTCCTCTCTCTCAAAATAAATAACTACACTTCTACAAAACAAACAAAAAAAGAGGACATGTGAATATTCCAGGTGTCTGTTTACCAACAAGGGTTTCTGCCTTATGAATGATCAGCTCCCAGAGACACACAGGTCACCTTGCCACTCACCATGGCCACTGGAATCAAAGGGAGACACTCACAAGTGCCAAGAATGCAGAGCCATCTGCAGCAATCCTAACTGGCTAGGTTCTCCCTGCGTGGTGCTGTCACACGGCTCATGTTCCCTTCACGTTCACATCACCTCTACCTGTGCCCTTCCTCTGTTTTCACTGGAGCTTGAGGCTGCAGAAAACCCCAAATATCCTCATCAAACGGGGCTTTCAAGTCTGTGGGGGAACTGATGGGCAAATGAACCACTGCAAAAAAAAAAAAAAAAGCCATAGAAAATAGACATTGATCCGAACTTGGAGGTGAAGTGTGTGAAATTGTTTATAAATTGTCTGGATAATTGTAGGCACTGAAGTGGGACATTAGAATTTCCATCCTCTCTTGTTTTTTGCACAGGCTTAATTAACTTTCAGACAGGAAACGCATACTCTTTAAAGTAAAACAGGGCTGGATTCAGATCTTGCCTTGTAATACTTACCAGTCTGGAGTTAAGAGTAGTCGCATTTTCATCAGGTCACATGATCAGATTCTGATCTGTAAAATGGAGAGAATGTTTCTTTGAGCTATTGTAGTAAGACTTAAGTGAGGTAAATTGAGCAAAGCATGTAGAATGGGGTCTGGCACATACTAGGTGCTCACCCAATTTTGACTTCCTGGCATTCCTTGGATCCTGTTGGAAATAGGACCTCACATCTCCCAATCTTCATCCTATGTGAACTAAATGTGTTATTTTCTCCTGTCAACCTGCTCTTCCTCCCTAACTGCTGACCTGTTTGAAGGCTCTTGGGCTGGAGATCTTAGACTTACATTCTTTCCTAGCATGAAATCTTCTCTCCACCCTTTTCCACTCTGTTTTCTGTCCCCTGGAGATTTGCGTATAAGGACAACATCAACAGGTTCCTAGGCACTTAGTTTCCAGTTGGGCATGTCAGTAAGGGACCTGAGCAGGAGGCTGAGGGAGTGTGTGTGTGTGTGTGTGTGTGTGTGTGTGTGTGGTGGGGGGTGGGTAATGACCTTATTATAAGTATCTTATAAGGACCTTATGGCTCCTTCCCTGGGGGGTCAACTTGGGCTGGCAGTATCCCTTAGCAGAAGATTAATGCTGCTTTTAAGGTTGTCTGCTCTATAGGACTTGCCCCCTTGATTGGATAACTGTTTCCTTCCCTGTCCCTTTGAATCTCACCCTAGTTTCCTGTACAGCCCCTCATTATCACCCTGCACCCTGTCAATACTTTTATAAGTAGACTTTTTGTAAAACAAAACAAAACAAATAAAACAAAAGGAAAGCCTCCTCAAAATATCCTGATTGGATAAGTCATCTGTTTTCCTATAAGAATTCTAACAGACTCAGGGCCAATATCTCTCCTGCTGTTCAGTCAAGAATCTACAAGTCATGGGGGCACAGGGGTGGCTCAGTTGGTTAGGCATCCACATCTGGATTTCGTCTCAGGTCATGATCTCTCACACTTTGAGGGTTTGAGCCTCAAAGTCAGTGGGGAGCCTGCTTAGAATTCTCTCTCTCCCTCTGTCTCTGACCCTCCCCTCCTCTGCTCTCTCTCTCTTTCTCTCTCTCAAAATAAATATTTTTTTAAAATATAGAAGCCATTTTAATCCACGTCTAGTACCCATAATCCCCACCATCCCCAGTCATTCAGTCCTGTCAGATACACCACACAAATATTTCTGGAAGTAGACATTTCGTTTCTATTCCAGTGATTGTCTTAGTGGCTGAAATCTTGGTTATTGGTAGTTTGGGTTTCCCAGCTATCTGCCAAATGATTTCCCTGCCTCCGTTTCCACCTTTCTTCGATCCATCCTTTCTGCCCTGAACTGGATGGTATGCAGACCCTTTCCTGGGTCCCTAGTTTTTAAAAGACAACAGCCAAAGTACCCAGCATGATACACAAGACACATCACATATGGCACTTGATCAGCTCCCCCACCTCCTCTTTGATGCCTCCTATCCTACTCCCAGCTGCCACCCCTCAGGCCAGGTATAAACCCTGCAGTCCAGCCATTTGTGGCCATAGGCACATTCAGTGGTACAGACTTGCCATGAGAGAAATGGGAAGAGTGAGAGGAAGCAATAATTTAATGGGTGGTGCTCCTCATTCCTGTTGTGGTAGAAAAGTATTTGTCCTGAGATATGTTGGGAGATGGGAGCTGTAAACCTGCCAGCCCCTTCCTTCTTCTCTTCACTCCTTTGCCTCTCCTAGTGTGAGTGCCACCACTCAGCCTAAGGTTTGAAGATAAATACATTTTGTTGAACACGACTTGGAAACTCAAGCCAACTTCTTCATCTGCTGCTTGAAGGAAGAAACACAATCTTGTTTCAATATTGGGAAACAATCTCTGTTGGATTTAGTAAGAAATGATACATCAGTCTCCTAAGGAGCTTCCAAGAGTACTTTGACTGTTGCAGTCTTCTCTTTGCATGGCTTTGGAATGTCCTACACTGCTTCACAGCAAGGTGCTTTGTCATGCCACTCATTTTCTGGGAGCATCCTTCCCACCCTTTTCTTATTAGATAAAACCTACACTTTCTCCAAGAGTCAGCATGAAGCAGGAAGGTGCTCCTTCCTTTCATCTCTATAAGCCTTTAGTAGAGACTTCTATTTTGATACTCATTGCACTGTATAACTGGTTACCTGCCTATCTTCCACTGAACTGTAAGCACCTTGAGGATAGAGGTGAGTTCATTTCGGTAGCTCTTATTGCAATTTGTTCTTCCTTGTCACCTGCCATTTGGTCTGCTAGGGTTCCAACTATGGATCACACCACCTCCCCAGAGCAATGTTAATAGCAAGGCTACAGAGTTATGGTCATTTATCGACCAGGGATGCTACCACTGTTCTATGGCCTGAGAGACACATGGATGCATCAGGGAACCACCAGACACAGTTCCATCTCATCACAGGAGAGAGTTTTGTCATAATGTCATGCCATGTTAACCCCTCAGAGAAGCTGGAGTGGCCAATCACTCACCTTTTTTTGTGTGTTTTTTTCTTTGCAAGAAGCTCAGTCAGTAACATTGGATAGCTCCACTCAGCTACTGAGCTGGAGCTTGATTACAACTTTGCATTGTTGCTATATAAATCAGAGTCCAGCCATGCTCAAAGGGTTTAACTGAAGAGGGCTTAATGGAGGGGCTTTACAGAGGTGTATCAAGGTTTATTGAACTAATAAGTGACCAAGAAATACCCAGAGACTAGCCATGACATCAGCATTATCACACCTAAGCTGAAGGGGCAAGAGGAAGAAGCTATTACTGGGCCCCGGAAAGTGGGTCTCTGCCCCATAAGAGGTGTGGCTGTCAATAGAGAAGGAGCAGGAAGATTAAATGTCTCAAACTGTCTTATCCTTTTCTAATTCTGCCAGTACCTCCGAATGGATGAAACTTGTTAGAAACCAAAAGGCAATGAATCTCTGGATGAACACCCATGGGCATTGCTCCATGGGGTGGATCCAGACCTGGGAGAGAAGGCTGGAAAACAGATTTGGGGGGGCCAATAAGTAATAGTGAATGGTTATTTGGAACATTCTGAATTGTTTGTCATACTCTGCAGAGTGGTCTGAAATCCTTCAGGTCTGTTATTAACTGAACTGTGTCCCTCCAAAATTCATGTTGAAACCCTAACCTCCAAGGTGATGGTATTTGGAGATGGGGCCTTTGGGAAGGGAATTAGGATTAAATGAAGTCACAGGGTTGTTATGGGCCCTAAACCAATGGAATCTGTGACTTTATGAAAAGAGACATTTCTCTCCCCCTCCTCTCTCTATCTTTCTAACCTATCTTTTTCTATCTTCCTCCCTCAATTACCCTCTCTTCCTCCTTCCTCACATGTACACACTCACACAGAAGGAAAAAAACAGTTGTCTATAAGCCAGAGAAGAGGCTTATCAGAAACTGACCTTGTTGGCACCTTGATATCAGAATTCCAGCCTCCAGAACTTTGAGAAAATTAATTTCTGTTGTTGAAGCCATCTAGCCTATGACATTTTGTTAGGGCAGACCAAGAAGACTAACACAGAGTCCTTAGAAGTGTCTGACAAATTATGGCAGAAGAATCATTCCTTTTTCCCCCTACACCAATAAGTATGACTTGGCAAAAATTACTCTCTGAGACTTCCTAGGAAACCCAGATTTCCAGCATATTGATTGTGATATTAAATCTTAATCCACAGATGGATAAGAAACCCATCCACAGATGGATAAGATGGATAAGAAATAAAGAAAGTAAATGTCTTTATTTTCTGTAACTGAGATTAATTGCTACTTTGAGTTCCAATTTTGCCAGGTAATGAAAACTTACTTTTTACATAGTGGCTTATATAATGCCAAGGTCTGAAGGTGGGATGTGGTGTTGGTGTCTTCTTTTATCCACACAGTTCCCCCCCTGTAACCCCTCATCCCAGCTGCAAGGCCTCCTGTGGGCTCTGACCCCCTGTGCCATGTGCACATGGGATCCATTCTTCTGTTCCTATTCTTTCTATGCTGTGAGAAACTGCAAATCTGTCTTAGATCCATCTCCCTAGATGCACCACATGTTCATTTGTTTCTCCTTGATTTTTCCACATTGCCGAGCTCTTCTCAAGGAAAGACAGGGGCTGCAGAAGGATGTCACCGATCCCCTCTGATCTTAGAGTCTCCAAACTTTCCCCGAGACTCAGTCACCTCCTTCTCAAGGCTTAGGAATCTCTAACATAAATTACCTTGGCTTCCATTTTGATTCCTTCTCCTCCCTCAACCAAGAGAATCATATATAGTCTCAGGAGTACAGAAAACTTATTCTTTTTTCCCCCATGTTCTTCCAAAGTCAAGAATTGGCTTCCTACCTTCATTGTGCTGTGTCATCCTTCTCCTGGGAGAAGAAAAGGGGAAATGAAACAAATAGAAAATGGGGGGAGGGGGGACCAGAAGAGGAATCATCACCTATTTCAAAATACTATCTTCCCATACAGATGCAATGCATGAGAGCTGGTACTTTGTAGGAAAGCCCGGAGGTCTGGAGTCATTTCTCTGGTGTTGCTGGGACATGGAGCAGGGCCCTGGTGCAGCGCCACCCCTCGCCCCTGCTCTACTAAACCTGCTGCCAGCTTGACCCTCCATTCTACAGTGCAGCCCTGCCTCCCTACAGGCCATGAGTGTGGGGAGCAAGAGCAACTTCCTTCATTTTTCCCACGTGGGAAACCAAATCCCAGAGTGGCTAGGTTTCAGGAAAATGAGTTCTTCTCCCCAGTCTTAAGAAAAGAAAGGAATGGACACTAAGTCATGGATAGCTAATCAGAGACGAGATAATGTTCAGAGTTGGGGAGCAGGCTAGCCCATACAGCATCTGGGAAACAGTTTAGAGCACGGAGGGAGGGCCCAGAAGGCCACTGAATCTGGGCAGGCCAGATTTGGCAGACAGAATGGGGATAAGAGGCCAAGAGTTCAGGGCCAATTGGCCAGAAGAACAGTCATACCAAGAGGACTGTTAGCTGAAGGCAGTGTACCACTCTGACCAGTCTGGTTTGGGCCCTGCTGGGCAGCAGTGGTCTAAAGACCCAGTCTATGGGCCGAGTGTAGGGAAATCACCCACACTGAGAGTAATGCAAGCTTTTGGTAAGCACGCTCCGGTCTAGCCAAGCATCTGTGGTTGGAGCAAAATATTTTGTCAAAGACAGAGTAATATTTTTATATATTTATGATATCAAGTGTGGAAATGAACAGACATTGAGCTTCTGAGGAGATACATATAACAGGTCTCTCCATCCTGGGAGGCGTTTTATCTCTTGTTTTTATGAGCCACCTGGAAGGGCAAGATACAGAGAAATCCCCCCCAGTTGCAAATGACATTTAGCTTTTCAGCATTTTCTGGATGTAAACTATTAAGCAGATAAATCAGATAAACTTTCCAAAAGTCTCTGCCCACTTTTCAAGGTGAGGGGTCTTGACATGAAAGCTAGAAGGTGCTTTCCCAAGTCATCTCAGAAGGGAGTATTACCTTGATGAATGCACGGTGCCCATGAGATCCAAACTTTGTCATTGTTCTGAAGTCAGATGGAAGCAGGGACACTGACTCACACTAACCAAATTAAAATCAAAACACATCAGGAGATTGAAAACTTATTAGTACACAGTGAAAGTTATTTTGATCCAATGAAAGGAATTCTCATTTCTCCTCCTGGGGACAGTTCCTTCCTGGAGAGGTCAAGATAATAACTCTCAAGTTGCATGGTAAGCACAGAATCAGAGCAAAGGGAAGTGGAGAGTTTGAGAGATTTTATCCAGACCATGGCATGGTATGATGAATCATTCTTGCCCTTTGCTACAGAACACCTCTCTAGTAATTAAATTAAGGGTGTCTTGCAGATTCAGTGTCTTCTCAGCTTGGATGATGCTGGAAAAACACTGCCAAGTTTTGTCCTGTTGAGCTATACTTTCTGTGAGCCAGACTGTTCCTTTATGCTTTTGCATTGCAATACAATTGATTGGGTTTTTGCTTACTAAATACTAACCGCGTGCCTGTCCTACATCTCCAAGACCCAGGTCACCTTGTGTGGAATTGGGGGACAAGGCAAATCCCTTGGTCACATATTTACAGACAGGCTTTTATTTACCCTCCCAGATTTCTAAACATTGTGTGTGGATTTTACTAGTTGAATCCTTAAAAGCCAATCTTATTTCTTTTATCTCCAAGTTCCTAGGGGACATCCCACACTTCCTTCCTACACCTACAACATAATATTCTTCTAGAGGGCTGATAAACTTTAGTGTAAACAAAGGGGTACATTTTAGGAAAGAATGCCTATATGTTACTTATAATGTAGGTAGGGCACAGGGCACTGTTTATAATCCATTATAAGCAGAAGATATCCCTTAAAGTTTGAAAGGGGTTTCATTTAAGGAAAATTATTTAATAAACTTTATAAGGCAAAATTATAGAATCAATTTCCCAAATAAGAGATAGAGGTTGAAAATGTAATGGGCACACAAGTTCTCATTAAACTATTGACAGATCTTTACAGATTATTAAAGGGAGCAATGGGATCCTGAGGTCATCTATAGCACTAGACACTGTTATCAGGGAACATAACCAGGCACAGCCATTAAAGGGATGCCACAGGCCCAGGTGGACTATGACCAACAAAGGCAATTTCTGCTTTGTCTCCTCATTTCCCAGGTGTTTGCAGATAAGTTCTGTTTCAAAAACAGACTGAATCTTCAATTTGTGTGCAGAATTTTTATGGTAGAAGTGCTTTCAAAAGCACTCCCTAAAAGAAGTGAGGGAAGCAGGACAAGGCAGCGGGAGAGGTTGGGCCATCATTTGCCAGCAACAGAGACCACCCTGTGTCTTTCTAGAGACTCTGAAGCTGGAATGGCCCTTTGCACTTGTCTTGCTCTGAGGCAAGGGAATCTGACCTTTATTAAACCTCCCACCCCACAGGGAACAACAAGTGACTTTCTTTGACTGAAGGCATATTCTGGAGAGGGACCCAGGGGAGAGCCTTCAGCCACTAACACTCCCAGCAGCTGAGGAAATGAACGTCCTAGGCCTGGATGGTGCACCAGAACTTCCAAACAATGGGTGCTCACAGACTCTGACCATTTAATACTATCTGGTCATGCAATCTGGGGACAAATCCATTGTTGGAAGGAACTGAGATATTCCAGGTCTGGTGTATTGTTTGCTAAGAGATGACAGCACTGTGTGAAAGACATCCTGGAGTACAGTGACCATTTCATCATAAAGACAATATGTTTCCTGTGTCAAACCACCTCTCTCTGACAAGCCAAGAAGGAGCTAGACTGTGGCACTGCCCAACATTCCCCTTGCCCCACTCCAATGCTTAGAGGCAAGATGGTGCAGCAAAAGTGATCTGGAAGGCTGCTTAGGGAGGGGTGATAGGCAGGAGAGAAAACATGCTTTTCAACTGTGACCCAAATCGTGGTAGGAAGATGTGAAAGAAAAGCTCAAGGCCATGGCATGAGGACACCTGAGAAAAACTGATGAGATGGACTCTAGTATCCATTTCCTATCCCTTCCTCTACTCTGGTGGTGGAGCCCTTATTGTAGCCTCCCCTTCACCTCTGTCCCTCTCTTACATCACATCACTATCAGGAAATGACATGAAATGCATTAGCATGAGGGTGCAGATGACTCACAATCATTGTTCCTCCCCCAACTCATGAAATATTTAGCTTAAGTCTCTGGCAATCAGCTATAATGCAGATGAGGCATTGGCCATCTCCCCAGCAGGACAAGGCAAGGGAGCACAGAATTTCTGGAAAACGTGGAAAGAACAGATAGTTGACTGCCCATTATTCTTCTTTCTTTCTCTTTGCTAACAGAAACCCAATTTTATTTTGAATGGCCGTGTGCTAAGCTGTTTCCCAGGCTCCCATGTAGTTAGATGTCGCCAAATTGATGTAAGTAAGAGTCACTGGCGAAACCCAGAGGAAGGAATTTTAAATCAAGCTGACTCAGCTGGCAGGCTTTACTTTTGTTTAGCACCTCTCTTCCGTTCTCCTTCCTCTTGCTGGAAATGTGAAGGTGATGGCTGGAGAGCCAGCAAACACTTCAGGCAATAAAGGAACCTTGAGGATGATGGAGCAGAAAGGAACAGGCAATATAGTCCCACCAAATCTCCGGAGCTACTATATCGATCCTAGACCACCAAGTTCCTTCACGTGAGAGAAAAACGAATGTCTATCTTCTTCAGATCGCAGATGTGGGTTTTCTGCTGCATGCAGCTGAAACATATTTCATAATCGATACAGAATTTGATTGCTAGAAAGAGGATGCCAGAGACAACAGAACCCAAAATACCAACCCAGCTGAATGGAGGAAGTGGGGAGGCAGATATTAAGGAGTCCAATATTGTAGTCTGAAAACCATGCTGTCTTTGTTACTGCAATGAGGAAATTTTGTCAATCTGTTGCCTACTGTACCTTGGAAATCAGACCGCATGCTGCCCAAGGTTGAAGTGTTGGGAGCATGGTAGGGCAAATTAAAATGTTGATATGTGCTAGTCTCTTCTGCTGCTCTCTGCACAGTCCTACAAAAAAGAAAAAAGCTTAGAATGGAGCTAGCCACACTATAAACACAGATCGAGAGAAATATCAATTTACTAATGGAGTTAGTCCTGCCTATAGTCTGCAATATGGGTAGAATAGGAGTCTCATAATTTAGATCTTTCAGGGTTGAAAAGGCCAAATGGATTTGTTCCTCAAATTGAAGCAGTTATAAGTAGTAACTGTAAAGTTGCTGTATTTATAGTACATAAGACTGATATCCTTTCATAGGAAGTTAGAAACCTGCTGAAAACATAGGATTAAAGGCATTACACTCCTGTCCAAGCTCATTATTTCAGATGAATCCAGGAAGTGACCATTAATTTGGAAAAGCAAGGCATAGCAGAGCACAGAGGCTGGAAAATAAAAGATGAGAGAGACCTTTCCTGCTTAAAAGCTCTTTTTAGCCTACAATTACTTTGTGTACACCTGAGTAGAAGTGAGAAGACTGGGAGCCTGGTCAACCTTAGAGAAAACAAGATAAGAAACATAATATACCTAAACAGGATCAGCAGCAGCCTGAGACTTTTCTATCTTCAAAGCAATCTCTGGCATCCAAAACTGCACCAGCAGCAAGTGGGCTAAGAGAGACACACAGCCCCCCGCAAGGGAATACTATCCAGCACGTACTTCACAGTTGGTTATAAAGGATAACGAACAATAAGAAGACTTCTACCATTCCAGGCTAGGGCAACAGAAGAAGAGAGACAGGGAAGAGAGTTCTTCCCAGAGAGCAGAACTGAAGCTGCCTCATAAACTAACTCACCACATACTCTACTGAAATCTTCTGCTGGTGGGGTTAGGAGTCCTTGCTATTTTTACCCCAAAGATTTAAAATTGCTATGGACTGGTGTTTCTCATTCTTTGCTTTTCCAAATAGAGGGGTGTTATCTTATTATTTGTTTATTTGTATTGCAATATCCCATTTCTTCTTCATCCTGGTGCATCGGTAGAGAAGATAACTTGCTTTGTGGTTTATGTGCAACTGGACCACAAGAATAAACACCCATATATGATGGGAAGAATTGCATATTGTCTAGGTACCCTGAACTTTGACCTAGATAGAGCAATTTGATAAGATTTTGGAACTGGCTCTTTCACGGAAGTGGTAAATGTCTTTTACACATAGTCTTTATGGATATTGATTGGATAGGGATGGGGTAGACTATGCCAGAAACAGTTCCCTCACCAGTATTCATTCTCCCCTTCTTTCTTTCTAACAGAACTTGAATGTTCTTCTTTCAGACAATGCCCTATTGAGAGAGACAGAGAGAAAGATTACTTTTAACAAATTTCCTTAAAGCTAAGGGTAGCTAATGAAATGTAAATGGTGGTCATGGGGTCTTCCAGGAAAGCTAATTAAAGGGGGAAATGATTCCTCTGAGAAGCATGCTCTTTTGTATTTCCTCTTTTTCCTTCTTCCTGCCAAAAAGATGGAGATAATGGCTGGAGCTCTGCCAATCAGTTTAGCCAATAAATCAACCTTGAGTATGATGCAATGCTCTAAGATGGTGAACAGAAAGATAGAGAGAGGTTGCCTCCCTACTAACCATGCCTACATATTAATCTTCCTTATGTGGGATCAGTTTTTCTTTTCTTTTAAAAGATAGAGGAAGTAAATCCATTTTATTTCAGCTATTTGGTATTTTCTATCATCTTTAGATTAATCAAGTCTCACATGGTAGCAGCCTTCACACTTCACAAATCATTGCTTACTTATATTGCCTATCCATAGTGCAGAGCTAAGTGGTCATAGAACTTCCAGCCTGAGCAGTCCCTGAGAATGAAGATACTAAATGTTTTTTTTTTAATTTTTTAAATGTTTATTTATTTTTGAGATAGAGACAGAGAGACAGAGTACGAGTGGTGGAGAGGCAGAGAGAGGGGGAAACACAGAATCTGAAGCAAGCTCCAAGCTCTGAGCTGTTAGCATAGAGCCTGATGTGGGGCTGGAACTCACAAATCATGAGACCATGACCTGAACTGAATCCAACACTTAACCAGCTGAGTCACTCAGGCACCCAGAGAATGAAGATTCTAAAAACCCAAGTTTAGAAGAAACTAGGAAACAGATCACATGGGTCATGATACTTCAAGCAAAGCAGGCTATGCACAGGTCCCCTAGGTCTGCTGGGCTGTTGATAGGCTGAGAGATGGGACAGGCAGACATTAGGAAAGTTTGTGCTTAAGCCAGCTTGCTAGCAGTCTATGGTGCCTAGATGCTTGGTCCCCTAACTCTTTATCTTATCAAAAGCACAGGATCAGTGTCATTGATGAAAGGTGTAAGTCTTATGGCTTAACAAAGAGAAAATTCTAGTTCTTTTCCAGTTTTAGTTATGACCGTGTGACAACAGATACTATATAGCCTATTTCCCAGTTTCATTTTTCCGAAGTGATGGGAATCCTGTAGTTGCTGGAAGAAATTACCACAAACTTACTGATTATAAATAACACAAATGTATTCTCTCATAGTTCTGAATGTCAGAAGTACTAAAAGGGTCATGAGAGCAGTGTTCTCTCTGACTTCAGGGAAGAATCTATTTCCTCACTTCTTCCAACTTCTACAAGCTTCCTGCATTCCTTGGTTTGTGGCCCCATCCTCCATCTTCCAAGCCAGTCATGTGACATCTTCCCATTTCCACATTTTCCCATCTCTCTCTCTTTCTCTGTCCCCTTACTTCCATCACCACAATGCCTTCTGTCTAACTCCAATTTTACAACCTTCCTCTGTAAAGATCCTTCTGATTACATTGGACCCACCAGAAAAGCTAATCTCCCCCATTTCAAGATCCTTAACTTAAACACAACTGCAAAGTCCCTTTTGCTATATAATGTGACATATTTGCTACTTCCAATGATTAATACACAGACACAATACAGTCAACATGATATCCTCTTGAATGTACTTATTGGCCCATGTTTCCCAGACCCCTAAATAACTCCCTCTGCAAGCCTTTCATAATGTCTGAATTTTTGGTCATTAAAAATTTTATCAAGAGACCTCTATTAAAATAAATAGACCACTTGCACTGTTCATGTATAAAGCTGCCAGCTTTTCTTCAGATTCTCTGTCAACTTGCACCTATCTTGGGGAAGAGGAGAAATGGGATGTAGGCCAATTAAGTATCATTAGGGGAAACGTTGATGTGAGAAATTGTATTGCCAATGTCAGCCTGCCTGGTCACTGGTATAGAGGCCCTAAACAAGATGGAGCCATCAGGGAGTCACTTCATAACAGCGAGTAGTGGGAGTATATAAAGGCAGGACTCAGGAAGAGAAAGAGGGTATTAAATAGACATAGCAGAAAAACAGAACCTCCTTTCAAGATTGTCTAGGAATAATACTACTAGAAATAGCTAATATTAATTATATTTTTATTATATGCCAATGTAGTAGACTAAATTATTGGTCTCAATTATTCATACTTCCTCCCATGTCCCTTACCATGTAACTTCCCAGTTCCTCCAACAAAGAGAGAATATATCTTCCTGGTTCTTGATTTTGGGGCTCATCCATAACAGTTTGGCCAACAGGATAAGAAAGAAGCAGATAGGAAAGAAGCAGGGGGTTAGTGTGTTTAGTTGCTTGGGCTTGCCCTTTCATGCCATAAGCATAGAAGAGTATTTCTGCCCAACTGGCCCAAAGCAGATGAGAGAAACATGGAGCGCCCCAATGTAACTTGCAGCTTGGAGTTGCCCTAGTTGATCCACAGCCATATGAGAAATGAATGCTTATTATTTATTGCCTGCCACTGAGATTTTGCAATTGTTATGCCAGATTACTTACTTCCTGAGCCAGTCAGAAATGTTCTGTTTTACATGTATTAATTCATCTAAACCTCACTTTGATCTTACAAGGTAGATATATTTATTTTGCAGATGAGGACATTGAGGCATTGGGCCATTAATAAACTTGTTTAAAGTCATGCATTAGAGCTACAACTTGAATTTAGGTAGTATGTCCACTTAGTTCTTAACTGTGGGATCAGATCGTGTCAGAGCCATAAGTACATTTTCTTTCCTTCTCCTTTCTATTATTTATGGTCCATTTTCAATCTGTTTTAAAATACTGAGGTTTTAAATCTTTTTGTGAGCACATCACATGAGAAATCCACTGAGCTGAGTCTGAGTTTCTGGGTTCTTCTACTACCAATAAGAAATGCAAGATTGCCCAGATATAAATAAATATATGCTTTGCCAATTCATTATCCACATTTTCAAGGCCTGATTTGGTGAACAATATGCTGGAAAAACAAGGATCTGTGCATAGAAATCAACCACAGTGTGATTCAGCGGATAGCCAGGGGACACCTAATTTCAAATGAGCCATGTTTCAGATTTTCATAAATAATATCTTCTTTTTTTGCCTCAAACTCCTGAAAAGGAGAATTTTATTCTCTTTGGTAACTTTTGGAAGCTGAGTTTGTAAGAGGATGAGAGAGACCTAGGAGGCAAGTGGTCATCTACAGATGAGACATAAGGAAACCAAAATGTGAACTGGAACATAGATAAAAGTGGATACTGGAGAGTCAGATTCTCTGAGGCAAAAAATTAACATATGTTAGAAGGAGAAACAAGGACATTCTGATGTTTCCAGATAAGAAATAAGAAGACAGAAAGTGTCTATTGAGACCCAGAAGAAATAAGAATGTAGGAATTACTGACCAGGGATCATGAAAATGAGGACTTTTTAAGAATTTTTTTTCATTTAGTGACCAATATGGCACCTGCTATCTTTTGTCCAACAGTGATGTGTAAAAGCTATTAAAAACAAGCTGATAATGCTATTGTGGGACGTATCAAAGGAGTGGAGAGCCAGGAAGACTAGTTTTACTGCTCAGTCTTGGAAGGTGGTGGTGATGATGATGATGATGATGATAATGATGATTCAATCAGCATTTACTGTATTAAGTTCTTTATGGAATTGCTCAATTTAGGTGTTTTTAGAGCAACCCTGTAAGGGAGATTATGTTTCTCTTACTGATGTGAAGTTTGAGTCTTAGAGAGGTTAAATTATTCTCTAAAGTCACAGGGGTAGTCAATGATGGTATTTAAATACAGAAGGTTTGAATTAGTGCCTCTGAACAAACAAAGAAACTCCTGAAAACAGAGGAAGTAGTTGCCATTTTGGAAATGAAAGGGTACGTGACAGATTTCCTTGGATTTCTGGGGTAGATGAAGAGGCACACATATCACTGACTGAAGAGGAAACCTGTGATATATGTGGAAAAGGATAATCTGTTAAGCTTTGACAGCCACATTTCCTTAACTGACCAGGATGAGTATATTAGGGACCTCAGTCTTGCATCGCCTCTACAGTGTTTTTTTCAGTCTATCCAACAGAAACTCTCTCCTCTCTATGCCTGACATATTGCTTCTTTGCTTTTCAGAATGCACCCTCCCTCATGCAGGGTGAGGGCTAGCTAGCTGGGCAGAGGATGGGCATTAGAACGGGGGCAGGGGAAGCATTCTGTAAGCCAAGGAGCCAGGACAGAGGAGTTCTTCCCAAGACAATGGGAAGTATTAGGGTGACAGAAGTGGACTAAGCCAGAAGCAGCAGAGAAAAGAAGTCTGAAGGCCCAGAGGTAGATATAAAAGTCAAATCTTGGAATCAGAAAATGAAGACCAAGAAACACAAGTTAGAGGCAAACCACGTAGACAACCTGGACAGTTGTTTTAATGCAGTTTGGTCTTCAAAGCTGGCTTCTATTGTACATGAATGTGTTGGTTTGGTATAAAGGACCAGGCTTGGGTTGGCACTGCAGGGACTGGGGCCAAGGTTTAAGCCCTGTCTGTTTGATGGAGGCCAAAATTCTGGGTTCACAGCATGTCAATCCCTCCCTCAGGAAACCTGTTCCTTAAACTACTAGCTGCTAGCTGGAATCAAGCCCAAATATGATCTGGCCACCAGGAAGCACAATGTAATCATGATGTCTGATCATAACAATCTTCTATAATTTTTATTTCTGCTGCAGCCTCTTTTTTTTAACCAATACTATTGGTTTGTATCCCCAGATACCAAGACAAGTCCGTGTGCCCCCTGCCTCTCCACTGCACACCCCCACCCCCCACCATTACTTAGACCCAGGTTTGTAGGTACTTCAGTTTCTCTGACTCTGCTTCTGTCACCTTGGGTCATAGGCATGACATGTGCAGAGGGCACTTTTCCCAAGACAGTGAAGAGTTTTTTAAGGGTCATAGCAGTTGACAGAATGAACCTATGTCTAAAGTACCCTTTTTTTCCCTGTTTATCTTAAATTAATTCTCCCACCCCTTTTCTACTATGACGTGATTCCAAGAAATGTGAAAACTACATTTCCAAAATTATCTTGCTGATTTGTTGAGTCCATTAATGGGAGTCACTAGCAGAAGACTGGAGCGTAGAAGGAAGGGAGAGGCCAGGGAGTATCTCTCCCCATGCCCTCTGCTTTGGGTTGTATCTCTGGAAGTGACTATGTGTCCACCATGGTACCACCATGCCACAAAAATCTCCCCTGTGGCCCAGCTCCTACATGTGGCCCCGACATGGATGAAATTTCCCTGAATAGCTTTAGCTCCAAGTTCTGATAACAGCATCTCCTCTCTGTGTTTCTCCAGCTCTAGGGTTGATAGTAGTGTCCTGATATTGCCAATCTCAGGGTTACCTCACAGTACCCTCTGTGAATTTTAGCTTCTACACTATTTTCTATTTCCCTGTACTAAAATATTTCTATTGGCTAACACCTGCCTGATACAAACAAAAAGGCAAATTTAACCGGATTGACCCTGATGCTGCCAGGCGGGCAAAGGGCTGAGTGAGGCAATCAGAGGCTCCAAATGTAGTGCTCACTGACTTCCACAGATTTCCCAGGGCTTCCTACTACTGAGGGGACCAGACCTACCCCCAACCCAAATTCCCAAGAGGGGATTGGTCTGGACCACCTTCCTTCTGTTATAACTGGTAAAAAAATGTCTTGTTTTCAGGATTTTTTTTTGTTGTGGGGATTCAAATACTGTCATAAAATATCTTCATCACAATAAAAATGCAAAGTACAAAGTTGTCGTTTTGCACCACATCACAGAAGGATGCGGAGACATTATTCAAATGTGTTCAGGGCAATTGCTGCACATGCACTTGCAGGCTGACAGGGACTTAAAAATAGCACATTCCATTAAAAGGGAAAAAAAAGGAAGACTCTTTGGTAACAAAACAAGTGACTGTTCTCTTTGTCCCTTTTTTATACAGACACCAGCCCCCTCACCAGACTCTTTGCAGATTTGCAGTTTTCCAGGAAATGTAAGAAGACCCAGAGAAGGGGGAAGAGACAAAGCTAGGGGAAGAAAATCCTAGGACCACCATCCCCTCCTACTGTCCATTGCCTCTGCAGCCCTTGCACAACTTACCCACTGTGTGGGTACCAGGCATTGCTGGCACTATGAGACACCGTATAAAGAAATGCTGTCGTACATGGTAGTAGAGAGGGAGATTAACTAGGGTCCTTTGTAGTAAGTTCAAGTTGTCAGTGATTTCAAGATTTTTTTTAACTTACCCCCTTACATTATAGATGGATAACTCAGACTCAGAAGAACCAAGTGACTTAGCCAAAGTCTCTCAGTTAGCTAGAAGTCGAATAAGAATTTAGATTCCCAAACCATGTTCTTTTACACTCTAGTTTAAGACAGGTCTAATAACTTGAATTTGAGTTCTTCATCTCTATGTATCTCAGTAAAATGGAGATGTATGATAGATGAGATGAGATGAGATGAGATGAGATAGATTATTCACCCCAAGCATACATAATAGAAAGGCCCCCATTCAGAAGCTGATGTGGTGTAGGAGTGCACAGAGGACTGAGAAATAGTTCTAGTCCCTCCTGGCTAGTTCTAGATGATAGAACGGGGGGCAAGTCATACAACCTCTCTAAGCTTCATCTTCCTCATCAGCAAATTGGGTGTGAAGACACACACAACTACCTCATTAGGGTATTACACTGCTAAAATGAATCAAAGTATAGAACAATGTGGAAAATATGTCATGTTTGCAGAAATTAGGAAAAAGAAGGGGTGAGCAAACTATTTGGAGAGCCAGAAAGCAAATATTTTAGGTTTTTAGGCCAAAAACAGCCTCTATTACAACTACTCAACCCTGTTATTGGAGCACAAAAGCAGCAATGGACAATATCTAAATGAATGCAGGTGGCTGTGGTTCACTAACACTTTATTTACAAAATAGGCAGAGGGGCAAATTTAGCCTGTGGGCCATCAGTTGCCAATCCCTGGGACAGTCTTCCCACTTTGTTAAGTGCATCCTCACTGAAAAAGCTTCCCTACTCTTCCTCAATCACATCCTCTCCCTAACTCAGGGCTTGATGACTCAGTCCCAGCCTTATTTTTGGAGCACCAGCTTTTTAAGGCAAAACATAGCTCACTTGAGGGGTTTAAGACACATAGTCATCTGCACAAGGGAGATAAAAAAGCTAAAAGCACATTTATAACCACAGTCACAGCCATCCTTCTTTATGAATATGTTTATGTCTGCATTTAGACACACAGCCACATACATAAAGTGATATACTAAAAGGAATGTAGCTGTGGATGGAAAAATAGATCAGTGAATTTCATTGAAGCTATAATATTGGACTAGATATAAGCATAAACAACAACACTTGATATTTATATCAAGTTCTAACTTTTTAAAGCACATTCTCATTTACTTTCACTCATCACTATGAGATTATGAGGGCGTTTTGACAGATTGGAGAGGAAACAAATACTTAGCTAGAGTCACAATCTGACTGGTTGCAGATCTTGGGGTCAAACACACTCAGAGTCTCTGTCTTGCAAACTCAACAGAACACTTTTCCTCTCACACTGAGGCCTGGTTGGCCACAGAGCATCAATTTAGGCATGGTCCTGCTTTACCAGAGTATCATGGAGACAATCTTCTTTGAGGAAGTTACCTCTTCTCCTCTTGCTTAAAATTGTATCTGCTAACTCAAAATGAAACTATTTTAAAAGCTATGGGATGGGTGGGTGAACACATAAATCAACCCTCAAAAGGAACTGGGGATTGGATCAGGCTGAATTGATTATTTCTTGGACCATAGACAGACTAATCATCTGTGGGTAAGCTGGAATTAGGAATGTTCCTCAGGCTGAGAGCATGAAGTAAGATATGCCTGTCATTTCCATTGAATCTATGGTGGGGGACCCCAACTCTGAAACAGAAGAGGTGGACATCTATAGTTGGTTTCAGAGGAAGCATAGGGAACACAGGGTAGCTACTGGCTTCATCTTAGAACAATGAAGAAGCTTCACAGTGGGGCTGAAACAACTAACCCATGTAGCTGATTGATATGTTTCAGATGACTACACAGCACACCAACGTGGAGACATTTCTATGGCTGGACCATACAGCCCTCCTAGAGGAAAATAAGTTGCCTGAAATTCAAGTGCAGGATAGTTTTGAACCCAGAAGAAGAGCAAAGGGCCATGTATAAAAGTGCCTCCTTATCCAAGGGAGCCTGATGTTGAGGGACCATCTTGAGGATCACACATATAAGAGAAGAAAAGTTCTAAAAAGAAACAAAAAATTCCCTTTGAACTATTAACATAACATCCATGTTTATAATAAGCAATATTCTTATTTTTTTGAAAATTTTTAAATGTTTATTTATTTTTGAGACAGAGACAGAGCGTGAGCAGGGGAGGGGCAAAGGGAGACACAGAATCTGAAGCAGGCTCCAGGCTCTGAGCTGCTAGCACAGACCCTGATGTGGGGCTCAAACTTACGGACCGTGAGATCAGGACCTGAGCCGAAGTGAAATGCTTAACTGACTGAACCACTCAGGTGCCCCTATAATAAGAAGTATTCTTATACCGCTTTCTGGCCTCCACCTGAAGGCCAGACTGTGAAGTCAAAGCCTTCATTGAAGTCAAAGCTGGGTATCACAGAGGAGGGAGGACAGGCTGTGGTCAATTTATAATAACGTTTGGTCAATGAACATTTATTGGAATAAATTAAATTTATTTTTTTAATTTTTTTTCAACGTTTTATTTATTTTTGGGACAGAGAGAGACAGAGCATGAACGGGGGAGGGGCAGAGAGAGAGGGAGACACAGAATCGGAAACAGGCTCCAGGCTCTGAGCCATCAGCCCAAAGCCTGACGCGGGGCTCGAACTCACGGACCGCGAGATCGTGACCTGGCTGAAGTCGGATGCTTAACCGACTGCGCCACCCAGGCGCCCCAGAATAAATTAAATTTAAATCCAAAATTTGTCAAACACTAATTGTACTTAAAATTCGTCATGATTAGAATTCTTTTAACTTTTACCACCTTACTTAACCACTGTGGTTTACATGTAATTAGTCCTTGCTGAAGGCATTTTCCCTTAGGGACACTGTAGCATATCACAAGAACGTATGTGTTTTAGAACATATGAGCTCAAATAGGCCCATATGACTTGTGCCAGCCAGCTAACTGTGCTGTGGAATATTGTTTCCATGAAAAGTTGCTCCAAACACTGATTTATATGCAGCTGGCATCTCCAAGTTCATTTTTAAGTTGAGAGCTGCTGGTCTCTGCACACAGGTCTGTGTGCTTGTGTGTTTATCCAGCACCTCCCACATCCCCTCACTGTCCCACAGAGTGAATATCCACTCTTTCACAAGCCTGATCCTCAAATCATTATTTTGTTTTAAAGGCCTCATGCAAATATATTCACTTATTTCCATTTCTTCCCATCCCCCATCAAATGAAGAATTGTCTGCCAGAAATAAATGCTCCCAGCAGTACCTTCTACTCTCTGCTGATTATATTCCCTGAAGAAATCTGCCACCCATGGGCTTTATCTCTATTGTGTAGAGTAAATAGAATCATTGAAGCTGTATTTCTTTTCTATTTTAAACAGCAACAGAAAAGAAATGGGGGAGAAGAGGGCCCATGTGGTTATTTCCTGATTAAACTCACAATCAGGGGGATGGAAAACCCTCAGTAAAGTGAGTACAGGACTTCAGTGCACGTCTACACAGCATGGCCCTCCAAACTCGGGTCATTCAGGCAACAGCTGATCAATCCAGTAGAAACAAAAGTCTGACAAACAGACTTTACCCCCACCTCTTCTCAAAATTGTGAATCTTAGCTTCTGGGAGGTAAGGGGAAGAAGGAGAGGCTAGTAGAAAACCATGTATTAAAAATACACATTTTAAAGTCATTAAAAATAACAATAAAAATGAAAGTGAAGGAAAGAAAGAAAAAGGAAATTCAGCTTCTCTCTTCTATTTATGAGTCCACCAAGGAGATAGATGCCAGGAATTAGCCTTCCTTGCTACTCTCTTTGGTCGTGTCATGGGTTTACAGAATCAGTCCTACCAGCTACAGATGTATTTCTAGGACCATCCAGGTACCCCTGCTCCTTGAAGCTCCTGGGGCTAAATTCATTTCCACACCAGCCCCATGGAATACTACAAATACAAATGCTACAAATAGTACAAAGACTGGGGGCAGCACAAAGTTTCGTTTTGTATATTTAGAAAGAAGGAGAAAAAGCTAGTATGATTTGCAAAGGTTTCTCAGTTCAGACTTGGCCAAAGGGAACTTAGTGAAGCTTTCCCCATGGGCCAAAATGAAGTGGAGATTTAAGCCGATTTGCTGAGAGAGAAGAGATTGTGTCTTTGCTTGAGATGCCAGGGTGGGAAGAGAAGCTGAACAATCAAAATTGCCCATCCATAGAGTTCACAGTATCTGAGGTATAATAGAAAGGATATGGAACTTGAAGTGAAAACCTGCAGGTGAATTTTAGCTGAACCAGTTACATAATAGTTGTATGACCTTGGAATGACATTCGTACTTTCTGAAGCTGAATTTCTTCACTTACATATACATTGGGGATAAGAAGTGTTCTTGTTAGCTTCGGAGCATTTTATGATAATCAAATGAGACAACGCATTATAAGTGTTGTGAAAACTACGTGCAACGCAAATAAAAAGGTTGTATACATTTTAACACTGTGTCTAAGGAGCCCAAGCAACCCACATGTTCATAATTCACTCATTTTCAGTCTTTCAAAAAATGAATTCTGAGTAAGATTGTTTTTAAGACTTGGCTAAAATATAGATAGTGGCTTTAGCTATATAACAAACTCATTATTTTGGTCTTTTCCTGTTCATTAGGTACATTCCATACCATTGCTATGTGGATACTTAGCATATAAATTGACAAATGAACCATTGTTCTAATTTAATTAGGTTTGGAACAATATTTTTAGCACATAATGACTTCTTAATTTGTAAATTTACATTTGGGTTTTTTGAATTGGTATGGGTAAATAATAATAATTCTTCATATTTATATAGCATTTCATAGTTTATCAAACACTTTCACACAATTTAAACTCATTTCATTCTCTTAGAAACTCTATGAAGTCTGAAGAGCCTGGATTATTATATCTATTCTACAGATGATAAAGCTAAAACTTAAAGAGACTATATGACTTTCCCAAAGTCACATAGTAAGTGACCAGATTCAAGCCTGGAACTTGTAAGGGCCAGCACTCTCCCCATTACACATAACAGTACTTGCACCCGATCACAAGACCCTACCTCTACTACCAGACCATCTGGCACACATGAAACCTTTAGTCTATCCATGGCCGGCACTGGAATTGTTGGCGTATGAATTTATGAATTTGCTGAATCACTGCCATTCACACAATGACAGCAACCACCTCACTTCTTGATGAAGGGGAAAGTTTGTGTGAGTGGTATTCAGGCACCTGGCTTTCTAGTTCCATTTGGGTAAATGTTTGATTCCCACCGTGGTCCCTTACCAGCAGTCCTCAGGACACTTTTTTTTTTTTTTTTATGCTCTACAGCTCTCTTCCTGGGGTCATGACCATCCTGCACTCGCATGACAAGAAATTTATTTTCCCCTTGGTGGGTTGTCTGGTGGAACCATAAAAGGGAGAGACAGCAATCAAAATGGAAACCAGTGCCTTTTATTACCTAATCTTAGAAGGGACATACCATTATTTTCATTGTGTTTTATGGGTTTCACAGACCAATCTTGAAGCAATATGGGAGGGGACTACCCAACTATGTGACTACCAGGAGACACAGATTACGGGGTTGCCTTAGACGCTGACTACCACATGTAGCATAAGATGGGGTATTAGGAGCTTCACATGTGTTGTGTAGTTCCATCAGAGTACAAGCTGTCAGAGGAGAAATAATTGTTCTCTCTGGATCCCAAGAAAACAGCCACCATTACAGTCCTCCTCCTGCCACAATAGCAAGGAAGAATAAGAGAAAAATTCTACAGATAAGGTCCCACATGCCCATGGGGAAGAGTGGAATCATTTCCGATGTGTCTGAGACAAGCCATGTTACAATCCTGGGCGAGCGAGGGCCTCAGGCAAGTCCATGGTTGTGGTGAGAGAATGTAGCTGCAGATGGTATAAGGACTATTCTTCTTCCAGATCCAGACCTGGTGTTTTGACCCTCCCTAAGCCAGTCTGGGTTATTTCTGGGGGATGGTGGTAGCCACCAAAAAGTAGGAGATGGATGAGGATTAGCTATAGCTCCACAATCATGCTATGGGATTATAATGAAAGAAAGTCTTAGACTAAATTCTTCCCCACATTTGCACATTCACTAAATAAACACTTGTTAGCAAGTAGGCATAAAACAGTGATAATTTCCAGCTTTCTGTCCTTAAAGCTAATCAAACCAATTCAGTATTAAGTCCTATCTAGAGATAGGATTCTGTTAATCAGTAAAGTAGGTATTACATAACCAGAATCTTCTATCCTAAAGCTGGTCACAGGACCATAGAGAAATCAAGCTTCAAGTGCTCTTTCTTACACAAATGATTGCAAAGCTGGTTGGTTAGTTGCCTAAGCAAAAAGTGAGGGGTGTCGCTATGATATTCTAGCTAAATTAAACATACATATTGAATATCACCATCTATGAGAATCCATTATGCTAAGTCCTAAAGCTTCTGATGTTGATGGCAGATAGAGATAGTTAAACTGTGTGTAGTATTATTTATGCATTAATATGACTTGGTATTTTCAAAACATTTTTCCCAGTACATGGCATAAAGTTAACATGGATTTGTTCACTTTAAATGAAAGAAAAAACTAACAACCTCCCCTAAACTGCACCAGCCTACAAGGCTAGGAGTGTGAGCTCAGAATAAAGCAACTGTCTGCTCTAAAATGTTTTAACTAAGCACAAATAATATCACACGGTTTAGGCTGATGCAATTTTAAGTAAATTACAGAATCCATGGAGGTGCTAGCATTCTGAACAAAATTTGCAGATGACCAAAGATCAGATGCATTGAGTTGCCTCTCAGTAGATGCTGGCAAGGACAGAGAACAGGTGCAGACCTGGCTCTGTGCAACCTCCCCCATCCTACCCTGCGCCCCCCCACCCCACCCCCCAGGGCCAAACACACAAGCTTGAGGCCACAGAAGTCCCCTTGAAAGTCTGGAGAGAAGGATGAGTCTGACAGGATGAAAATTACTTGAAAGTGACTAAATTATCTGCTCTGTTCCACAGTTTAAGGAAAAATGAAACAATGGCTCTAACATGTATATTTCTTTCTTAAATCCTTTCAGGTTCTATAGTGGGATCAGTCACTACTTTAGCAGTGTGCTCAATGTTATGGATACTCTGCATTCCTTGCTCCAGTATTCCTAACCTTCAGGCCATGCATTTTTTTGTTTTTGCTTTTGTTTTTGTTTTTGTTTTTGTTTTGATAGAGTGAGCAGGGAAGGCTCAAAGGGAGAGGGAAAGAGAGAATTTTAAACAGGCTGTGGAGCCTGACAGGGGGCTCAATCTCAAGACCCTGAGATCATGACAGAGCCAAAACCAAGAGTTGGATGCTTAACCAACAGAGCCACCCAGGCACCCCAAAGCTATGCATTTTAACAGCTTGTAATTCCTGTTCCATCACCCTGAATCTGATGTTATAATCTCCGTATTGAGTTTTAGGTGGGAAGTGACTATTTATATTCTTCATGCCCTGAAACACTCTCCCCAAATAAATTCTCATTGCCCCTTATCTCTATGGTAATCAGCAAGTCTGTTCCCCCCCACCTCCCGTGACAGCAGCTGTGTCTAAACCACCCATCTGCTGTCTTTCTGGGGCTCTGCCACGTTCTGCTTCATGCCCACTTGCAAGTGTATCACATTTCTATTTAGAAACATTCTGCCTGCCCTGGTTATTTTGGGCTGCTTATCAGTGTGCACATCCTTGGCAGTCAATGGAACTGTTAACTGTCCTGCCCCTAGCATTCCCACTATGTGTAGGCTGTGCCAGTGGTGGGTCAAGGTTGTGAAGATGGGAGGGTGAGTTGCTGCACTCCCACATGGGAACTGGGGCTAGCAGCAACGTGGCAGGGCGTTCTGAGTCCATTCTGGCTGTTATAACAGAATACCATCACCTTGGTGGCTTATCCACAATGAAAATGTATTTCTCACAGTTCTAGAGATTGCAAATCCAAGATCAGGGTGCCAACGTGGTTGGGTGCTGGTGAGAGCTTTCTGCTGGGATGTTTTTTCTCCTATCCTCACACGGTGGAGAGGGCTAGAGGATGAGAGAGCTCTCTGGGGTCTTTTGAGTTGGTTGAGGTATAGTTGACCTATAGCATTATATTACTCTCAGGTGTACAATGTCAAGATTTTATATTACTGTAATCTTATGAATAAACTGCCAGTTGTTTTACCAGCAAAAGGTGAGTTTATTCAGGAATAGCAGAGAACTGTAACCTGGGACAAGCAGGCTATGGCAAAATCATAGGCAAGGCCACAAAACAAAGCAAGGGAATGCTCTTTTATAGGAGGGGGGACTGTTGTAAACAAAAAGTCCATTGGAGTAAACTAGGAGTTCAATGTATAGGGGCGTAGGGGCTTCTCATTGGCTGAGTTGTGACTATCTCTTATTGGCTGGGCTGTTGCTGGGGGAAGAAGTAACCTTCCACATGTAAAGTGATATCTACATGTAAGGTCTCTTTCCCTTTTGGGCCTGCAATTGAGGGGTGGTGGTAAGGCATGAAAGCTCCCTGTGCTGGCTTCCCAGGCTCCTTCTGAATGAAGTTTCTTTTTATTAATTTTCATAATATGAATTGCAAAACGATCAATCACCACAATAAGCTGAGTTACCATCCATCACTATACATAGTTATAATAATTTTTTTCTTGTCATGAGAGTGTTTAAGATTCACTTTTAGCAACTTTCAATGCAATTGAAAACTACAGTATTATTTCCAATACTGTCCAATATGCAATACAGTATCATTAACTATAGTTAACTTGTTGTATATTATATTTTTGTATTTTATAGCTGGAAGTTTGTCCTTTTGACTTCGCTCCCATTTCATCCACCTTCCACCTCCCACCCCTCTCCCCTCTGGCAACCACCAATCTGTATCTATGAGATTGGATTTTGTTTTATTTATTTTTTTTATTTTTTATTTTTTTTTTCAACATTTATTTATTTTTTGGGACAGAGAGAGACAGAGCATGAACGGGGGAGGGGCAGAGAGAGAGGGAGACACAGAATCGGAAACAGGCTCCAGGCTCTGAGCCATCAGCCCAGAGCCCGACGCGGGGCTCGAACTCACGGACCGCGAGATCGTGACCTGGCTGAAGTCGGACGCTCAACGGACTGCGCCACCCAGGCGCCCCATTATTTTTTAGATTCCATATATAAATGAAATCATTTAGTATGACCTCAAGTTTCATCCATGTTATCACAAATGACAAGGTTTCATTCTTTTGAATGACAGAATAATATTGCATTTTGTGTGTGTGTGTGTGTGTGTGTGTGTGTGTGTATGTGTGTGTGTATCTTCTTTATCCATTAATCCATTGATGATTCTTAGGTTGTTTCCATATCTTGGCTATTGGATATAATGCTGAAATGAACATGTGAGTGCATACATTTTTCATTTTCTTTTTCATTTTTCATAAATATGCAGGAGTAGGATTGTTGTATCATATGGTAGTTCTATTTTTAATATTGGAGTGAACTTCATATTGTTTTTCATAGTAGCTATTCCAATTTACGTTCCCACCAACATTGCACAAGGGCTCTCTTCTCTCCACATCCTCACCAACACTTTTTATTTGTCTTTTTTTTTTAATTTTTTTTAATGTTTTTATTTATTTTTGAGACAGAGAGAGACAGATCATGAGCAAGGGAGGGGCAGAGAGAGAGGGAAACACAGAATCCGAAGCAGGTTCCAGGCTCTGAGCTGTCAGCACAGAGCCCTACCCGGCCGAACTCACTGTGAGATCATGACCTGAGCAGAAGTCCAAGTTGGACGACCAACCGAGTAAGCCACCCAGGCACCCCTATTGTCTTTTTGATAATAGCCATTCTGGCAGGTGTGAGGTGGTAGCACATTGCAGTTTCGCTTTGCATTTCCCTGATGAGGAGTGATGTTGAGCATCTTTTCCGGTGCCTGTTGGTCATCTGTATGTCTTCTTTTGAAAAATGTCTATTCAGATCCTCTGCCCACTTTTTTTAATTGGCGGTGTCCTTTTTTTATTAGATCATTCATGGGGACTTTGAATTCATGACCTAATTATTTCCCAGAGCATCCACCTTCTAATACCATCACATTTAAGGTTAGGATTTCAACATATGAATGGGTGGGGGTGGGGCACAAACATCCAGCCTATAACACACAGGAAAAGGAAGGAAAAGGAAATGTAAGTGTTGGGAGATCTGGTCACATAGCATCAGAATAGAAAAATTCACATGGGTTTGTGAGTATACACGGGATCCCTTTTATTTTCCAAAAAATTTTTTTTAATGTTTACTATTTTTGAGAGAGAGAGAGAGAGAGAGAGAGAGAGAGCGAGCTTGTGCAGGGGAGGGGCAGAGAGAGAGGGAGACACAGAATCAGAAGGAGGCTCCAGGCTCTGAGCTGTCAGCACAGAGTCCAATGCGGGGCTCCAATTCACAGACCATGGGATCATGACCTGAGCTGAAGTTGTGTACTTAACCAACTGAGCCATCCAGGAGCCCCAAAATCTTTTTTTTTGAAGTGAAATTTGACTGAAAGATGAAATAAAATGTACTCATTTATGTGAAAGTGTTTAAAATGGAGCCGAGACCCCAAGGAGGTGGGCCTTATGCATGTCCTCCCTGGGGGAAACCATTAACTTTTGAACTGCCCCAAACCACAAATATTCCAAGGGCTGTGCAGGAACACACCTGCAACTTCCTACAGTAATGGCCTTTTGCTTTGTGACAGCCTTAGCAAGCAATTATGGGTAGCCAAAATTAGTTTTCTGATACCAACACCAAACAAAATTTGTCCCTTCTTTGTCCCTTTTTGTCTTTAAAAAACCCTTGACTCTTGCTCCCACATAGGAGATGATTTGTGTTGATACCCGAATCCGTGCTTCCTGAATTGTAGTTCTAAGGCCTCAAATAAATGCTTCTGTTTTATTTTAATTCTGCCTCTTTTTTTAGGTCGATATTTCCATAACATATAATTATCATTTAAAATTTTACAATTCAGTGATACTTCATGAGTTCTTAGTGTTGTACAACCACCATCTCTATCCAGTTGCAAACTATTTTCATCCTCCCGGAAGAAAATCCCATACCCATTAGGCAGTTTGTTCTCATTCTCCCCTCCCCCCAGCACCTAGCAAACAGCACTCAGCATTCTGTCTCTATAGATTTACCGATTCCAGGCATTTCATATATAAATGGAATCATACAACATGTGGTCTTCCATATCTGGCTTCTTTCACTTAACATAGTGTTTCCAAACACTTCATTCCTTTTTATGAATGAATATTGTTCCATTGTGTATATAAACCACATTTCATTGACCTCATCCAGTCATGGACGTTTGAATTATTTCCACCCTTTTGGCTATTGTGAATTATGCTGGTATGAATATCCATGTATGAATATTTGCTTGAGTACCTGTTTTCAATTCTTTTAGGGTATATACCTACAAGCGGAAGTGCTGGGTCAAATGGTAATTCTGTGTTTAATTTTTTGAGGACCCTTCATATTGTTTTCCATAGCAGCTCCATTTTACATTCCTACCAGCAATGTATAAGGGTTCCCATTTTTCCACATCCTTGCCAAAAGTTGTTATTTTCTTTTTAATTTTATTATGGCTTTCTTAGTGAGTGTGAAGTGGTATCTCGCTGTGGTTTGAAGTTGTTGTTTAAGATTGCATGTCGGTGTTTTCTCCAAATTCACATGTTGAAAGCTTAATCCCCAGTGTGATGATATTTAGAGATGGGGCCTTTGGTAGGCAATTAGGGCATGAGGTTGGAGACTTCACCATGAGAAGACACAGCAAGAAGATGGCTGTCTGCAGGAGAGGGCTGTACCAGGAAACAACCACACTGGCACTCTGCTCTCAGACTTGCCAGCCTCTTAGTTCTTCAGAGCAAGGATATTTTTTCTGGGGGGAGTAGATAATTTTAAAGATGCATAACTGCTCTGGAAGGGGGAAGACTCTTTTCCTTGGGTTCTCTGAGCTTTTATCCTTGGGTTACCACATTGCAGCAGTCAGAGGGCCAAGCTCTCCTTCTCAGGGCGAAGTATAGCAACAGAGAAAGAAGGTCTGGGGTATTCTGGAATGGGTGGATGACATGATTTTCTGACAGAGGACAGTAAAATGGCAATGCCACAGACCTCTGTGGACTCAGATGAAATCATAACCTCCCTCCATGACTGAAAGTGATGCAGAGGATAGCTTCTTAGGAGGCTCGAGGGGATGGCAGGAATTTTCGTTTCTTTACTTCCTAGTGCTAAACAAATTATGCCATTTGCTTTTCCTGTCGTTTAATTAAACTTCCCTTTCCTACACAGTTGTGTAGAGAAGAAGAAATTCTTCCTTTACCCTCAAGGTCTTCCAGCTGGACTAAGAATTAAATTTACATGAGACAGATAAACAAGAGAAAAAAAACTAGTTTTATTAGGTGCACAGGGAGACCCAATAATGAAATGGAGACCCAAAGAAATGACCAAGGTAGGCAGTTTTCACACTTTTTAGACAAAGAGACAATAAATCTGTGAGGGATCAACAAGACAAAGAAAACTTAAATTTAGGAGGTTCCATTAGGAAAGAATTCTAAACAGAATTTGGGCTGGGGTAGTCAATTTACACAGCCTTCTTGGCTGTAAATTTCCTGTCTCTGGGTGGTAAGGTGTCTCTTTACCTCCTGGTACAATGAGGGTACCTTTCACAGGGGAGACTTATTTCCTCCTTTCAGGGGGACAGAGGGCAGTCTGAGTGTCCTTCTTGCACAGTCTGTCTCTCAAGCAACTTTTATTTAAAATTATCATATGCCAAGGTGGCACAAATTTGAGGCAGCCTGCTCTCAGCCCCTACAGAAGCCAGAGTATCTGGAGGTCAAGGAACAGTATGCCCTGGAGTAGATGTCCCTATAGTTTGGGTGGGGGCTTGCTCCTGGAGAATAAGGATAAATTGCCAAAATTTTACCAGTTTTTTTTTCCTTCTACAGAGGCCCCAAGATAGAGCTTACATAAGACAGCCATCCAGCCCTTCCCTTCCTCTGTGGCTAATAGAGAGGCAGCTGGGCTAAGCACATACCATGTCTTAGGGGGATGTTCCATGCATGAAAAAAAGACATTGTGTGAGGAAACCAAATCCCAGATGTATTTACAAATCTTTCCAATAAACTGAGGCTAAGGTGCTGTTCTTCCTGGAAGAGTTTAAAAAGAAAGAAAAATCTCAGAGGGGAAAATTAGGTATCTGGAATATCTTCCTTTTAAATGAGAGTGAGAAACTGGTTCCTACCTTGAAGTAGAGAGTTTAAATTTCCAAGGTTCCTGTACCCACTGCTGTAAAACAAACATGGAGCAACCAGGAACAATGGCAACAAAGAGACACATCCTGTTGGGTTGCTCATCTAAAAGCAATGGGCTAATGACCCTTAGCAATGCTACATTATGCAGCTGGAAGAATGAAAAGCAAATACCCTTAATTTGGAGGCTACACAATTTGTTCACCCCCCGCACTGATACCAGACCTCGTTTTTGCTGAACTAATCTGTCTGCTGCTCTTGAGCCATGAAATTATTTGTCATTTCTCTCTAGTGAACTGTTAATGGGGAGCACTAAAATTCAATTTAAAAGTGGGAGTTACTACATAATACTACTGTTGATGATGGATTATGGGATTTAAAGAAATGTCCACATCATAACTTTTTTAAGGTTATAAACTATCTGAAAGAAATGGCCTCTGTAATATGCTAATACAGAAGAAGCCAAACATGTTCTTGAGAAAATCATTATTTATGAGACTTCATCATCATCCTATGGACAATCCTATCATCTAATTTCGAGGACCCACCTCCACTCCCACTCAGGAAGAATCCACTGGATCCAAGTGAGTAAAAATAATTACCACATATCAGATGGGAATAGTGACAGCCAAACCTCTGTGGCAGAAACTTCTAGATGTTTACCAACCACTTTCCTCTCCCTTCTGGGCCATAGATGGGTTACATTTCCCAGACTCCTCTCTTGCTCTGTGTGGTCATGTGACTGGATGTGGAACAGGGCATGTGATAGGAAGTGAGACGCATGACCTCCAAGCCCTGCCCATAAATACTTATGATTTGATATACGCTGTGCTCTTTTCCCACACTCCCTTCCTTGGAAACAACATGTAAAAAAACAAAGACAATTTAGAAGAGAAAGAGTCAGGTTTCTGAATGATTGAACAGAAGATATCCACTCATCAGATACACACCTTTGGTTTTTTGGTGTTTTTGTTTTTGTTTTTTGATGTTTATTCATTTTGGAGAGAGAAAGCCAGAAGGTGGGAGGGGCAGAGAGAAAGGGAGACAAAGGATCCAAAGCAGGCTCTGTGCTGTCAGCACAGAGCCCGATGTGAGCTCAAACTCACAAACTGTGAGATCATGACCTGAACTGAAGTCGGATGCTCAACCAACTGAGCTGCCCAGGAGTCCCCATAACTTTGGATTTTATACAAGTGAGAAATAACCTCCTACTTGGGTAAGTCACTAGATTTTGGAATTTATCTATTATACCTGTGGCACATATTACTTTCCTTTCTTTGGTTGAATTGACATGTAGTTTTCAAAAGTGGTCAAGCACACGGGCTTTGGTGTCAGATAGATCTGAATCTGAATCCCTGATCTGCCTATCGTGGCTGTGCAAACTTGGGCAAGTTGCTGAACCTTTCTGAGTCTCTGGTTTCTCATCTGTAAAAGGATGATGACAAAGCCCCCTGAAGGGTGCCTGGTACCAATTCCAGGGTGTTTGTTTCTCTCCCACATCACCAATTCTTGGACACCAACTGGGATCCCACAATTCAACTCAGTTTTAACATTATTTCCCAGAGATGGCATCAGCTCCCACAGGTTAAGGGCTCAGTCCAACAAGTCTGCTTCCACTTCAGATACCAGACACAAGTCCAGGTTGTCACCGGTGCTGCTGATGGACTGGTGATAAGTCAGAGGTTCCCAGGATCCCCTTTGTAGGTTAGTTAGTCCTCTAGAGCAGCTCTTGGAACTCAGGAAACCCATTTACTCACTAGATTACTGGTTTATTGCAAAGGACATTAAAGGATATGAATCAACAGCTAGATGAAGAGACACATAAGGCAAAGTATGGGGCAAGGGCACAAAGCTTCCATGCTCTCTCAGAACCACTCTCTCAGCACCTCTATGTGTTCACTGACCCAGAAGCTTTCTGAATTTTCTGTTTTTTAGGTTTTTGTAAAGACTTCATTTCATAGGCATTATTCATTAAATTTATTGGCCATTGGAGATCCATTCAACCTCCTGTTTGTCTCCCCTCCTGGAGGTCAGGGGTTGGGACTGAAAGTTCCAACCCTCTAGTTACATGGCTGGTTTTCTTGGCCCCCATCTTTGGGAGCTGTCCAGAAAGTCAGCTCATTCACTTGACAAAAGACACCTTTATAGCTCTTAAGATCTCAACACATGGGAAATTCCAAGGGTTTTAGGAGCTTTGTACCAGAACAGGCATGATGACCAAAAGTATATTTCTTATTATAAATCAGTATCACACCACCACTCACATTAGTGTGAAAAGGTAATAAAAGCCTATTTGTCAAGTGCTGGCAAAGAACTGGCACACAGTAGATACTTTCCTCTTTCCCACACCAATTTACTCCATTCAAGATCTAGGTGCGGCCCTGGCTCAAGTCAACTTTTCCAAGGATTAGGGACCCAGAATTGGGGAATCATTACATGAAATTCTATATCTACTATAGGTATCTCTAATTCACAGAAAAGGTAGAGGCCTATAGGCTGAATTCTACCCTCAGCCATATATTTTTGGTGTGTGTTCAGTGTTCACGGTTTCTAATGAGGTGTCAATATTTCAAACCACAATGAAAACCCAACATCTAGCTTTTCTTAAATAACTGAATCATCTAGAACATTGGGCCCATATTCCCACTTCAGCTACAATGGGTGACAAACAGAAAATCCCATGCAACCTCACCATGTGCCAGGCACTGTTCCAAGCATTTTGTTTATAAAGTAATGTAATCTTTACAACAAACTTATGAGAGAGGAACTCTTATTGGTAGGAACTCTCATCAGTCTTATTTTTTAAAAGAGAAAAGCAAAGCATGAAAAAGATTAAGTGACTTACCCACGGTCATGACAATTAGAAGTGGCACAGATGAGATTCAAAGCCAGACATTTCAGTTGCAATACCATATCACCTTTCACATAAACCAGACCAGCCTTGGTCCTATGAACATTAGGTGCATGTACAATACTCACTTCTGTTAAGTCCTTTTGGTGACCAACTTGCAGGAAAAGCTAGATGGAGCTTCGTTTCTTTTTTTAATTAATTTCTGAGGAAATATTGCATAGGACTTCAGTGATTTGGTGGATTGACGTTAATTTGCCGTGACTTTGGTCAGGTAGTTAGTGAGGTCACCAAATGAACTGAAGAGAAAGCCTGATGCAGACAAAAGGAAATATCTGCCAGATGCCTCCTTTTTCCAGCTCCATAGGAGGAAATAAACTGCACTGCAACAAATATCCAGATTCTTTTATCCTGCAATAAGGAGGCAGTTTCTGAACTAATTTATCTATACCCTCCCCCCACTGCCAATTATACCACTAGCTATGCTCTCAACAGAGAGGGGAAAAAAAAGTCAAGTGTCCATGTGAAAGCCTTGTTTGGGGGTAGTGAATATCCTAAAACTCTGAGGCAGATGATATTAATAATATCATTATTTAGCTATTGAAGGCTCTGAAATACCAGAAGGTTAACTGACTCCTCTAGGCTCACAGTTGTTTGGGCATCCTGGCCGCCATCCAATCCTCTGGTACTGTATCTCTAAGATTCCAATAACCCCTAAATTAGTATGCTGACCGTGGAACAGTGTTTTTTTTTTTTCAAAACTGAAAACATTTTTATTTGATTTTGAATCTCATAACAGCTTTATTGCATAGGTAAAACCATTTATCCCATTTTTTTCATGGTAAAACCTGACCCTAAGAGAGATTATTAACTTGCCCCTGGTCACAAAGCAAAAAGTAATAGAGAAATAACCACACATTGTCTGATTTCAGCTCCTATGAGTATTCTACTCCATTAACTTGCCATGTTCCACTTTCTTCTTAGAGTCTTGGCTTCTGGAGCCATTTCAGAGGACTGAACTCAAAGGAGGTTTATCAGAAAGTATCCTGTAGTCAAGAAAAGGGGTCTAGTTCCTAGGTGGGTGGTCTGAAAATGCACAGATTGGGGTACCTGGAAATAGGAAGCAGAAAGGAAGGATAATCAAAAACTAGAAGTTGATGAACAGTTCCAAACCCGAGACATTGGAGCAAAAAAAAAAAAAAAAAAAAAAAAAAAAAAAAAGTCAGGATGATTATATAAATAGCCTGCATAAAGCAAGCAGAATTGGAAGCAAGTGCTACATATCAGTTAGGATGCATTGGCTGCATGTGACAGAAACCCTACCACAGTGACTCATCCAAGTGTGGATTTACTTTTCTTATGTAACAAGTAAGGTGGAAATTGGAGGTTTAGGGCTGGTGCTGTGACCACTTCAATGTCTTAAGGCTCCCAGATACCTTAGCTTTTTGCTCCTCCATCCCTAACATATGGTCATGCAGAAAATGGGGCATGGTGCCCACTGTCCATGAATGAAGAAGCTAAAAAGCTAAGGAAACAGAGAGGCAAACCAGCTGAGTCTATCTCCCTTTAAAGGACATTTCCAAGAGTCTCTCACCCACTCCCAACTTTTGGTTGCCTCTCATTGGCTTCAGTGGTCACATGACTACTCCTGAGTGCAAGAAAATAAACTGAGTTTGGGGTTTGGTTATGAGATCATCACGTTGTTATCCTGAACAGAATTTGGCTCTATAACTGTATCAGTCAGTATCCAGTGGGAAAAAGATGGCACATCCAAATGAAGATGGTAAGACTATAAACAGATTGCACACAATAGGATGGCTAGTGTAGGGCATTCTGAAGGATTGATACAGTAACCTGGGACTGGTTACAGATCATGCATAAGTGTAAAGGGATGAAGGGAGAGTGACAGAAGAACCAGGAAGGGTTGGAGTAAGTCAAGAATTCCACCTTGAAAGAACCATTAACTTGGTTAAAGGACATAATCAGCCCAAGGCAAACTAAGAGAGAAAAAGAGAAGGGACTGATAACCTGCTCTTACCTTCCACCCTTCCTCTGGTATCTGCCCAAGCTCCCTATTGGCCAAACCAAACAGAAGCCAGAGGACAAACCTTTTGCTGTTGTCCATATAGGTTAGTATCCTGAGGCCTGTATCACAATGGAGACAGGAGAAGAAAGGATCTAGAGAGGCAGACGGAAGACATCTGTCATAGTTATCCTAAGGTAGAAGGGCAACTAAGTTTTGGGTTAACTACTAACAGTATTTATCAAATGTAGAGAGGTTTAAGATCCAGCTGGGGATGAGGCTGGAGAATGTTAAATTCTAGGTAATATTTGCTGAAAGCAGTTTGCAGGTAGGCCCTGAATGCTTTCTTAAGACGGAAATGCCATTGAGACAATTTTCCTTAATGTTGCTCATAAAAGGAAAGGACTACCTGCTACTTCCTGCTTCACTTCCCAAGAGAGGTGCCTTGATTTTTCTTGGTGTCCAACTCCCTTAGTACCAGAGTAGTGCTCACTCTTGACCAATGAGGGGCACTTGGAAAAGAGTTTCTCTGAATAGTGCACAGATGAGAAATATCCCGGGATTTTTACCCTCACATTTTAGGGTTCCCTCTTCTGGTCTTTTCCCTGTTTGATGCTGGGGATTTCCTGTATTTCTTTTCAGGGTTGTTTTTTTTTTTTTTTTTTTTTTTTTGCCCCATTTTCACAGAGTGAAAAGATTCCCCTGGTCCTATGTTTTAATCAGCTACAATTTAGATATTTCTGCCTCTGAGGGAGATTTGCCATTGGCAATGATTAAGAACAAGCAGGTTCACTGAGAAAAGGAGAATGAAGTACAGGCTAGCTGAAGAGACTTGGATAAACAAAAGGGGTGCTGCCTGCAACATATTATACAAATCCTCATCCTACTCTTCATAAGTCCTCATGCTAAAAGGGGTTTATTGCAAAATCCTTGCCATCTCGTCCCTAAAATATGACTGAATTTATGTACACCTGATCAACCATCACTTCTTCCAAATGAAGACATGAGGAAAGATGAAAATGCCAGCCCATTGATGCATGCACACGGTCACTCAAGCAGTCAACCAGTACCCCGATCCGACTCTTGATGGTCAGCAGCTCAGTGATAATTGAGCTGGAGAACGTGTTCATGATTACCAAACTCACAGGAAGTGTATTTATAACCAAACAAAATCCTTCCTTGAAATGAAATATTTGAGTAGGGCATCTCCCCAACCCTCCACCTTTGCTCTTGTCCTCTGTGTTCCCTCTGCTTGGAGCACCATTATTCCTGCCCTCTGCCTTTCTCTCAACTAAACTCCTCTCATCCTGCAGCTTGAGAATCACTTCCACAGGAAGGCCCTTCTTCACTCCCTAGACTGCAGCATCCCCCTACCGTATGTTCTCAAGGCATTAGGCACCCCTCGTGTGAGGCACCCTCTAATTACCTGCTTAAAGGGCATTTTCCTCACTAGGCTGTATGTACCTTGGTTGATTTCTGTGCTGTTCGGTGCAAGTGTAACACTGGGATATATTAGATGTTCAATAAGTATTTGCTTGGATTTATCATTTGAAAGTAGAAATTGCTTGAGGAGCATAGAATATATAACATATACTGTTGGGTTGCCCTGTGGACTATTTCATCCCAGCCTGGAAGATTGTCCCTACCTATCAGATGTTGAGAGAACCAGTAGGCAATGCTGGAAAGACATGGAAAAATTCCTGCAGGGCGTCACACACAGTCCTATCCTTTTGTAAGGAACTGAGGACTCTTCTGTCTTTTGCCTGTGTTCTCAAAGAGGGTGTGGAGCAGTACTGGCACCAGAATAAGAGAAAGCTTTGGAGGGTGTGTGTGGGTGTGTGTGGGTGGGTGGGTGGATGGGTGTGTGTGTGTGTGTGTGTGTGTGTGTGTGTGTGTGTGTTTGGGCATCCAAACGGCCATGAGTAGGAGGTGTTAGAGAGCGGGGCATGGTCAGATGGTCCCTGCAAGTCTCTCTGGCTATGCCAGAAGGACACATGTGAATGACACAGGTAAGCCTGGTTGTTAACATGGTCTCATCATAGCCAAGTTGTCTCCTGGCTTCCTCTCAGAAAAGAGCGGGAGGATTTTCCAATTGCATGGGTGGTCATAGTTGTTATACTAATGAACCCTTCACTCACTCTGCACCCCCAGGACAGACAGGGGCCTTCAGTGCTCTTTGTGCATCCCTTTCACAGTCTACAAAGGTGCCATCCACTTAATCATGTAAGGCAGGATTAAACAACTGGGCTGGACATGTGTTTATTTCTACTTTGTTCTGGATCTCAATCAAGTCACATAGCAAACACTGATAGGCAGCACATAAATATGAATGTAATACATTATCATGACACTTGGGGATCCAGTAGAGCCCCACTCTCTTTTATGTTAGCACTTCAGCCCATTCTCTTCTTCAAGGTGACCCTTAGGAGTATTGTAATCATTTGTCACACAGCCCCTCTTCTACTTCCTGTACCACTGCTGATACCTTCAAATGATCCTCTCTCTGGGTATGCAATTACTTCCAAATCTATGACATGACGCAAATATTAAATTACACCCTTATCTTATCTTAGTTACATTTTTGCATGCTTGATTACATTGAGAACATCCGGACAGATTTTAGGATGCAACCTAGTGTTATTAAAATCAAATGTTTGCAATTATTAGATCATATTTTTCCCTTGACCCTGAAATCTTGGGCAGAATGTGATTTGGATCTGTTAAATGGTATGCATTTTAAAGTTAGGACACTTGTTCTTATGTGAATGCATGTACAATAACAAGAGTATAGGGTCTTTCCAATAACTTAACTTATGCAGGATTACAGTCATTAGGATATTCTGTGTGTACATTTCTATGGCACCTTTAACATTAGTTGGAATACATAAATATTCACGGGTAAAGTAAACTGATACTCAAGCGACAGTCACAACTTACCATTTTGTTGTGCTCCATCTGTCTGTCCACTACCCAGTCATCCTCCCAGGTCCCATCCAACTATGGACTCCAGTCCCTACTGACACTTCTCTTACTCAATTCTGTCTTTATGCTTTGTCTATTTCACCCCAGGAAAACCCATTCCAACATAGTTCCCTTATTTCCTACTTGCTATAATGGGTAAGGTATTATTTCACTATAGAATTTCATTTGTTTTATGTATGTGCACATCTTCTATCCCAACTGATTATAAAGGCTAGCAGTTATTGAGCACTTTTCCTGTATTAATTCATTTAATCCTCCCTATAATTCTAAACACATGCATTATTATTATCCCCATTTTATCAGATGAAGTAACAAAAGCAAAGAGAGCTTAAGTAACTTTCCTAGGTCATATGCAATTAGACTAATCCATCTGTTCTTTCCACAGTCATTAAATATTTATCGGTATCAATATTGTATTAGATGTTAGGCACTGTATTATAGGTTGTTCCTGGGGAGGGTCAGGAGCCTGCAGCTTTGCAGTTATAGCTATATCCAGAGCACTTACCACAGGTGCCAGACACAGCACCTGCAAGATATATGCCCATTGACTGAGTGGTTTGGATTTCAATACTGTACATGACATGATTTTTAACCTATTGTAAGAAGAACCTTGTCATAAATTTAATGTTAAATGTTATGGGAAACTCTAAGAAATCACATATGCTCTGAGATCTGTTCTTTCCCACTGAGTAGGACTGGACGGCCACACGCAGCCCAGTCACCTAGCAGAATGCTGCCTTTGGGACTCTGTTCCTCCATGAGAAGTCAGATTTGGGATTAAGAATCCACTTTTAAACCAAACTTTCCACATCCTGCTGTTTTGTTTTGTAATTGCATATTGACCTGAGTGCAGTGAATGTCAGGAGGCCTCTGTCTGGCTGCCTGCTACTGAGAACCTTCTCCCTGGGGTCTGACCCAATTGGTCAAGGGCTGATGCTGACGTCGGTTTCCCTACAGCCAAAAGATTTGTTTCTGTAAAAATTTTTAGTGGAGGAAAAGGTAGTATATTCTAGATAGAGTTTCACAAAGCAGCTCTCCAATGTTAGGAAGCAAAGTTTTGGTAATATTTCTGCTCATGGGGTGGGGTGGGGGGGATAGGTGAGTTCCCAATTCTAGAATATATGCAAAAAAGATATAATTTAGGCTTGGTTTTAACACACTCTCACATTCCTCAGCCAAAACTCATTAAATAGGTATGCACTGAATGCTTTGTCAAAGAATTTATAAATCTGGATAGAGTCTAGTTATCAAAACTTCTTATTTCACCCTTAATTAAATAAAGGCTATATAGGTTATCACTGGTCCATAGCTAAGATTATGTAGCCAGGTAGTGTCCGAATGGATAATAGAATACAAACACCATAATTTCTATTCCAGAATTATTTTCTCAGTACTCAGATACTGTTAACTGCTTATTGAGTATTCCATCCCTACTACTTTTAAAATATATTTCAATTAGGGAAATTCTGATGCAAACAGAAGTTCTTTGAAACACAATCTGTGAGGCAAATTGAAGCATGCTTCTAACATAAACCAAATATATTGTTAGATAGCCTGAGGATTGGTTCATTACAGAATTGGCACTCTGCTTGCAAGCTATGGAAAAACAAAAGAAAACCATAGAAGGTTTTGCATATGGCACTACAGTGAAATAGCTCAATAAAATTTAAGCAGATGCCCATTGATTGTATCTGACTTGCAAGCATTGTTTTCTTGCTCCTGACTTTATTTTTTATTTCTTTGGACTTTTATTTCTTTAGAGGCAGGTCTAGGACCAATATATATATTTGGAAGCTCCAGAAGCCTCACACTCTTGCAAGCCTCAATGCAAGTGTCCATGGCTGGGTGACATAGAAAGTGTGTGGTCTGCTAAATGAAGTTGGGTATAGTGAAGAAAGGAAAGCCCCATTTATGCTCTACCTGCTTATACATCAACTGGAGACCAGATCTAGGCTGTAACCAGAAGATCAGACTCCTTCAATAAATTTTCTGTAAAGGACAAGCTGTTATTTTTCCATGAGTCACAAAAGCAAAACAAGAGAATAGAGGTCAAAAACATTGGATTCCAACCAGGAAAGGCTAGTTTGAAAGCTTTAAAAGGAAGATTTTTTGTTTGTTTCCCACAATGTAACTTGTCAGAAAATCCCCCTGGGCAGGTCATGCAATATGAAGCAATGTTTCTTAAACAACTTAACAAGGTGATTCAGAAAAACAAACAAACAAAAAACAACAAAAAAAGTTACAAGTGATTTTTTTTTATTTTTGAGAGAGAGAGAGAGAGAGAGAGAGAGAGAGAGAGAGAGAGAAAGCACATGCACAAGCAGGGGAGGGACAGAGAGAAAGAATCTTAACCAGACTCTACACCCAGCATGGAGCCCAGAGCCTGAGGCGGGGCTTGATCTCACGACCCTGAGATTATGACCTGGGCCAAAATCAAGAGTCAGACATTTAAGTGACTGAGCCACCCAGGCGCCCCAAGAGATTTTTTTAAAAATTGAAGTGTAGTTGATGTACAATATGATGTCAGTTTCAGGTGTAAAACACTGATATACATTAGGAAGTAATACCATCATAAATCTAGCTACTATCTGTCACCATACAAAGGTGCTACATATTATTAACTATATTCTCCATGCTGTACTTTTCACCTCCCTGTCTTATTCATTCTGTAACTGAGACTTTGCACCTTCTAATTCTTCTGGCCTATTTCATCCATTCTCCCACCCCTCCCATCTGACAAACACTGGATTGTTCTCTGTATCTGTGAATCTGTTTCTTCTTTGTTTTGTTTTTTTCTTTTGGTTTTGTTTTTTTTTTTTGGATTCCACATATCATACAAAATCATACAGCATTTGTCTTTCTCTGTTTGACTTATTTCACTTAGCATAATACCCTGTAGGTCTTTCCATGTTTTTGCAAATGGCAAGCTTTTATTCTTCATGGCTAAGAGAAGAAAAATTTTAATGCTATTTCATCTGATTTTTTAAAGGGAGATGTAAGTCTTTGAAATTTTTATTTACCATCATATTAATATGAATATTTTAGTCCATTTGAAATAACTTTCCCTTTTACTTTGCATTAATTATGGTATCTTAATATTAAAGACTGATTTTCCTAAATATGATAATTTTCAGAAAGATAATTTCCTTGGTTGGGAAATAATTATTACATTACTCAATAAATAGTTTAGACAAGGTCAATTTACCATGTGAATGTCTTTTTATAGCTACGCACCCTCTTCAGGGGAAGCTGGCTTCTGGTTCGTATAGGCTTGACTTCAGGATATGCACAAATTCCCCATCCAGTCATCTTTGGTTAGAATAGTAGGGCGGTGTCCTTCCATTTTGGTGTCATGAATGTTAATCACTCCTGATCAAAGTTACTCTTCTCAGAAGGGCGGAATGTGACTGACAGGTGTGGCGAGGCCTTATGGACTTCACTGCAATCTGCAATGGAGTGAAGAAGAAAGACAATTTGGGTTGGATTATGTTTGCTTTGAGAAGCCATTGGGACCTCAAACTGGAGCCATTCAACAGGCACTTGTAGAGATGTGTGCATGTATAAAGGAACTCAGGAGGAGTTCGTGGCCATGAGTTGTGCTTTAGGCAGGATGCCACTTTAGAATGTCTCTAAGATGCCCACTTCCTGGTGTACACATCCTGTATAAGCCCCTTCCTTAAGTGTGAGTGAGACTTGTGAGTCCACTGGTATTTTAAGTCTGTGACTCGATTACTAATTAGTTAACTCTGAGTTAATCAAAAGGAGATTAGACTGGGTGAGCCCTGAAAAGAGGAACTGGGTCCTTGCTGAACGGAGAGATATTCCTGCTGGCCTTGAAGAACTAAGTGGCTATTTGGTGAGAAAAACCTATGGAGAAGGCTACAGAGCAAGGACCCGAGGATGGCCTCCTAGGAGATAACAGTGGTCCCTGGCTACTGTCAGCAGGAAAACAGGCACATCAACCACAGCTGCAAGAAATCAAACTTAGCCACCAACAACCATGTGTACCTGGAAGAGGACACCGAGCCTCAGGTAGGACCACAGCCCCAGCCACCAGCTTGACGTCAGCCTAGTGAGAATCTGAGTCAGACTGACAAAGGAAATTCTCAACTTTCAATATTTGTGGGCCCTACTCCTGGGATCCCAAGAAGCTATACTTTAACTTTTCCCAAGATTGGAATGACTGCAGCAAACTTTTTTTTTTTAAGATTTTTTTTTAATGTTTATTTGTTTTGGAGAGAGAGACAGAGCATGAGCGGGATAGGGGCAGAGAGAGAGGGAGACACAGAATCTGAAGCAGGCTCCAGGCTCTGAGCTGTCAGCACAGGGGTTAGAACTCATGAACCGTGAGATCATGACCTGAGCCAAAGTCGGAGGCTTAACCGAATGAGCCACCGAGGTACCCTATGCTGGGAGCACACATTGTACATTGGCTTCATTAGCAAATAACCTATAGGAAACAGTTCAAACTAAAGAGTAAAAATCTCCCCAAGTCCTAGTCCCATAGCTCCGAACCTGCAACCTTGCACATACTAAAAGCATACGATAAAACTTGTAATTTTTGATATATCCTTTGTCATGATGGTTTGTAACTTCTTGATGTAACAACAACGACAACAACAACTAAGCCATCTATAACCCCGTATTAAACTCTCCTTCTGTGCAACACTCTCTTCTTTGTGAAGATTGTGTATCCCGGGCAGCTGTCCTCACTCTGGCTGGAATAAGACTCTCTTCCCTTTTTCTTTTTTGTTTTTTAAAGAAATTCTAAAAGGTTTGTGTGTCATTTTGTGTCAATGGGACCCAGCTAAGCCACGTCCAGAATTCTGAGCCAAGAAACCTCTAATAAATTGTGTCACTTTAATGAATAAATAAATTTGTTACACAGAAATAGAAATGTAGTTTTTGGAGTCATCAGAACACTTGTGATCATTGGAACCACAGGGTGTGTGAGATTAAACATGAAGACTGCATGCACCCAGAAATGAGGAGAGGGCCTGAGCAAATTCTTAAAGAAGACTGATGTTTAACAGACAAAAGAGGAAGAGAAGCTGAAGGGGCTGGCCAGCAAAGGAGGAAGAAAAGCAGCAGAATATGATGGGATGCACTGCTTTGTTCCTCTCCTGGCCTCCTTTTTCCTCTAAGACAGGAACCTCTACACCCTTACTCATTGTTCTGTTGGTGAGATTGGCAAAAGTAAGCTCATCTCAGCCTTTCTGGACTTTGTCTCTTTCTCAGGATTGACATGACCACAGGCCAAGTGTCTTCTCTCCATCATACCTTGGCCAAGCTGCCTGTGATGAGGCAGAAGCAAGAGGGGGAGGGGTCTGCAATTATAAACTGTTAACTGGCTGAGACAGAGGGAGCTATGATTTCATGTGAGTTCAAACTTTGGGACCTTGAAGAAAGCAGTGAAAATCTCATGTTAGCCATAAGTAAAGCCTCCAATAGTTTTCCCGCAGTAAACCTAATGTATTGATTCTGATTTGATTCCTATTATATTTCTCATATTTTCAAAACTCATCGGGGAAGTACGTGATTAACACTGCAGGAACAACTCACAGTACTAGACATTGAGGGAAAATAGAAGGTCAAGGAGGAAAGCACCAATGGGATCAAAGCTACAGACATCAACAATAGCAAGCTTTCAGTAAATGACAGCATATTAGGACCTGAGCTAAATTCATTATACGTATTCCCTCATGACAGTCTTCTGATGAAGCATTTCCTGTATTCATTTTATATAGATGGAAATGAAGCTTGCAATGAGGTAACACCAGAAGGTCAAATAGCCTAGAAGGAGCTGGAATTCACATCTTAGAGTACCTGAACCCAAAGCTCCTTCCCCCACCCATGGAATTTGACCAAAGAAGAGGTTTTTATTGACCTTGAGAGTGCTATTTACTGTTTCAGGGGAGTGTTGATATCATGAGTGAGATTGCAACTGGTTAATTAGATAAGGGGGAGTAGGGGCGCCTGGGTGGCGCAGTCGGTTAAGCGTCCGACTTCAGCCAGGTCACGATCTCGCGGTCCATGAGTTCGAGCCCCATGTCAGGCTCTGGGCTGATGGCTCAGAGCCTGGAGCCTGTTTCCGATTCTGTGTCTCCCTCTCTCTCTGCCCCTCCCCCGTTCATGCTCTGTCTCTCTCTGTCCCAAAAATAAATAAGTGTTGAAAAAAATTAAAAAAAAAATAGATAAGGGGGAGTAAAGAGAGAGAGAGATAAAGCAAATTTTAGCTAATTTTTTTATTCATTTTGACAATGAAGCTCAGAAGAGGTAGAATAAGAGAAACGGTATACAGGATGGAGGAACTTCTTTTCGCTAAGAAAGGAGAGGCTTTGAAACTCTTTGAATGCTGTTAGGAGAGAAAGCAGGGTGGGAGAGGTAAATATAGCTGAGAAATCGAAAATAATCTGAGGATAATTGAAAGAGGGAATGTCTCTGAGGAGGCAAGAGGGGAAACAGAGCCACGTAATGGAGAAAGTTCTTTTTCTTGGTTTCAATTTTCGTGGTGAACCAAAAGTGTGTTTATCTGCCCAGAATAAGTTATGGAGAAGATGAGGTGGAAATGATTGTCCTTTGAGAGGTGATTATGAATCATGGGCCAGTATCCAACCAGACATGACTACAGAGGAAATGACCCAAGAACCAGCTCTTTCCGACAGCCTGGGCTGTCAATCTTTTCTCTACATAAACTATGTTTGCAAAAGTAGTGCTTATCACTACTTGTACTATGATTTTAATAATTTAATTTACTGTAATTTCCCTCTAGTTTTCCTTTTATAAGTTGGCGCGCGCGCGTGTGTGTGTGTGCGCGCGCGCGCGTGTGCATGCATGTGTATTTTCTTTAAGCCAACTTTTTTTTCAGGACTGCTGATTTTGATAAGCATTCATCTCATTTAGTTTTATATCATTCACTTTGTCAACAGAAGACATTGACCGAGGTCTGCTCTCTAGGTCGTGACTTCAATACAATTCACTTTAACTCAGACTCCTGATGTATCTTGGCCTTGAAGTATACAGTATCAAAACTTCTAACTGATTCTGTAAACTCTGAATTTTCCCACTGAGTTTCCCCTTAAATAAGCAGCAGATTTTTTTTCTAAAAAAAAAACAATCAAATGTGAATGAGCTCTTATACTATGTCCATGATTGTGGTGCATGCTGTAGAACATAAAGCAAAACAAAACAAAAAGTGAAATTCATAGTTTGCAAACTTAAGGACCTTACACTTTAGATGCCAACACAAAACAGCATACAGCAAACAACTAGAGAGCAATAGAAAATGGGAAGTGCTACATCCTTGAGGGCAAATGATGACTTACGTAGGCTGTTGTGTCCTTCATAGGAAAAAATAGAGCTGAGATGGCATCTTAAAGGAGAATGGAAATGGGGAGCCAAGAGAAAGAAACAGGGTGTTTCAAAATGGGAAGACACAGCAAAAAGGGATGGAGGTACAATTAACTAGAGTGTGCATGAAGGACAGTGTGGAATCTCTGCAAGAGTGTGTTTGTGCTGGAGAAATTTATGGGTAAACAAGGTGGGTAGCACATAGAGCCATGGGGGAAAGAAACTTTCAAGCTGGCCTAAATATCCCTCATTTTAAAGTTTGGGAGACTAAAGTAAGTGATTTCCCAAATATGCCTTATGTGGCAGAACTAGATGAAGGATTCAGTTTTTTGTTTTTTTTTTTCCTTTTTTATTTGAAATTCATGATCTCAAGGCTGGGGGCTTTGCCACACACACTGCTATCCCTTATAGGACCATTGCTAGGGACACAAAATAGCATAGGAGTTAAGCTTACTGCTGTGTGATAGCTTCTGCTGTAGAAATACTGTTTTTGATCATTACAGTCATGTCACCTCGGGGAAGGTTGCTTTTTAACCTTTCTGGGTGTCTTTCGCCTCATCAGTATAGTGGGGGGTGCTAATAGTATCCACCTAAAATGGTGTGCTTGTGTGTAATAGAGGTAATGTGCTTATCACAGCACATAAAACATATTAAGTATCCAATATATGTTATCTGTTGTTTTATTAGTTTTCATGTCAACATGATTTGAATGTTGGCCATGTTTGGTAAGGTTATTTGAAATGTGTAAAGGTAGATTAACTAGAGAACTTAGTGCCTAACAGGAGAGATAAGACTTAGAAATAAAACATTTATAATAAAAGGTCAAAAGTGATCAGGGTTGTCAGTAAGGCATTGATAAAATAGACAAAGTACTGTAAGCATTAAGAAGCAAGAGAAATTTCTTCTATGTGGATATAGCTTTGTGGGAATTGTGAATTGTTTTTAAAAATAAACCTGCTGGAAAATAAACAGCCAAATAAATACTATTTTTCAGTCACCTTGGGAGGCTATATATTTATTATATATGAGACTTTGCTTAATAGTCAACAGATATTGGGACACACCTTTGGGAACTACCTCCACGGTCCGTTTACACATCCACCCCCAGAGACTCTTCCAAACATCCTTTCAGAAGGATGTGGTAGATTCTTGGTGTGGGAGCTTGGGGAGGGGAGGGGAGAGGACGGAAAGGCAGGGCACGAAGGTATGCATGAGAGGGCACACAGTTGTGACCCCTCAGAACAGTTGTAGAGGGTGGGTGTGCAGAGAGAAAGAAACCATCTTCTGGCGGGGATAAACAGTCCTCCCTGACTGCCCTTGAACATCACTGAGAACCCAGAGCAGTAAAGTACTTGGGTTCAGCTGATAGGAGGAAAGTTGAGGAGAGTCATAGAGGAAGGTCTGAGGCACCCAAGAGTGAGAGGGTAAATCCATGAGAGCCCATGTCACCCAGAGACCCCTGTGCTAGAATTCTAGCCCAAGGGCAGTGGAGACTGGGTTTTAAGCTGAGTGACCCCATGTTGACCAGAGTATTGCAAGACCCAAGCTTTCTTTCCTGTCTTTAAAGGGACTGTTTTAAACAGTTTAAAATGAAATATGGCTTTTGCTATTGCTTTTTTAATTTAAGGCTTTATTAGGTTAAGGCAGTTTCTTTCTTTTTGCTTTTTCTATTCAAGGTTCCCTGATAGTTTTTTTTTTTTTTTAATCTTTAATGCATGTAGCACTCAATCGAATAATTTTTTGGCTCCAGTTGAGATATTTTGTTTTACTCTTTTTATCTATTAATGTAAGGAATTTTATGGATAGATTTTCTAATATGATTCAACTTTACATTACTGGGATAAACCCAACTTGGTCATGATGCATTATTTCTTTTAAACATTGCTGGATCAGGTTTGCTAATGTTTTGCTTAGGACATTTACACCTATGTTCATGAATGAAATAGGCCTCCAATTTTCTTTCCTTTATACTGTCCTTGTCTGGTTTGCTTTATGACTATAAGAATCTCACAAAATGAGATTGAGATTATTCCCTCCTTCCCTCTGGAAGAATTGTTATAGGGTTGGAATATGTTCCTTGAAGATAGCATTTGACAATATTGCTTAGATGTGATATTTTCTTAGTGTAAGTAATCTTAACTCAGAATTAAATATATATAGTTTTTATGGAAACATTAGTTAAGTCAGTTTTGATTAGATCATTTTTTCATATAGTGTGTGTATTTTATTTCTGTTCAAAATTATTAACTTACATTATTCAATTATTATTACTTTTCTTTTAAATTTCTGCTATTTCCATAATGACACCTTCCTTTAAAGTCCTAAATTCCTAATTTGTGCCTTTTGTTTTCTTAGTCATATTAGCCAATGTTTCTTTCTTTTTCTTGCTTCCTTGCTTTCTTGCTTTCTTTCTTCTCAGAGACTGACCTTTGGGCTCTGTGTCTCTTTCTACTCTACTGTAACTGGTTTCTATTTTATTCATTTCTGCTCTCATCTTTATTGCTTCCTTTCTTTCCACTTTGAGGATTTTTTTCTGCTTTTTTGTCTTTTTTCTAACATCTTAAATTGAACACTTACTATCTTTTTTACCATTTATATTTCTCAATAAAAAATACTTTAAACTACAAACATTTCTCTGGATTTTGCTTTTACAATATATTATAAATTTGGACATATAGCATTATTATTTTTCAGTTTGATTTTCTACTTGAGCCATAGTTTACATATAGATACTATTTCTAAACATAGGAAGTAATTACTTCTATGATATTTTTATCCAACTTGTCCACTGGTAAAATGACATTGTTTAACTCCAATGGATCACAGACTTAAATATAAAACATGAAACTACAAAATTCCTAGAAGATGACATAGGAGAAAATCTGGGTGATGTTGGGTATGACAGTGACTTTATTTTTTTAGTTTTTTTAAAATACTTTTGACAGTGACTTTTTAGACACAAGATGAAAGATAAAATCCATGAAAAAATAATGGATAAACTAGATTTCATTAAAATTAAATGCTTCTACTGTGTGAAAGGCAGTGTCAAGAGGTTGAGAAAACAAGCCACCAACTGGGGGAGAAAATATTTGCAAAAACCACATCTGATAAAAGACTGTATCAGAAATATACAAAGAACTCTTAAAACCCAACAATAAGAAAACAAAACAAAACAAAAAAAAACTGATTAAAAGATGGGCCAAGGACTTTGACTCTCACCAAAGAAGATACACAGATGAAAAATATACACATGGAAAGATTCCCCACACCATATGTCATCAAGGAAATACAAAACAGAACAACGAGATAATACTACATATACCTATTAGAATGGCCCAAATCCCAAATACTGACAACACCAAATGCTGGTGAGGATGTAGAATCAAGGAAGGTACTTCCCCCAGCCCCTGGCAGCCATTGATATTTGTACTGTGTCTTTAGTTTTTCCTTTTCCAGAATGTCATATAGATGAAATCATACAGTATATAGCCTTTTCTGATTGGTTTCTATCGCTTAGTAACATGCAGTTAAGGTCCTTCTATGTCTTGATCATTTCTTTTTAGTGCTGAATACTGTTCCATTGTTTGGAGGTCATAGTTTATTTATCCACTCACCTGTTGAAGGACATCTTGGTTGCTTCCATATTTTGCCTGTTCTGAATAAAGATGCTATAAATATCCATATGCAGGTTTTGTGTGCACATAGTTTTTTAACTCCTTTGAGTAAATGCCAGGGAGCACAATTGCTGGATCGTATGGTAATAGTATTTCAGTTTTGTAAGAAATTCTCAACTGCCCTTCAAAGTAATTGTACTATTTTGCATTCTCATTAGCAATGAATGAGTATCCCTGTTGTACCCACATTCTCACTAGTATTTGGTATTGTCAGTGTTCTGGGTTTTGGCCAATCTAAAAATATATAATACTATCTCTTGAATTACCTTTGTACTTTTCTCAAAAATTGACCATATACATGTGGATCTGTAACTCAGCTCACTATTCTGTTTCACTGACCTATGTCTCTCTTAACATCAACAATATGTCTTAATAACGCTAGCTTTATGTTAAGTCTAAGTCAGGCAGTTAAATACTCCACATTCATTCTTCTTTTCCAAGATTTTGCCCATTTTAGGTCTTTTTAATTTAAAAAAAATTTTTTTTGGAATGGAATTTCTATTTATACAACACACAAAAGTTGTGTTGAATCTACAGATAGATTTAGGGAGAATTGTCACCTTACTAATATAGTCTTTCCTTTTATTTAGTCATCATTTATTTCCCTTAACATTGTATTATAATGTAGTATTCAGTCAACAGGTTTTATTAATTCCTAAGCATTTATTTTTTTGATGTTTTTATGAATGATGTTTTAAAAATAATTTTAAAATTATTTTCCATCATCTGTTGCTAGCACATACAGATACAATAGGTTTTACTTTACTGAATTTCTGTCTTGTGACCTAGATTAATTCAATCATTTATACTAGTGAGTTTTTAGAACAACTGAACTTCAGGATTTTCTGTGTATGTAACCCAATGCCTGCCAATATATAGAGTCTTAACTGTTCTTTCCCAATATGTATGCCTCCCCCCATCCTTCTCCTTGTTTTATTGCACTGACTAGTATCTCTAATACAATGAAGGATAGAATTGGTGAGACTGGACAACTTCCACTGTGCCCAATTTTAGGAAGGAAAGAGTTCTGCATTTTACTGTTAAGTATAAAATTATGAGATGCAGGTTTTTCAGAGAAACTTTTTATTAAATTTAAGATATTTCCTTCTATCCATACTTTGCTCAGAATTTTTTTATTGTGAAGTGATATTGAATAATGTCTTATCACCCAGGCTGCATAAGAAAATACCATAAACTTATGGTATATTCAAGCCATATACCATAGGCTTAAATGACAGAAATTTATTTTCTCACAGTTCTGAAGTCCCAGATCAAGGTCTGGCAGGGTAAGTTCCTAGGGAGGGTTCTTATCCTGGCTTGCTTACAACCACCTTCTTTCTTGTCCTCACATAGTGAAGAGAGAGAAAGAAAGCTCTCTGATGTCTGTTCATATAAGGATACTAATCCCATTGGATTGGGGCTTTACCCTTATTTAACCTTGGTTACTTTCTTAAAGGCCCTATCTCCAAATACAGTCACATTGGGCGTTTTAGAACTTCAAAAGATGAATTTTGGGGAGACACAACTCTTTCCATAGTAATGTCAAACACTCTTTTGCATCCATTGAGAATATCACATTATTTTTAATATGATAGGTGACTAATTCTGGTTTACTGTGTTTATCAGTAATATTAGGCCATAGTGTTCTTTTCTTGTAATGTCTACATTGGGATGAGGTATCAGAGAAGTTCTGACCTTTGAAAATTGGTTGGAAAGTGTTCTTTCCTCTATTATTTTTTTAAAAGAATCTGGAATACTTCATAGAACTCACCAATGAAATGAATTATCTGGATGTGTAATGTTCTTAATGAGAAAGCCTGTAACTATAAATTCAATTTTTTCAATAGATACAGTGCTACTCAGATTTTTTTTTCTTTTTGTGTGAGTTTTGGAAATTTGTGTATCATTCAAGAAATGTGTCTATTTCTTTATGTTGTTAAATTTATCAGTATAAAGTTGTTTATATTTTCATATTATTGTGTAATGTGTGAAAGATCTTTGGTTAGGTAGCCTCTTTCATTTTGATATTAACAATTCACTGCATCTTACTTTTTTCCATAATCATTCTAAATAAGGCTTTATCCATTTCATTATTATTTCAATAAAGTGATTTTGTTTCATAAGTTTTCTTTAACTTTTGTCCATTTTCTGTTTTATTAATATTTAAACTACTCTTTATTATTTCCTTTACTTTTACTTGTTTTGAGTTTAATTTGCTCTTCTTTTCTTAGCTTTTTAGGTGAAATTTAACATCACTGACTTTAAACTCCCTTTTTTTAATATAAGAATTTAAAGGTATAAGTTTCTCTCTAAACATGCTTCAATGGTATCCACAAAATTGTTAACACTTTATTGAGATATATCATATAATATATCCATATAAAGTATACAGTTCAGTGGCTTTTGATATATTCACAGTTATACAATAATCACCAAAATCTAATTTTGTAACGTTTTCTTTACCCCCAAAAGAAAGGTTATACCTGTTAGCAGTCAATTCCCATTCTTGCATTTCTAACTCCAGTCCTAGGCAACAACTAATTGACTTTTGGTCTCTCTATACTTGCCTATTGTAGATATTTAATATAAATGAAATAAAAACTATGTCGTTTGTAAGTGGCTTAAAGTTTACAAGGTTTATTCATGTTGTGGCATGTAGCAATACTCATTCCTTTTAATAGCCGAATAATATTCCATCGTATGCGTGTGCCAAATGTTATCCATTCATCAATTGATGAATATTTGGGTTAATTTTACTTTTTGGCTATTACGAGTAATGTTGTTATAAACATTCATGTCCAAGTTTTGGTGCAGATATATGATCTCATTTCTCTTGGACATATACCTAGCAGTGAAATTGCTGTCATGTGGTCATTCTATAGTTAGCATTTTTAAGAATTTCCAGACTGTTTTCCAAAGTGTCTATATCATTTTACATTCCAAACAGCAATTAATGAGGCTTCCAAATTACTAGCATCTTTGTTATTACTTGTTACTGCCTATCTTTTTAAATTTTAATTATTCTAGTGAGTATAAAATGGAATCTCCTTGTGGTTTTGATTTGCATTTCCCTAATGACTAATGTTGAACATTTTTTTCATATACTTATTACTAATTTGTATATTTTCTTTGGAGAAAGATCTATTCAGATAATTTTTCCATTTTTTAATTGGTTTAGAGTTCTTTTTGTTGTTGAACTGTAACATTGCCTTAGATTATTTTGGATACTGGGCTTTTAACAAATATATGATTTGATATATTTTCTTCCACTTCCTAGGGTATCTTTGAAGTTTCTTAATTGTATTCCTTTAAAGTATAAACCTTTATAAAGAAATTTTGATATAGTTCAATTTATCTATTTTTTTATTTGTACTTTTGGTATCATATCTAATAAGACATTACTTAATTCAAGAATATGAAGATATGCACCTAAATTTTCTATTAAGAATTTTATACGTTGAACTTTTACACATAGGGCTTTAATCCATTTGAGTTAATTTTTGAATATAGATCGAGGTAGTGGTTCAGTTCTTGCGGGTGTCCTATAATTGTCAAATTCATTGTTAATTGATAACTTTCTTTTAACAGTTCTTGTGCTAGAGCCATAATGATAAATTTTCTCAACTTTTGTCTGACATTGTTTTAATTTTGCTTTGATTTTTGAAGGTTATTTCATATAGTTATAGAACTCCAAGTTGATGGACTTTTAAAAATTATTTCATTACTTTGACAATAGCACCTCATTCTCCATCCGTTTGCATTGTTTCTACTGAAAAGTAAGCAAATATTATTGTTTCATGTGCATCTTTTTTCTCTGATGCTTTTAAGATTTTCTTTTTTTGTTTATTTTCTGTTTTTAACAGTGTGATGGTTTTCCTTGTGTTTATGCTTCTGAGATTTCTTGAATCTGTTGGAATACATACACATACATACGTGTGTGTGTGTGTGTGTGTGTGTGTGTGTGTGTGTGTAATCAGATATGAGAGTTTTTGGCTATTATTGCTGCACAAATTTTTGCTTCTGGGACTTAAATTATATGTAAGTTATTTAGCTTGATGACCCACAAGTCACTAATGCTCCACTGATATTTTTTCCTATAGTTTTTCTTATGTATGCTTCAGTTTAGAAGGTTCCTATTTCTCTGGCTTAGTTTCCACGTATCTATTGAGATAGCTCATCTCTTCTCTATTATACTCATATTTTCCTTTAAATCTTTAACTACATGTATAGTAGCTGTTGAAAACTCCTTGTCTCCTTAAGTCTATGTTTGTCAGCAGGTATGTCATCTGTAGGTCTGTTTTTATTGATGACTTTTTCTTTGCATATATAGTATTTTTTGTATGCAAATGTTTGTTTGTTTGTTTATTAATTAATTAATTTATACTGAAATATAATTTATTAGCATACAATGTTATATTACTTTCAGGTGTCCAATGCAAAGATTCCACAATTTAATCTCTGATTCCATCTCTTTTTAAAATTTTTTTTTAAATTTTTGTTTGAGACCATGTGAGAGACAGGGTGCAATCAGCAGAGGGGCAGACAGAGGGAGACCCAGAATCTGAAGCAGGCTCCAGGCTCTGAGCATGCCAGGCTCTGGTCTGGGGCTCAAACTCACAAAACCATAACCTGACCCCAAGTCTGCCACTTAACTGACTGAGCCACTCAGTCTGCCCTCTCTGATTCCATCTCTTAATCCTCTTTATCTATGTCACCCATTCCCCACCCACCTGCCCTCTGGCAACTACCAGTTTGTTATCTGTATTTAAGAAACCATTCTTTTGTTTGTCTCTTTTTTCTTTATTTGTTTTGTTTCTTAAATTCCACATATGAGTGAAATCTTACAGTTTTTGTCTTTGTCGACTTATTTTACTTTAGCATTATATCCTCTAGGTTCATCCATGTTGTTTGCACCTCCATGTTTATTGAAGCATTATTTATAATAGCCAAGATATGGAAACAACCCAAGTGTCCCTCCATAAATAAATAAAGAAGAATATATATATATATTACTCAGCCATAAAAATGAATGAGATCTTAGTATTTTTTATTTTTCTTTGGGCATCATAAATACCAAATTGTTGAAGGTTAAGATTTTGTTGTCATCCTTTGTGGAGTGCTTAATTTTGTTATGTATTATCTTGGTTATCTTGAGTTTGGTAAAGCTTTACTAGGGAGAATCTAGAAAACCTATTGGACTATAGAAGTCTTATTTCAGGGGTGTGACCTTTCTCAAGTATCTACAAAATGCCTGGGTAATTCAGCAAATCTCTCTGCTTAGGCCAGTCAGAACTCCAATATCTCTTAGAATCCTTATTTGGCTCACATCTCTGCAATACCTACTGTTTACCCAAGATCATAAAATCTTGCCTTACACATGCAAAGCTTAGTAGTTATCAAAGACCTAAGGAGCACCTAATCAGTGTCCTTAGGTTCTTCTCTGCAAAGTTCCCTCCTCTCTGATTATCTGCCTTATAAATTCCATCTACCTCAGCTACCCCAAACATCGGTGTGTCTGTTCTCAATCCTGCAAGACCATCACAGTCTGTATGACAGTTTTTGTATGGACCTATATGGAATCCAGATTTGTGTGGACTACAAATTCCAGAGCTGCTATTGAGAAAGGGGCTCTAGACAGAAATTCAGGACAATTATTTGGCCACTTAATTCTTTTCTTTTCTGTCCAGGATCACAGTCCCCTGCTATCTTTTGTCTAAAATCTGAAAATAGCTGTTCCATATATTTGGTTCATTTTTAGAGTGCTTATGGTGGGAGGGCTGGTTTGGTGCCAATTACCCTGTAACAATCAGAAACAGAAGTCCAGCATATTAAAAAAAAAAAAAAAAAAAAAAACTAACACACTATCTTTTTATTCCTTTTATTCATTTTATTTCAAAACTCTCTAGAGATTCCCTATCTTATTCAGTATAAAAGTATAAGTCCTTCTCAAGGCACTTATAAGGTCTTGAATCATCTATCCCTCTGTTATTTCTCTGACTCTGTATCTTATTCTAGCTCCCATTCCCTCATCCCTCAAATCCAGATGTGTTGGCCTTCTTGATCTTCTGTAAACACACCAACTTTATTTCTCATATGTTTACTTATAGTTGTCTCTAAATATGCTTTCCCTCATTATCTACATGATTAATATCCTCACTGCTTCCAAGGATCTGCCTCAAATTCATCTGTAAATATAGATATTCCTCACAATCCTATATACAATTATATACAATATATACCTCACCCCTCCCCATCACTTTCTATTCCCTCTTACCGGCCTTATTTTCTCCATAGCATTTAGCAATACTTAATACACTCCATAAATTCCCAGTCCTGTACAAGCTCTGGAACCATTACTTGGCTTACAGTTTCCCAATAGTTATTCTGTGCCCACCATCATGGAACCAGGCCCTATATATGAGCAACTTAGAATTCAACCAAGACTCAATGAAACTTCTTTGCAGTTTTATTTATTTGTCTGTTTACATTCTTCCTACTAGAATCAAAGAAGACAAATATTTCATTTTATCCTTGGAACCTGGAATAGTACCTGGTAACACTGTTTAATTCATAGTTGTTGACTTTGTACAATGACGTTCCTCATGTATTTGGAGAAAATGACATCTAATTTTTAATCATGAGTGAAAGCAAGATATTGATAAAAATAACAAATGTTTGGTCTTATTATTATGGGGAAGCCAACTAGGAATGATTAAGAGAACTTCTGAGGAGCACAGAGAATCTTCTTGTGAAGAAAATAATAAATTTGGAATAGGTCCAATTAGTAGTGCTAACTCTCTTTTTTTTTTTCCATGAAACCTTGGCTTCTCAGGAATAGAAGACTAAGCCCAACAAATATTAGCAACTAACAAAGTTCATGGGGCAGAAGAACAAGGAGATAAGAGCTCTGAGAATACTGATGAGCAGTGTAGGCTGGTCAGTCTAGGAAAATGACATCCTTAAATAATAAGAAAGAATCAAAGACTGGAGGTCATGGGGGACAAAGAACATGCAAGATGGGAGTGAAGATGAAATGTAGTTGGAAGCTAGTGGTTAAAATTTGAATTTCTCTGGTTTATTTCTGAAGGGTTGGAGAGATCTCACTGATGTCACTCATTTTATCAATGAGGAAGTTAAGCCCCAAGCTGGAGGAGTGACCTCTGCAACATTTCTAGTTCAAAAGCAGTCTACCTGAGTGCAGCCCAAGTCCCCAGTGACCAGTGGAGAACAAGTCTGCCACTGGGCGGCTTCTCCCACCCAACTGTCCCTCCACATGGGGTCCCAGCTATAGTCATTTATTCTCCCTAGATTTCAAAACTTCAAATTTCCCAAAGACAAAAGAAGGAAATATGTAGACTACAGTTCTGCACTGTTTTCTTTGTGGTTCAATAAATTTTTTGGCTTCAGAGCATTTGTTGTTAAGACAAGTTGAAATGTAACTGCCTCAAAGCATTTAGCTTGCCAGCAGGATGCCTGTCTCTAGCTGACAGGACTGGCTGCCTTGTGTTGTTTGGGTTTCTAACCAGGTTGTCTGACAGCAGGGAACTTCTCAGTTTGATCAAGGACAGTGGGCTCTAGATCAGTGCTCATCATTTGTCAGGCTTTCCTCTCAGACTGGGAAAAATCTCATGGCCACATTGGCTGTTGGCTCAGCTGGAGCTCAGAGAGAGGCAAACACCACTCACCTGAGTTATGAGTTATAGGGGAGTCTTCCGGTTTCAGCATGGTGTGGTGGCAAAGTCAGTGTGGTGGGCCAGGAAACCTGTGTTCCAGTCCTCCTTCACTATCTACTTGAAACATGTAAATAAAATCATTTCACTGCACTAAGCCTTGGTTTAATCATCCCCAGAGGAAAGGAATAGAAGACATCATCTTTAGGGCTTATTCCTGTTCAAAAATCTGGAATTGCATGGAAACAGATAGGAATCTTTCCACATGAGGACAAATGGGATAAAAGATGAGTGAATGAAAGTCTCCTAAGAGATTCCTATTACTGTTTTCTTACTGGTTAATGTTCATAATGCAAAATGAGTTAAGGATGAACCAATGACCCTTAAAGTGAATTCCAGCACTTGTAAGAAAATCAGAGATATCCTGGCCATGAAGGGGTGAAGCTGCTTCATAAGAAGCAGGGAGGGGTAGTGAGGTCTGAGTCTGGACAGTCAGTAAGCAGAGTAAATTAGCCCCAGTGCTAGAGAGGAGGTATTTGCTGATTTCTCTGCTTTATACCCCAGATGAATTGCTTTGGGTTCCCAGATGTTAATTGTAGCCAGAAAAAAGGCCAGAACACTGCAACTGTGTGAAATATTCAGAAAAACACATGATTTGGAATTGAGTAGACCTGGAGTCAAATCCAGTTCTGGTACTAACTTTCCATCTTTTCTGAAATCAAATTCTGACATTAGTAACTCGGGGATAATTATATCTTGCACAGACTTTACAAGGATTAGAGATAATATATGCAAAATGTTTGGCACATGGTACACACTTGCTAAATGGTATCCGATTTTATCATTGAGACACGAGGAAAGGGACAAGAATTGTAGCCCAAACAGCAACACAGACACACTGCAATTTTGGCAAACTCAGGACATCTGGGGATACTCCCAGATCCAAGCATGATTTTGTGGAGAGGTCCTCAACACTACCATATAAGTAAGGAGAGCGATGTTTTTAGGATGTGTGGTAGCAGCTATGGAAAGATGCATAGTCACATGTCTCTGAGCTTCCTTTTGGGGACTACAGAGCATTGTGACCCCATAGAAGAGCAAGTTGGAAATGGGGACCTAGGAACCTGCCTTGAAATAAAGTTTATACATACATTTATGAAAGATTGAAAAATGTCAATTGTGCATTTCAAGGAATGGAAGGCTTATAGAGTGGGGGAGGGGATGGGGAGACAAAGCCCCATCCTCACCACACTTTTTGATGCCATCATAGCAAACAAAGTATACAAGCAAAATTTCCACTTATAGAGTTTCATGCTAACTGGGACATTAGAAATTGCAGCCAGTTCTAAACACTTAGCATGGAAAACAAAAGCTATTGGCCAAATGCTAATCAGCGTAAAGGGATAAATGCCTATAAAACTTGATGTTTGGTTTCAATCTCCCTCTATCCCAATACATATGCATGCATGTATAATCACACACACACACACACACACACACACACACACACACACACATGCTCATTAGAAATAGGAGTAACACCCAGAAGGCAACAGGGTTTCCACTGATTGTCCACTCATATACTATTCATTTGATAAAAATGATGACAAAGAGTCTCTCCTTCACCAAACTCTAGTCAGGCTTATCTGAGCTCTTTTTCACCTAGTTCCTGTGGTTGGACATGCCCTCAATAGTCCAGTTTTGGCAAGAATCCTGTCATGCTCATTTAGCCAGAACCTTTCATCCTCAATCTGATCACTCCTGATACCTGAACAAAGGTCTCATCCTTCACCATCCCCCAGGTGATGTCTGATCACTTTGACCTGCCTTCAGCAAGAATCCTATTAGGTCAGTTTAGTAAAGAATTACCCTGCCCTCTGTAGTAATTTTCCATCTCTAGACTCTCCATCTCCTCCCACACACCCCAACCCCTGCCCAATTCTGTTCCTTGGCTTTAAATTCCCATTTCTCCTTGTTATATTCAGAGTTGAGTCCAATCTCTTCTACTGTAAAACCCCATTGCTATGGTCCTGTACCTATCACAATAGTTCTTTTTTTTTTCCTTTTTTCTTTTTTAAATTGTTTTAAATAGACTCCATGCCCAACTTGGGTATTGAACTCAGGACTCTGAGATCAAGAGTTGAATGCTTTACAAACTGAGCCAGCCAGGCACTCCTAACACAATAATTCTCAATAAAGTCTGCCTTACCCTTTCAACAAGATTCAGGCTTTTTTTTTTTTTCTTTTTCTCTAACAATTGTTGCAGGATTCTTTTTACTCAATACCCAGGATTCATTGTCTCACACTTCGCAGCCTGAAGAGGTGGACACAAAATGAACAGAAAGCAAAAGTTTATTAGAGCATAAGATCAGAAAGTAAGAATAGTATGAAATCTCTCTTTACAGATTGGGGGCATTAGAAAGTGAATACTCACAACAGTAGTCAAGAGTCCTTGTTTTACAAGGTTCTGGTCAGTCCTACTTTCCCTTCCCCCTTGTTCCTTCTCAGCTCCTACCCTTACTGGCTGGATAACTCTAGGTGTTGGGTTGTCCATTCCTGATTGGCTCGATTCCATTGTATGAAAAGTCAGACTGGTCATAGTGTCCCTCATGTAACACAAGTTTTATGGTTTGCTGTTTTTTAGTTAGGTATTTTTGATGGGGTTTTGGGGTGATGGGGCTTCGGAGAGACGGCCAAGAAAGAATTCTTGAAGATGTCTTTGGTGCAAAAAGGTGATTTTATTAAAGCACAGGAACAGAATCCAGGGGCAGAAAGAGCTGCACTTGCTTTGTGAGGAAGGACTCCTTACATACTGTGGGGCTGGGGGGAGGTTAAGTTGGGAGCAAGTTTCTTAAAGAGACTTTCATATGCTAAAGACTCATAGGATACTGAAGGCCTAGCTATTGTCAAGCTAAGGTTGTTTTACCTTCTAGCAAAGCATTATCATTAAGACAGTGGGGGGTTCCTGGAAAAACATTTTACTCTGTCTGCCTCAAGTATTTGTCAACGGGCTGCAGGTTATAAAGAAATTAATTTTATCTGCCATTTCCTTCTTGCCTTTGTTCCCCACATCACTTATGGAGGGGAGGGTGATATTAGGGCTCCAGGAAACTGAGTCTATAGGTTTCTGGAGATTAGGCTATTGATAAAATTGCCTTTTTGTTGTGGTTTACTAAGATATTCATAAACTGATGGAGACTCTAGCAGTTTAACTATTTGTTTTCTGTCCTTTCCTTTTTTCTTGGGCAGCCAGGGGCGCCTGAGGGATGTCACACACATCCTTCCTGAGCCTTTGTGGGTGGGTAATGCTAGCTTGTGCTCTGCCCTCATCTTGCCTTATGGTCCTGCTTCATTTTGATTGTCAAATTCCCGATGGGAACCTGAGGTGCTGTCTATTACATTCTTAAGAGGGACCTTATGCCCGATGGGGTTTACTGTGGGCAGACACTCCCAGCACTGTTCCCAAAATATGTGTTTTTCCCTATCCAGGGACCTCAGGTCCTCACCTTTCCCTCTCTTCCTATTTTATCATATCTTTCCCTACCATGCAATGAACACAGAAAAAGAAATAAACTAGACTTCAAGGCAAAGAAGGACAGAGAAAAGAAAGCAGCCTCTCTAAATATATGTAAGTGTAGTAACCAAAACATCATGTTAAATGCAATAAAGTAATCAAATATTTGCTAATTATGTTTACAAAGGTCCAGAGACAAAAGTTACTATTCTTACTTTCAATGACCGCCAGTCCAATATGCAACTTAAGTGTACACTTCTATAGGACTTCATGCCCCTGATAATGCTACTTCAGGGAAGAGAGGGAGCCTGGGATGTGGTTACATTGTTCTAACTACTTAATAGTTAAGTGACCTTGAGCACCTGGGAAGGTGCTTTGAGGCTTGGTGGTTTCATCTTTAATAGAAAGGTAATAATCCCTACCTCACTAGATCGCTGGGAAGATCAATTGAGTTAATGTAAGCAAAGGAGCTCTATAAACTTTAAAAGCACCATACAAATGCTAATTGTAGCTATTTTCTTCTCTTTTAAGAGTTTAGTTGGCCTTCTTGAAGCTTTACAGAGAAAGGCAAAATTGACCCTGAGCTTTCAAACAAATGCCCTTTTAGATATAGTCTATAAATTATGATTTGAATTAAAAAAGAATGGATAACTTTAAAAATTCACCAGTTTTGAAATACTCTGTCCATCCTCCTTCTTTCTTGTCTCATTGACATCCCATGCTGTTTCCCAGAGTTTGGCCCCTTGTTCTCAACTCTCCCTGGTGGGAATTTCTTCCTCCTTTCATTTTCTCCTCTCCCAGTCCAAAACCTTTGAGAGAACTGGCCAGCTAGTGTTACAGAACCAGGCTGGAACGCTGGCGGTAAATCCAAGCGGCACTCGGAGATCTTGGTGGATGGGAGATTTATTTAACCCTGGCGGGCTCAGAGGAGACCGTTTCTCCAAAGATCTGAGCGCCGAATGCAAGTGGGCAGGGTAATTTGTAGTGTCAGCTTCCATATCTGTGGAGGTTTTCGCGCGCACAGCAAACGAAGGAAGAACCTTGGAGGGGTCTCTAAGCTAGAGACCAGAGCTTGTTTTAGCCCCATTGGCCATCTTTGGCATACTTTAGTCACTTCAACACTAGGACATCCTCAGCGGGCACTTCCAAGAGCTTGACAATTATGAAACTCCACCAAGAAAAGATTTAAGCTGATCTTCAAGACAAAGTTATCATCTGTTGCAGAAATGGCTGTAACATGACACACTTCTTAGACATAGATCTTATTTGATGGTAACTGAGTATCATTTCTAAAAGCACACCAGTATCATAAAATTGGAGACACACAGGAAAATGACTGCAGGTACCAGGTAGGAATCTGAGGAATGGGGCAGGATTGGGAATGCTCCCCCCACCCCAGCCCCTAACCTCCCCCCAGCTCCACGCACTGACCTGGAGAATGTAAACCCTGCTGCTACTTCTTCCTTCCAGACAATTAGGCTAATGAGGAATTGAGGCTCCGTTACAGTCAGAGCAGTGGATGTGGGTTTTTTTTTTTTTTTTTTTGTATGTGTGAAATTCCTTGATTTTTAAATATTGCCAGTTGATTAACTAAGGAAAAGAGATAAAGACTTAACAATGCAGGCACCACAGAAAATACATTTATAAGACATCACGGACCTATGTTTTGGCCTAATTGAACTAGAGCTAAAGAATAGAAATCCATCAACGCAGATCCATCCTCACTACCAGTATTAAAATAATTCCGAGTATATGTCTTACTGAAAGGTGTGTGAAGAACAACAACTTTGGGTTTTCAGGGTCACTTGTTATTATCTATGTGAACATTTATGTTGTTAAACTACAGAAATTCAACCGACTAAATTTCAAAGGTCTAATTGGCTTTATTAATTGATTCATGAATTAGGCAGCCTCCCATTTAGCAAATAGGAAGAAGCTCCACCGAGCTGCAGAAAAGGAAAGGTTTTTAAAAGCAGAGAGGGAGTGGGAAGAGGGGTTTGATTAGCAAAGAACGCATCGTTTTAGGCAAGGCCGCCCTCCTAAGGGGTAAGAAAGGGGTCTGTTGGTTAATTTCCTAGTGCTGACTAGGAAATTCCAGATTGGCTGCTTAAAGGTTGTAGTCCTGTGGGGACTGAAACTGCAGTTAAGTGTTAAGTCTGGGTTTGCGGATGTGGGGTCTTAACAGAAGTGACTCCATTTGGTTTTCTTTGTAACAGTGTTCATTCATTTATTCCACAAAGGTATATTTTGGGCCATAGATTTCCAAAGAGTGCTGGGCAAAATGTAGAGGTCAGGGAGGTAACATCTGGGTTTTAAGGAACATATAATTTGAATAGCAAGACAAGGCATTTACAAATGAAAACAAATTATGATATGAGAATTCAAATGATATAAAAGTCGACATAACAAAGGGATTAGTAGCCTTGGCCATGGAGTCAAATGGGCATGGCACCAAATCCTGGCTCTTACTCCTTGTTTGTGATCTTGGCAAATTACTTATCGTCAGTCTTCTTGACTGTGGATTAGGAACACTAACAGAATCTACCTCCTAAGAATGCTGTAAGGGTTAAATAAGATAATACATGTAAAGTTCTTTGGACAGTGTCCAGCACTGAGTTGATCAAATATGCAAAAACAGTAATAGCAATGGTAATAATCATAATAATATTGGAAGTGTACAACTCTGATACCACAAAGCATCAAGGGATGAGGTTCATTGTGAGTGGCATGGCTAGTATGAGTTACACTCTTGCTATTTAAGGGGGGTGCTGTATGCATAAAAGAGACTGACGCATTCTGGGAACCTGTTAGAAATGCAGGAGCTCAGGCCCCCTCCAGATGCATCAGAATGTGTGTTTTATTGGGCACTTTCCCCAGGTGATCTGCATGTATATTAAAGTTTGAGGATCATGTTAGAAGATACCAGAGGAAGAGTGAACTATGTGTACTAGAGATGAACAGAAGCCTCCAGGATGAGACAGGATGGACAAGTTTTTCAAACTTTTTGGTCTCAGAACTCCTTTACAGTCTTAAAAGTTTTTGAGGAACTTGAAACCTTTATTTATATGTTTTGCTGATCTGTTTAGTGTCTAACAATAAAAGACAGCTGGCTTTTCATATGTGCTTCAACATTCAATCTGTCGTACTATTTTATTTTGGTTGAAGTACATGAAGAAAATTTGGCTTCACATAAATATGTAGCTTGGAAAGGCAGGAGTATTTTAATATGCTTTTCAGATAACTATGGATATTCTCTTTTGCTATTTCCCCTATAAAATTCTGTAAGTATAGTATCTTAAATTTGTGAAATATCAAATTTAATGAGTCACCATTTGGAAGACGTGGATAACTCAGTGAATGAATATTTTCCAAGTGACCAATGCATGCTGCTACAACCAGAACATGTGAAGATCCATTCAAGGCAGACTAACGGATTTTAAAAAATTTTTTTGAATATTTATTTATTTTTGATAGATAGAGACAGAGCATGGGTGGAGGAGGGGCAGAGAGAGAAAGGGAGACACAGAATCGGAAGCAGGCTCTAGGCCCTGAGCTGTTAGCACAGAGCCCAACTCCAGGCTTGAACTCAAAAACCGTCAGATCATGACCTGAACCTAAGTTGGACGTTTAACCAACTGAGACACCTAGGCACCCCCAGACTAATGGATTTTAATGTAATACTATGAATATAGACTAATGGATTCTAGCCTATATGGACTAATGGATCTTAATGTAGTAGTACCAGAACTTCATTGCACAAGTGCTTTTCCTCCTGCAGAAGACCTTTTCATGTACTTCCTATTTCTTTATGTAGAATATTAAAAAGAAATAAATGTACTTAAATGTCAAAATTAGTCAAATTAATAATTTTACTCTTTCATTAAGGGCATTCGTTAAGTGAAACAGTGCACAGCATTGAGAAATGCAATGGCAATGATATGGTTCAAGACCACTGCACTGATTAACTCTAGCCAGTTCTACCCACCATTGCTTTCCCACCATCAGTGCAAATGTGAACACAGTGCAAAAAGCAAATAAGATTTTGGCATTTTTAAAAAAATTTTTAATGTTTATTTATTTTTGAGAAACAGAGACAGAGCATGAGCCGGGAGGGCCTGAGACAGAGGGAGATACAAAATCCAAAGCAGACTCTGTGCTGTCCGCACAGAGCCCAGCACGGGTCTCAAACCCATGAACCATGAGATCATGACCAGAGTCAAAGTCGGACCCTCAACAGACTGAGCTACCCAGGCAACCCAGATTTTAGCATTATTATAAAAATAGTTTTGACCTCCCAGATGGCTTTGAAAGGATCATGGGTATTATAAGAGTTTTCAGACCATATTTTGAGAACTATTGTAATAGAATACTGTAAGACAAGGGTTAGGTAAGAGGTTAGGGGAAATGGAGGAGCATTCTAGAAAATGGAATTATGCCAGTGGATGTCCGGAAATAAGGGTAAGCAAAGTAGGTTCTACTGGTCTACACAAAGCAGAGTTCATACAATTCAGAAGCTACTGCTTGACCTGCTTTGTTTGCCCCTAAAAATAAAGGCATATACATAAAGGACACTTTCCTTTTAGCTTGCTTATTGAATCAGCCCCAGTGAAGCAGTCTCAACTTCAACGGGTCTACATTTTCTTTTTTTTTTTTTTTTTTCAACGTTTATTTATTTTTGGGACAGAGAGAGACAGAGCATGAACGGGGGAGGGGCAGAGAGAGAGGGAAACACAGAATCGGAAACAGGCTCCAGGCTCTGAGCCATCAGCCCAGAGCCCGACGCGGGGCTCGAACTCACGGACTGCGAGATCGTGACCTGGCTGAAGTCGGACGCTTAACCGACTGCGCCACCCAGGCGCCCCTAACGGGTCTACATTTTCTAAGTGAACTTGAAAATCTGGGCAATTGATTAAAGCTCAAAATTCAAAGAGAAGACAAACATGGATAAATCTCTTCTGCCATTATGTCTACCTGAAAAAAATTCACTTTTTTTAAAAAAGAGGAAGACATTATTTTTATTATTTTAAAGCAAATTGCCATATTAGTCTTATAATAAATTATATTTTTTCTATATGAATTACACTCCCTCCCCACTCCCAAGGGATTAGAAATACTATTAGTGATTTTTATTTTATATTCTTAAAAGAAAATGTTTATAGCTCGGTAAACTATTGGTAAGGTATTAGATTCAAGATGGCAAACCACCTTTATTTTTAAATGTATAACAATTATCATCACATATTTAGGGGTTTATTCTGTTGGCCATGAGGGACATAATAGTAGATTAAAACACAAATTCCAGTGCCTGGGCTTTTTTGTCCCTAATTTTTACACAAAGATAGGAAGATATGATAAAACACCAACAAAATGAAAGCTATCTCTTAAAGAGTCTATGTCAGGACTAAGAGTTAGCCATTGACATTGATTAGTACCTATGAGGTCTGCCATATGGAGACCAGCGGACAGTTTAAACATACAGTAGCCTGAGTCACTGAGGATCCCTGGATCTCTTACTCTGTAAGGCTGTGACCATCTTCCACAGTCAGATAGCCTCCAATGGGAACCCTCCAGGAACTAGGTTTAGTACATCTTGATCTCCCATGCTCCTCCACTAGCCAAACTCTGCAACTCAGCCTCACATCAGCACCTGATTTACCTGTGTGATTAGTCCTGGGTCATCTGGCTTGATAGCTACTCGAGAAAGTGTGTTACTCAGAGAAATGTACAGTGAGGTGCCTTCTCATCCAGATTAGGCTTTCATAGCTTACGCCTGGGGCTGCTCTCATTTTCTCTGAAATAGACTTTAAGAGATGCTTGGCTGCTTAAAATCATTAGTGAAAATAACTCACAGGAGGACTTTAGAGCTCACATAGCTGAACATGCCATTAGAGCCCTATTCTAAATCCTGCTCTGGGTGCTTTTTATTTCCTAACCTGACTTAGGTGTTCTATTCCTTCTATTCAGAGGGATGTAAAAAAAAAAATCTTTTCTCAGATTATAAAATCAATGTTTCTCTCTTTTAGATATTTTGTAAAACTACCAAAAAATGAAGAAAAATTAAATGACTTACTTTTTTTACTAATAGAAATTATTCAAAAGTTGGAAATGAGACATAAATAGGGTGGCACATCCTTTGAGGGCAATGACCTGCCCAAGGATTATCTAGAACCAAAAATAATAGTGTAAAACACTATATAGTTTCAATTTCTAACAGCCATATTAAAAAGCTAAAAATAGGGGCGCTGGGTGGCTCAGTTGGTTAAGCATCCAATTTCAGCTCAGGTCAAGATACCGCGTTTCATGAGTTCGAGCCCTGCATCAGTCTCTGTGCTGACAGCTCAAAGCCTGGAGCTTATTTCAGATTCTGTCTTTGTCTGTGTCTTCTGTCCCTCCCCTACTCATGCTGTCTCTCTCTTAAAAATAAATAGTCATTAAAGTAAACAAAATAGGGGTACCTGGACGCTCAGTCAGTTAAGCATCCAACTTCCATCAGGTCATGATCTCGCATTTCTTGGGTTCGAGTCCCGTGTCAGGCTCTGTGCTGACAGTTCAGAGCCTAGAGTCTGCTTCAGACTCTGTGTCTCCCTCTCTCTCTCTCTGCCCCTACCCCACTCATGCTTTGTCTCTCTCTGTCTCAAAAATAAATAAATGTTAAAAAAATTATTAAAAATAAAATAAAATAAAAACCTAAAAATAAACAGGTAAAATTAATTTTTATAATGTAATTTATTTAATCCGGTATGTCCAAAATATTGTAAATTTTATACAAAATCCATATAAGAAATTATTCATGAGATGTTTTATATCACTTTATTGTACTAAGTCTTTGACATCGGCATGTATTTTATACTCACAGTACATCTCAGTTTGGGCTAGCTTATTTCACATGTTCAAAAGCCACATGTGACTGGTGACTACCATACTGGACAGCACAGATTAAGAGAAAGTTGCTTTGTTCAACTCACTGTTTCCTGTTGATTCAAATTCCCAGTCGTAGTGAAATCACAAGTTAACTTGTAGATTTTTTTCCCAAATAATTTCTGTCCCATAGGAAAAATAACACCACTAACCATATTGAGCTGTAGAATATTAACCAGTTTTGTATTGAGTCCAGTGATTATATCCTACATTCTTTTGTTAGATTGCCCATAAATATCTAAAACATTCCTCTTAAACATCCTTTGAACCAGTCTTAATATCTTACTTGTTCCCTCATTACATCATAAATTGAACAAAATGTTGTTCATGTGTTCATTTTATGTTTTTATGAGTCATGAATTTTACCTTGTTGAAATTCCTACTTTAGCAATTCTACTACCCAGAGCCACCATTAACATGTTGCTGTCTCTTGTTCTAGATAACATCTATCTATGTAATATATATTTCACATATACCTCTCCATCATCTCACTTTCTGCCTGGATAAGGACTGAAAACACTACATTAAGTAAGCGTGTATCCATCTTTGCTTCTGTGAGATGCAAGAATTTTATATATATGTTGAAGATTTTTGATATACCCTTTACCAAATTATCCTTCCAAAATGTTTTATCACGTTCTTATTACCAGATTATGTAAGTGCCTGTTTTCTTAACCATCTAGAAAACTCTTTGAAAGAATTGATATATCTGCTCTCCCTTTCTTGTCCCTGCTAATTGACATACATTGTTGTATAGCTCTCCCTTTATTTAATCTAGAATTAATTTATCTTATTACAGTGACTGAAACTTTCATAACAGTGACTAAAATGTTCATCATCATCACCATCATCATCATCATCATCATCATCATCATCACAATAATATAATAGTACTAGTAAGAGGAGCTTTTCCTGGTTTTATGTCTGACTTAGGAAGAGTACTGTTAACATTCTTACAATGAGGTAAGATGCTTTTGTGATTTTTTTTTATCATATTAAGGACCTATTTCTCTACTCCTGTTTTACTATTTAAAAAATTGGAAAAAAAATGTGAACTCTATCAAATGCATCCTTTTTCCTTTGATCTACTAATATTATGAATTATGTCTATAATATTCTAATATTTAATTAACCATGTAGTCTTCTATTAAATCTAACTTGACAAGTGTATTATTCTTCTAATCATTGATTAGATTTGTTAATATGGTCTAACACACTGATAAATTTAATAAAGTATTATTGCTTAGTATATTTGGCTTCTATATTCATAAGTAACACTGGTTTAAATGTTTTATTTTTAAAATTTTTTTTAACGTTTATTTATTTTTGAGACAGAGAGAGACAGAGCATGAACGGGGGAGGGTCAGAGAGAGAGGGAGACACAGAATCTGAAACAGGCTCCAGGCTCTGAGCTGTCAGCACAGAGCCCGACGCAGGGCTCGAACTCACAGACCGTGAGATCATGACCTGAGCCAAAGGCGGACGCTTAACCAACCAAGCCACCCAGGTGCCCTTAAATGTTTTATTTTTAAAACATTTTAATGAGATATTAATGTCAGAATCATACTAACATGAAATTTAAACTTTTTTTTTTTTTTCTTTTATCAGGGCACTTATGTGGCTCAGTTGGTTAAGTGTCTGACTCTTGGTTTTGGCTCAGGTCATGATCTCACAGTTTGTGAGATTGAGCCTCGCCTCGGGGCTCTGCACTGACAGCTCAGAGCCTGCTTGGGATTCTCTCTCTCTCCTTCTCTCTGTGCCCCTTCCCCACTCGTTCTCTCTCTCTCTCTCTCAAAATAAATAAATAAACAAAATAAAAATAAAAAACAAAATAAAATCTTTCTTTTGAATCTTTAGGAACAATTTAAATGGGAACAGATGATGGTAGGGATGGTCTATTCCTTAAACATTTGAAATAACTATCTTGTAAAGCCCACTGGCATCTTTCCTAGAGGTTGTTCTTTCATAAACTTCGAAAATTTCTGTCATATTTTTAGTCTACTCTAATTTTCTTCCTGTTCTTGAGTCATATAAAAGTCTTAAATATAGTTAAATTTTATTAAGATTTTTAATTTGAGTATGGAGATCATATATATGTGTGTGTATATATATATATATATAATCTCTATTTATATGTATGTATAAAAAACTATGTGTAGGGGAGCCTGGGTGGCTCAGTAGGTTGGGCGTCCGACTTCGGCTCAGGTCATGATCTCACGGTCCGTGAGTTCGAGCCCCGCGTCGGGCTCTGTGCTGACAGCTCAGAGCCTGGAGCCTGTTTCAGATTCGGTGTCTCCCTCTCTCTGCCCCTCCCCTGTTCATGCTCTGTCTCTCTCTGTCTCAAAAATAAATAAATGTTAAAAAAAACAAACTATGTGTATATATATGTATATATTTATATATAAAAATTATCCGTGTAAATGCACTTTATAATTCTATATTTTTATCTTCTTTCTTATTTTTTAAATTAAATTGGACAGATATATGTTATTTTTATTTGATAGAACATCTACTTATCTTCAAAATTGGTTAGTTTTTACATGTTCTCTGATTTCATGTCTTTGACTGTTTTTCCTTCTGAGGGCAATAGGAAGCCACTGAAGAGCTTTCAGCAGGAGAGCAGCCAGAGGAGGTTTGTGATTCAAAAGATCATTCTGCCCGCTGTGGGGCCAGGCGGTGGGAAGAACAGCACAGGCGGCTGGGCTGCCAGTCCCCCGTGACCTCCAAGGGCCCAGCTGTTGGGCAAGAGAGACTTGGGGACTGGACGTGGGCCAGACCAGGAGAACTGAATCAGCTGCGGTGTAAAGCTGTTCCTGATGGGAGCTTGCAGTGTGAGGAGCAGCAGTATCAGAGGATTTTGCCTGATGATTCTGTCCAAGCTCGATATCCTAGATGTGCCCAGTATAACTGGCACTTGTTTGAATAAGATGAGGCCGACATAAGGGTTTGTTGAGATGAGAGGTTAGCCAAGACCTAGGATTAAGAGATAAAACACTCCCCCCACCATAAGAGTGCTGGGATATGGCAACAGGACTGTCACAGAAGGTCATATAGTCTGTGCGTACACAGCCTCAAGGAGTCCAATTCACATGAAGAGCATTCCTTGGAATTCTGCAGTTCTGTGGGCACCACTGTCTGGGAATCTGAATAGGATTCCAGTCCCATTAAGCAGCTGAAAACAGTAGAGCGACCTGAGGTAGAAAACTGTGCGTATTAACTGGGTCAACTTGGTGAGGGTACGGAGGAAAGTGCAGAACAAAAGGTGTCAAGCATTCCTGGGTTCATCCCTGGAACACGGTCCCACAAAATTAAGCCTAATTCCAGACTTCAGCTATAAGCATAACAATTACTAGTGTACTCTAAGGAAGATAGACCAGAGATAGACCAGCTAATGGGTTCGGCCAGTAAACCTGAGTGAGAAGGCCCTGAGTGATGGCATTGAGACAGAGGACAAGATAACACTTTCTTCAGGGTCACACTCCTCCTACATTTCAATAAGCCACAAGCCTTCTTTTCCTTCCTCCTTCCTCTCTTTCCTTCCTTCCCATCTCCTCTCCCATTCATCCATTTCCTTTGCCCATGTCTTCGTGTGACTTCTAAGGTCCCCAGCTCTGTGGTTGTGTCTGAGTGTTAATGAAGTCATCAAACTCTGGTTACCACCCGCCCCCCGCCCAAGCAGGACCGCCAAGTTACTGTGCCTCTGCACTCCAGAGCAAGGCTGCCCAGAGACTCATTGCGAGACATTTATCTGCCACAGAACAATGGCATCTGCTGCTGAGAAGAAATTAAAGCTACTGCTAAGTAGAGCAGCACAGCACGTAATAGTCTTGTTGAACAAGGGAGGGTGTTTGATGGTGATAGTTGGGAAGCTAGGAATGATAAAGGTCTTCACCCATATTGCCTGCAATCCCCAAGCAGCTGGCTGTGCAGCTGCTGTGGAGTCTGGCACACTCCATGCTGCTGGACGCCGAAGAACACATTCAGGTGTTGGGGAAGATCCAAAAAGGCAGGAAACAGCTTGACCAGGACAAGCTCTCCCTGCCTATCAACATGGGGCCACGAAAGGAAAAATCTGGGAAGGGACAATATGGAGGGCAGGGGAACAGTTTAACCAAATTTGCTGCAGTGAGATCAAAAACAGGATGTGAATTAGATGTGACAACCCTTCCCACTACAACAGGACCGTTGTCAAGTAAAATAACCTTCGTGAATTGGCTAAAAACCCCATGGCAGGACAACTGACCTCTTGGTCATTTGGCAGTCAGAGAAGCTAAAAACTAGCTCCAATTAAGTTTCAAAACAAGACAAAAAGCATTGTGAGTAACAAACATTATCATTTCTCTGAGGCAAAGGCTTCTATTTTTCCTTTGATGACCTTGGAACAATGAATTACTGAGTTCCCTCTGCAGAGGGTAAACTGTGCAACTTCCAACTTTTCTGCTATGGCTCTATTCCCTCCAGGCCTCCGGCCGGGGTGGAACAGCTGGGAAGGGCACCAGCACCAGACCGTGGTGTGGGAAGAAGGGCAAAACCTGGGTATGAATATCAATTTCCCTGCATATTAGCTAGGTGACTTTGATCTAATCACCCCAAGATCATTTTGTTGGTTTAAAAAGATAATAACAAAGATATATATATATATATATATATATATATATATATATATATATATCAATAGGCTTATGTAAGGGTTAATTGAAAAAAAATCTATGTGAATGCACTCTGCACAATGCCTGGACAATTTCAGGGAATTAGCAAACATTAATTCATTTCATCTTCCCTGTTAAAAATCTCTCCATATCCCCAGAAACTAACAGAGCACTTGGAATACAGTAGAGGTTCAATACATGAATGTGTAGCTTAGTATCCTGGACAGCATGAGCAGTGTTCTCTCACAAACCACTATAATTTCTGAATGTGCTGTAATTATTTGGCCTTCTAGGAAAACAAGAGTGCACAATTGAAGTTTACTTATTCACTCAACAATATATCTTAGTTGTCCACTTTGCATTAGAAACTGTGTTAGGCCTTGGAGATGCAGCAGAGAAAAAGACAAACATGATCCTTACCTGTGTCACTCAAGATGCTTTTGGTTCCATGTCACAGAACACCTGGCTCAAAGTGACTTAAATAATAAAAAGGGGATATTGCCTTATATAACTGGAAAAGCTGAAGGCAAAACCAGCTTCAGGCTGGTTTGATTCATCAACCCACTAAGGTCACTGCGGACTCTGTTTCTTTCTATCGCCGCTCTGCCTTCTGCAGCAAGCAGCCATATGATAAGGCTGGTTGCTATCAAGGTTGTAAGATGGCCGCCAAGGTTACATACTTTTTCTTCCATATGCAGAAGTTTCCATGTTCTGGAGGTGCCCTGTCAATCTCTCTTTGTGTCTCACTGGCGTTAATTGAGTCATACACATTCTTGAATATACCATAGATCAGATTGGATCATGCTGATTAGTTGAGGCCAGAGCCAAACACCCCACTCTAGAACTAGAGTATAGTCACCCAAAGACAAAATCCATGAGCTGAGGGCAAAGACCGGAGACATCCAGTAAAACTGGGTGTGGGCAGTCGCTGGAGATAATGACCAGTTATGTTAGTGTCCCCACAGAGCTTCCAGTCAGGTTTGGCAGCTTTGAAAAGTTGACTTTTTAAGAGCAAATATTAAAATTTTTGTGCTGCTTTCCTAAGGAGAAATGTGTATCAAAAATGAATAATGTCACTTCACATTTAATAATAGAGTCACTTAATAAATTGAATAGCTAATATATTCAATAAATGGTGCTAGGCACTGTATGACATACAGCAAAATGTACAATTAAAGCCACTATGATTAAGAAGTCAAGTGTACTTAAATAAATGTAAAAAAATTTTTAAAAATGACGGCTCAGATCCTGGAGGCTGCCTCTGATTCTGTGTCTCCCTCTCTCTCTGCCCCTCCCCTGCTCACGCTGTCTTTCTCTGTCTCTAAAAAACAAATAAATGTAAAAGAAGCCAAGCGTACAATAGACAAAATATTTTATTCACTTTTGAAATGACAAATAGCCGTGTGGTAAGAGCACAGTGAATGGAGCTGACATTCATTTGTGTAGGCGTGTGGGTTTCAAAGTTTGTTGTGCCTGAGAATCACTTGGGGTACATGTTAAAAGGCCAGATTTTTAACCTAGCAATTTGATTCAGTGATCTGAAATGGAGCCCAGGAACCTGATTTTTTTTTTTTAACCAACATTCCAAAGATTGCAGTACAAAAGAAGGAGAGATTGACTGGGCTTACTGTTGTAGGGAGAGCTCCATGAAGCAAGCAACAGAAGGTATAGAATAGTTTTGTGCAGGGCATGCCAACAGAGATCTCAGGAGTCTGTGAGGAAAACATAGGTCTTGGTGTCTTTATTATTCATTGCAACATGCCCAACACTTAGAACAGTGCCTCCTCCGGGGTAGACATTTGCATGGAAGGGAATAAATAGTTTACCATGGGTATCTTTCATGTTGAAATGGAGTGGAGAAAGCAGAAGTAGGAAGATGAGTTCCTTGTCATGGTCTTTGCATTAAATAATATGGACTTGACCTAGAGAACATAAAAAGGAAGAAATTGTTACCAAAGCCTTTTAACAAAAGCTATGTTACTCAGCAGATAACTTACACTCCATAGAAAATTTAGCAGAATGTTTTAATTTATTTACAGCAAGTGTGAATGTATGAGATAAAGAAACCCAGTCTCTCCCATTAGAATGTTACCATACTTCACTCTGTGTCAATGTAAGAGAGGAAAGAGAATTATATGGGAAGACAGGAGATCAGGATCAGCTTTGCTTCTCAGCAGCTGTGTGACCTCAAGGAAATTCCTTCCCTTCTTAGGAACAATTTCCTCATTGATAAAATAAAGGGGTTGAACCAGATAATCTCTGACGTCCTTTGTGGCTATGATGGAGTATCACTGCATGCACCTTGATGAGAACTGTATCGTAAATTTAATTTACTCTTTAAACTGTTAAAATAACTATGGCTAAAAATCAAAATGCTCATTGTATTCAGTGTAGGAGTAATGCTGTGCTTTCTAATTATCTGCCCAAGCAATGTAACCATATTTAAATTTATGATGAGAATAGCACATCCATTGGGCTGATCAGGGGGTAGTAAATTAAAACTTACAGCTGCCCTTTATATTAATTTAAAGGCAACCCTTTGCCACCAGCAAGAGGAGCCTTATCAGCATATGAATGAGGTACATTAACACAACAAAAGTTGTATTACATAATGTCAAAGTCCTGTGCTAGACATCTAACCTTGTAAACACTGAACTTGTATCTAAGGAGAAATTCATGTTTATTGTCCCTGGCACCAGGCCAGCTTCTTCTCTCTCTATAAATAAATTCAGTGTAAAAGACCAGGAAAACTTTCCTTCTCTTTCAGTGGAGCACAGGTCTCCAGTGCTGGCATGGAGTCTTTTACTCCAGTCAAGGGCAACTTAATCTTTAATATCTAGACCAACTCATTGGTCATTTGAAAGTCATGCTTTCCTTACAGAAAGATCATTCTCTTTAAAAAAGAATTTTAACAAAGGATTTTACTACAGGCAAATTCTTAAGTGTATTTTAAATATGATTTAATATCTAGAAACTTTATTCCCAAATTTTCAGAGATGGTATTACCTCACTAACAATAAAAGCTAACTTTTTGAGCCTCATAAAGTGACAGGACCTATGTTAATATCCTTGCTAAAATTCTTTCTAATATTTTTGATTAACCTGCAAGATAGGTGTCACCCCCCCCCCCCCCCACCCATAGCTAAAGCGAAAGGAATTTAAGTCACTTGCTCAAGGTCAAACACAAGCAAGGATTCAAAACATCCATTTGACTTCAAGACACAGAATCTGTTATGCCCAGAATTCGTGATCCCCAAAGACCACTAGGGAGCTGAGTCTGATGCAAAAGCAAAGAGCCTTTATTCGAGCTAGCTCGAGCTCAATCCCCTACCTGCACCGACGCAGCGGTGAGATACCAGGGAAAGAGAGCAAGTTTCAAAAGGACAAAGGTTTTATTGGGGCCTGGGGGCAGTTGGTGAGGTAATGGCTATGGCCTCAGCCGATTGGCTGGGGAAGGGTCCGAGTCCTGTTAGGCAGGTGAGGGGGGGTTACTCAAGGGGAGGAGGTGTGGTCAAGGTGAAGGACACAGAACAAGAAGGAGTTGGCTGGCGTAGGCCCGCCCTTTCATTCCCCCCTTGTCATGTAGCTTAGGGACCCAATCATGGGACCGGCTGCATTTATGGTGACAAGGGGAACAGAGGTTGGAGGTTTACGCAAAGTTCTGGGAACCAAGTGTCCCTGGGGTGGCTCTGGGAAGTCTGATTAAGTATTGTCCCCAAGCTGGTGTCTATGATCTGCCAGGTGATGTTTTGGGGGGCGTGGGGACTCCCAGCAGCATGAGCAATGACAAGCAGAGTTAACAGAGTTACCAATATTAGGTAGGTCAAATGCGCTGTAGCTTGAGCTTGAGCGGGTTGTGTTGGTCCCGACTGATGGCCCATCGCGTGACAAAGTCCTTCCGGATCGAGGAGGGGTCCGCTGGCTGAGCGTGGGTGTGATGGACCCAGGTTGCGATGCCGTCTACCTTGAGAGCGGTGGGGGTTGTCAACACCACAATGTAGGGTCCCTTCCAGCGCGGCTAGAGAGTCTCTCGGTGGTGCCTCTTGACGTAGACCCAGTCTCCCGGCCTGTACTGATGAGGTGTCGGGATCGGGCCAGCCTCGTAGATGGCACGGAGGCGCAGCCAAATGTCCTCATGCGCCCTCTGGAGCCCGCTCAAGGAAAGAAAAAGTTCTTGATCTTTAAACTCAGCAATAAGTTCAGCTCGAAGGCTGGGAATAACAGGGGGTGGCCTGCCAAACATGATCTCGTAGGGAGTAAAACTCAGAGTGTAAGGAGTGTTTCTAACCCGGTAAAGGGCGTACGGTAGGAGAGTCACCCAGTCCCCGCCAGTCTCCATGGTTAATTTGGTAAGGGTCTCTTTTAGGGTTCTATTCATTCTTTCTACCTGTCCTGAGCTCTGGGGCCTATAAGCACAATGTAATTTCCAGTTTGCCCCCACCGCCTTGGCTACTGCCTGTGTTACCTGCGAGATAAAAGCTGGTCCATTGTCTGATCCTACCATGGCAGGAAAACCATACCTGAGTAAGATGTCTTCTAGTAGCTTCTTAGCCACCGTCTGAGCCATTTCATGCTTGGTTGGGTATGCCGTCACCCAGCCAGAGAAGGTGTCTGTAAATACCAGGTCCTCGTGTAGTGCCTCGTCGAAGATGGTGGGTGAATTTTTGAATCCCTTAGGTAGCCGTGTCCAGGTGAGTTGCCCACTGTAGCCCTCCTCCGGATCATGCCACTCGAAGGCGAACAAGGGTTGGCTCTGGGGTGCCAACGGCAGACTGAAGAAGGCGTCCTTTAAATCTAGTACAGTATACCCGACCCTGGAGGGCGCCAAGGAGCTCAAGAGAGTATATGGGTTAGGAACAGTTGGGTGTATGTCCACGACCCTCTTATTTACTTCCCAGAGGTCTTGTGCCGGTCGGTAGTCATTTGTGTGAGGCTTTTTGACCGGCAGTAAGGGGGTGTTCCAGGCAGACTGGCAAGGAACTAGTACCCCTAGGCTTCGTAGTCTCCGGATGTGTGGCTGGATCCCCTTCCGGGCCTCCTGAGACATGGAGTATTGTTTGATCCTTACCGGACTCTCTCCTGGCTTGAGCTCTACCAGGACTGGGGTCCTATGAGTGGCTAGTCCCATCCCCCCTGTCTCTGCCCAAACCGAGGGGAATTCTCGTAGCCATCTGTCTATATTATCCTCTCTCGGGAGCGCCTCCTGGTGGAGGAGGTATTCATCCTCCAGTTTCATGGTCAGGACCTGGATGGGGTGGCCCTTGCCATCGGTGACCTGAGGCTCCCCCTTGTCTGAAAGTTATCTGAGCTCTAATCTTGGTCAGTAAGTCCCGTCCTAACAGCGGGTAGGGGCATTCTGGTATTACCATAAAGGAGTGGGATACCCGGCCCGTTCCCAAATCTACTATTCTTCTGGTAGTCCATGAATACTGGCTCATACCAGTTGCCCCTTGTACCCAGGACTTCTTGCTAGCTAGATTTCCTTGTGGGGTGCGGAGGACCGAATGTTGTGCTCCGGTGTCGACAAGGAAGTCAATAGGGGTCCCCTCCACTTTAAGAGTTACCCTGGGTTCGGGGAGAGGGTCCGAACCCTGACTCCCCTAATCACTTAGTTCATCCAGCTCTAGGACTTTTACTCGATCAGTCTTGCTTCCCTTCCCACCAGCTCTTTTTGGACAATCTCAGGCCCAATGCCCTATCTCCTTGCAGTATGTGCACTGATCCTTCTGCAGCCTCTGCTTCCCCCCTTGGTGCTTTTACCTTTTCTTGTGTCATCTGCCAGCTGCCGGAGATGGTGGTCTCGTTCCTTGGGGAAGTCAGCAGTGGTAGCTAGTAGTATTCTGGCCAGGTCTCAAGTCTGCTTACTGCTGGCAGCCGCCATGGCGCGAGCCTGCTTGTCCTCAGGAGGCTCCCGGTTATTATATACCTTTTCGGCTACCACCAGTAAGTCCTGCAGACTTTTTTTCTCCTAGTCTATCTATTTTCTGTAATTTTCTCCTAATGTCTATGGCCGATTGGTTTACAAAGGCCATGATAACAGCTGCCTTGCTTTCCGGAGCCTCTGGATCCATGGGGGTATAGGTACAGAATGCCTCCATGATCCATTCTAAAAAGGCAGCCGGAGATTCATCTTTTCCCTGTTGTACATTTCCTACCTTGGCCAAATTGGTTGGCTTTCTAGCAGCCATTCGGAGACCCCCCATTAGAGTCTGGCGGTAGACCCGGAGCCTCTCCTTACCTTCTGCCGTGTTGAAATCCCACTGGGGCCGAGTTAAGGGGAAGGAGGCATCTATCTGAGCCTGGTTGGTGGTGGGATTTCCATCTGCGCCTGGAACTAGTTTTCAGGCCCCACTGAGGATTCTTTCTCTTTCTTCAGTCGTGAACAGGACCTGCAAAAGCTGCTGGCAATCATCCCACGTGGGCTGATGGGTAAAAAGAACAGAGTCTAATAAATCAATAAGCCCTGCCGGTTTCTCAGAACACTTAGGATTCTGAGCTTTCCAATTGTAGAGGTCACTAGTGGCGAAAGGCCAATAGTGATGGGGTTGATTCCCCTCTGCGTCTGGGGGTCTGGTGGCTCACAGGGGCAGAATAGTGGAGTCAGCGGCGGAGGCGGATTGCCCCCTCTGAGCCCTTTGTCTGGTAAAGGGCGGGCTTCCCCCTGGAGCGTTTCCACCTCCCGCTCTGGGAACAGCGTCTGCCTCCCCCGGAGGGGGAGGATGGTGTTCTTCCGGCATCCTAGAGGGGTTATACGGGGGAGGAAAAATTAATTCTTCTTCAGTACCCCCCTGTAGGACAGGGTAGAGGGGTGCTGAAGGCTGGGTAAGACTTTTCCTCTTCTCTGTCTCCTGCAAAGCAAGAATGGGTTTTGGCTCCGGAGGGAGCAGGGTTAGGAAGGGCTTAAGCCAAGAGGGTGGGTCTTCTACAAGGTCCTGCCAAGTGATAATGTAAGGGAGCTGATCAAGATGGCACACCTTAGGCTGAGAGATGATACTCCTGACTCGGTGGATGGTAGGGAGGTCGAAGGTCCCCTCTGGTGGCCATCCGACATTGAAAGTTGGCCACTCGCTAGAACAAAAAAACTGCAACCAACCCTTTCGGACTTCCACACTGAGGTTGTTAGCTCTTCCCCTTACATCCTTAAAGTGATCAATCATAATACTTAGAGGAGTAGTCTGAGTCTGTCCCATAACGTCCGTCCAGTAAGTCCACAGAACAAAACAGAGAAACACAAAAACAGACAAACAGTGGACCCCTGGAAAGTCTTCCAACTCCATGGAAGCAAAACTGCAAGCTAGCTTAGACCTTTGAGGGGATTCCATGTCCCTCCAAAACCGATGAGGGGATTCCACATCCCTCCAAAGACGACGGCCTCACGCCGACCAGCGGGAGCGACCTGCCTCGTCTCAGACCTTTGAGGGGATTCCACGTCCCTCCAGAAGGGAGAATCGGAATGTCTTCCGAAACTCCCGGCCCGTGGTCCTCCAGTGCGTCCACTTAGACCGCGTCAGGCACTACCAGAATTCCAGAAATGAGCTCACACAGAAAAGACAGAACAAACAGACACTAACCATGGCCAGTCAGGCTCTCCGGGTCGGGGGTCCCTTGGGGTTCTTGGGGATCCCGGACGAGCCCCCAAATGTTATGCCCAGAATTCGTGATCCCCAAAGACCACTAGGGAGCCGAGTCCGATGCAAAAGCAAAGAGCCTTTATTCGAGCTAGCTCGAGCTCAATCCCCTACCTGCACCGACGCAGCGGTGAGATACCAGGGAAAGAGAGCGAGTTTCAAAAGGACAAAGGTTTTATTGGGGCCTGGGGGCAGTTGGTGAGGTAATGGCTATGGCCTCAGCCGATTGGCTGGGGAAGGGTCCGAGTCCTGTTAGGCAGGTGAGGGGGGGTTACTCAAGGGGAGGAGGTGTGGTCAAGGTGAAGGACACAGAACAAGAAGGAGTTGGCTGGCGTAGGCCCGCCCTTTCAAATCATGCTACTAAAAGCTGGTACTTTAAAAAAAGAAATTCACAGCACTCTTTAACATTCCTGATCATTCCTTGAATCATTCCTAATTGTTAATGAAATAAGTAGCTGTCACTGCTTCCATATTTTCTTTGTTTTCACTGTGATAGTTATAGTTAGTGATGTACATCGTTGGACTGTAAATAAAGGTGTGATAGCCTGGAAAATTTCAGGACAAAGACTTCTAGCATTTTCAAGGAGTTTTTATAATTAAACATATTTATATTTTGATTGTTTTTATAATTCTTAATAAACATTTAAGATTTACTAATTCAATGTAGTACTTTTCATTTATGTCTAATATCTATGCAATAAAACCATTCTATATAAAACTCCCTATAGCAGAGTCTTCATTGGGAATAGACTGTACTTTTTCTAAGTGACTTGGATTAAAATAAGTGATTTGATAACTTAGCTGTAGACCTACATACAGATAAAAAACAGCAATAACAACAACAAAAAGAAGTGTAAATTATACCAAACCTATAATACCTTCTCCACAATCCTCAAATCCAGAGTCTTGAAAAAAAATTAATATAAGTTAATTTAAGTTAAAAATTTTTAACTAATAAAAATATTCATGTTTTACAGAAAAAAAAAATTAATGGATTTGAGGATGACACTCTCCCAAGATCATTTTTGGGGGCATTTAGGAGCTATACAGTTCATATACATGGTGTCCTTCTAAGTGATACATTCAAGGGACCCCGGTGGCTCAGTCACTTAAGTGTCCGACTTCAACTCAAGTCATAAGGTTGGTGAGTTGGAGCCCTGCATCAGGCTCTCTGCTATCAGCACATAGCTTGCTTTGGATCCTATCTACCTCTCTCTCTGCCCCTGCCCTGATCATTCTTTCTCTCTGTCTCTGTCTCTCTCTCTGTGTCTCTGTCTCTCTCTCTCTCAAATGTAAGCAAACATTAAAAAAAAAAGCTACATTCAGTAAGGATGACCTATGTAACCATTAAGATACTGCAGAAAAGATGGATTTTGACTTCCAAAAATAGATTGTAAGAAACATTACTGTTCTACTTCCCTCTTTCTTATATTATTCACTCAGTGGAAAGCCAGTTGCCTGGTCATGAGACATGCAGTTCACCTTTTGTGGAGATCCAAGTGGTTGATAACTGCCATGTGAGAAAGCTATCTTCAAAATGGATCCTCCAGCCCTAGTCAAGCCTTCAGATAATTGTAGCTCCAGCTGCCATCTTGACCACAACCTGATGAAAGACCTGGAGCCAGAAACATGTCACTGAACTATTTGGACCTACAGACATTATGTGGGATATAAACTTTTATTGTTATTTAAACCAAGGAATTTTGGATCAATAACAAGTGCATCTGTTTTTTCCAGTTGTTGCAAATTACCTGATCCCAAGATTAAAAAGAAGAAATGTGGGTGAATATGTTAACCGGGTTATTAATAACTGCTAGTGGATCAGCCAGGAAGAGAATGGGATTCATTTGCTCCGCTACCTCCTTACTGACGTGAGCAGGACATTTTTGCATACCATTAGCTCTCCACTTTGCATGACTTTTTTTACTTCAGATTTCTCATTTTCTACAAATGAGGGATAAAATTAAGGATAATTGGATTATTCAGTTCAAATCAGGAAACACAACATAATTGAAAGGTAGAAAATCTGTTTGTTTTAATTTAAGCAAAGCTTCACCATTCAGATGAAGCCAAACCACTGTAAATGCCTTCCATTTTTCTAAATAGCTACAGAAAACACGTATTTCAAAAAAGAGACCAAACAAGTAAAGAAGAATACACCTTCTTAATTAAACTTTGGTCACATGTAATTTACTATAATCTCTAATTTTCTATGCTATTGGTAAATTCTTTTTTAATATAATATTGATAGCTATTTCTAGCTTACAACAGGCAGGCAAAAATGTGACGGTAAAACTATAATCTTACAGTCTTTAAAGAAAATTCAAACTTCATTGTAGCACAATGTGATCTAAAAGAGGCATCTAAACATCTTGTTTAAAAGTACCATACTAAATTTGGTCATTCCTTGAGCAAATAAAACTATAATGTTGCCTAAAATTCTTTTGGAACAGGGAAGAATATTTGCATTCAAATAAATATATAAAATTTTATGTGTTTTTATATAATATATATTCTTTAAATGTTCATTAGTTTAGCCAGTGCTTATGTAACAAATTGCCCTAAAACTTGGCAACTTACAACAACAAACATTTATATTCTCATAATTTTTGTGTCTAAGAAATTCAGGAGCATTTAACTGGGTGGTTCTGGCTCTGAGTCTCTCATGAAGTTATTATTAAGATGTCAGCTAGAAGGGGCACCTGGGTGACTCAGTCAATTAAGCATACGCCTCTTGATTTAGGCTCAGGTGACCTTGCCATTGGTGACATCTAGCCCTGCATCAGGCTCTGCACTGTCAGCCCAGGGCCTGCTTGGGATTTTCTCTCTCCCTCTCTCTCTATTCCACACCCCCCCCCCCCGCCATCCTCTCTCTCTCTCTCTCTCTCTCTCACACACACACACACACATACACACACAATAAATAAACATTAAAAAAAAAAGATGTCAACTAGGGCTGTAATCATCTGAAGACTTGACTAACACTTGATGATTTGTTTTCATCATCTTCTTCTTTTTTTTTTAAGTAAGCTCTAGGCCCAACATGGGGCTTGAACTCATAACCCAAGATCAGGACTCACATGCTCTCCCAACTGAGTCAACCAGGTGCCCCTGAGGATTTGTTTTCAAGATGGTTCACTTACATTGGCTGTTGACAGGAGGGATCAGTTCCTTGATTATAGTCCTCCCCATGGGACTGCTTGAGTGCCCTCATAACATAGTAGCTGACTTTCTTCCGAGTGAGTGATCCAAGCCTCATAGCAAGCAGGGGGCTGCAATGTCTTTTTTTTTTTTTTTTCAACGTTTATTTATTTTTGGGACAGAGAGAGACAGAGCGTGAACAGGGGAGGGGCAGAGAGAGAGAGGGAGACACAGAATCGGAAACAGGCTCCAGGCTCTGAGCCATCAGCCCAGAGCCCGACGCGGGGCTCGAACCCACAGACCGTGAGATCGTGACCTGGCTGAAGTCGGACGCTCAACCGACTGCGCCACCCAGGCGCCCCTGCAATGTCTTATATGACCTCTTCTTAGAAGCCATATATCTGCTGATGAGCAAGGTAAAGCTGTGTGTGTTGAATAGACCAGAGGCTTCCTCACAGGTCATTTTCTGATGAAAATAGTATGCCCAGGACAGGGGGATACCTGCTTGAGAATGGGATAGGATACAAAGCTCTCCCCTGTTTTCTGCAGTTTCTTCCTCATCAATCAATTGGAATGCCTAATCTGCTACACTTGAAGACTCATTTCTTTTGACTAAGGGGAATTACCTTTAAAATGGATGAATCCCTTGTGTTGATATATTTATTTAGGTATTATTCTGTCCAATAGCTAGTTGAAAAGAAAGGTACAAAGCAAGCTTATTTAATGGGGAAGTGGACACAGTTGATGAGAAAACGTGGGTCTCGAAGGGTGGTTTAGGAAAAGCATTAGGCCACTTTGGTCTCTTAGGAGGGATATCCAGCAGCTGAGAAGGGAACTAAACAGGAAGGTGGAACAGAGAGTGCTAAAGTGGCTTTCCACCTCTGACGCTGCTTCAATGATAAAAAATGTGAGAACTCTGTGGACTCTTGGACTGCCAGTCTGACGCTCTGGTCCAGAGTCACAGGGAGATCACCTTGTCCTTTGCTGCATCTGTTACACTGAAAGACTTGTTAAGGCTGGAATGCTGATTTCTGACTCTAATGCTGACAGACTCCACCTTTAAAGGCTGCCTTTTCTAGTTAGCTAAATCCACTCAGTAACTATGCTACTGACCTATGTGTGACAGCACTTGTGTTAAACACCACCACATCGCTCCCCCTTCCTCCTGGTTTTTCTTGCTTCTGGCCTCTACTGTTTTCACGTCAACATTATATTTTCACTAGACCGTGATAATCAGCCCTGTTCACTGACTCAGCAGCGAATGAATATGTTTGTTTCAGTCATGATGGTAGATAAAGCTGAGGAAAGAAATGGATGGCAAAGGGAAACAAAAGTTTTCTAAAAATGCACATTTCTATGTTACATACATTACTAAAAAGCAGTGCCCTTTCAAATGACCTTCTCCTAAACTGCGAAGTAGGAATCTATATTGAACTATCCCAGAAAATTCAAATTTGCTTCTGAGAAATACTATTCAACCCCTCACCCTCTTATGTCTGCCCAAAGTTTTGGACACAGGGTATGATGAGACCAGTACGTGTCATGTGGTAGTGGCAGGCTAAGGAAGCCAGCAGAAATGCACAGTAGGCAGATTCTAGGATATGTAACATTAAGATTGTCTTTCATCAATAATCATCATGTGGTATTACTAAGTCTTAAGCAAAAACTGCTGGGTGCTAAAGGAATTTAAGGGAGAGATACATTTCCATGCTTAGAATAAACAAATGGGCTGGGGGCTTCCTGGACTGCTCTTCCTCTGAAGCCAGTGTAGCCACACCAGCATTTGCAGAGGAGCATGGTCTCAGAGGCACAGATCAACATGACAATCACTATAGGATAACTGTCCTATCTGCTGTCTCCAAATATTGAAAGGAAGGAAATACTGAAAGGAGAAAGCTAAATAGTTTGTAGGGGAAAGCTATGTAGCCAGCAGCTGTCTGGGCTATGCATGCATGCTTTGAGTCACTGTCCAAAAATGTCCTTGTGACGTAGATTTCCAATAAGTCTGGATAGACTAGACATGGCTAAAAAGCAAGACCAGTCTGTGACCGACCAATGAGAGAAAGAAACTGTGGCTGAGATCCATAAATCTAGAGAGTTGTCAGGAAAATCCCAATCAATTTTTAAGCCTGGAGGTTGCGTCTTCTCTGCTGGTTAAAAAGTTAATTTGTACGTGCCCCTTTCATTTCATTATCCATGCAACACAAATTAAATGGCTTAGCTGTTTCAATAGAGATTAATTACATTAGGCATAAAGCACATTTCCAGTTCGGGCTATGGTTTCTACTTCATTTAATTCATTATCTCATGTGCAATCCAGTGGCATCCTGCAGATAGCAGCTAATTTCAATCACATATGTCTTTTTCAGCATTTTCTTCTCTATATTTCAGGTTTCTCCAGGAAAATTGCTAGCCATAATAAAAGGGAAAAATACATACTTGGACCAAAGGAGTTATCTCCTAAAGGTTTTTTTTTTTTTTTTTTTCCCTGCTTTTATCTGATTGTTTGTGCTTGTTTTTTGTTTTGGTGTCCTCTAATTGAGGTGACAAAGGCATCATCTGGCTACTTTTGCTCTGGCAGGTGGGATGCAGCTAGCTGGAGGGGGCACTGGGTGTGTGTTGGGAGTGGGGTCTGGGTAGGGCTACCAAGGCTGCTAAGGATGGAGCCACTGTCTGTGACTATGGATGACAGGAAAAAGTTTAGGCCCTATGTAGATCTGTTTACCTTGGCCTACTCCTTGCTGGGTATTTTTCACTCAGCAAAAATGTTGGATGCGCTGTATGCATCTGTATGCATGTTTTCCACAGAGTTCTTTCAAAAGAAAGCTCTTTGACGATTACCAAAGATACTACAATTTCCTTGCAACAATGAGCACAGGTTTATAGTACAGAAGAAGAGACTGAAGTCCAGAGTTAAATACTTACACTTGCCCAAATTTCTTATGAAAATGGAATTAAAATTCCAGATGCATGGAATGTTCTTACTGAAAAACAACTTAGAAACTGTCTCAAGGTTTAAGTCATACTGAAGGAAGAAAGAAGAAAGAAAGAAAGAAAGAAAGAAAGAAAGAGAGAAAGGAAGGAAGGAAGGAAGAAAGGAAGAAAGGAATGAAGGGAGGGGAGAAGGGAAGAAGGAAAAAAGTGAGCCTGGTCTGTGACTTAAGCCTTAAAAGATTTGTTAAGAATGAAATACAGGTTATAGCATCCAGCATTCTGCAACTGCAGAATATGGCCAATATAGGGAACACAAGATCATGAAAATTTTATTTGTACTCAGCTTTATCAAGGGGGAAAAAAAGAAGAAAAGAAAGAAAAAGATTATTTACCTTTTTGTTTCCAAAAAAAAGTTTGAGCCTTGTAGATTAATCCAAAAAATTCTTCATGTATGTTCATTTCTCCAGGGCAATACCAGTTTATTCAAGTAAGTATATTCGGAAATGAGAGTGCAAAGTTGATACCATTTAGGAAATCATGATGAATTTTCCAGAAAACTTTTTTTTTTTTCTGTGGAGGGGGAGCTAACATTTCCTCCCTGGTTAAGTGCTTTTCCACCTGCCCCCAACTTTCATATTACACATTCCTAAGGAGGTCTGTAGGAACAACATCCCGTGCTTTGTTTGCACATCCAAATTAGATGACTTAGATGCCTGATCTTGGGGCTTAGGTTTCTTTTTGTAACTTCTGTCAAAACATCACAAGAGAAAGGGAAAGATAATAAGAAACCATCTAAAGACAATCAAACAACCATTAATCCCCTACTCTTTCCACACACGATAAACATTAGCTGGAGCGCAATTAAACTCTACAGTTCACAGATGTTCACAATAATGACTGGCCCACAATAGCATTCTTCTTATTAAGGTGTTTTGGAACTGCACATACGCCAACTCATTCCCACCAGGGAGCTGGGGGATGGAGGAAAACACAGGTAACCAGATATGCCTGGCATATGAAGCAGAAGACAGCTGCCTGCTCTTTCCAGAAAAGGTGCATCAGCAGGATTTATCACCGTGTTTTTTGCCAACACATCACCCCTAACCCCCCTTTGAGTCATCAACAGTGAAAATACAGAACTTGACAGAGGCAGAGACCAAAAATGTGTCCCTGGAGCCTGGAACCATCTGGAAGAAACACAAGTTTTCCCCGGCGCCTGGGTGCTGCTTGCACAGAAGCCAGCTTGGCTCTCACACTGAATGTGCTTTTTTGCCTGGTGCCTTCAGATGCCCCAGACACTTCAAACTATGTTTCCTTTGGGGAAATTAGTTGCATAACAGGGATATGGAAAGGACTGAGAGGAATTTTAAATAGTTCATTAGATATAAAGTGTCAGTAGCAAGTGGCATCCATTTCCTTGAAAAGCAAAAAAACTCTCAGGCTCAGGGAGGAGGGGTGTTCCACTTTCCCACCATCAGACCTGAGCCTGTGGGTTCCCAGCCGTGGCACCCTGTCCCCTGCAAATCAGCCAGGACACTGCTGTGCAACATATACTCTTCTCTTTCTGGATTTGGCCTTAGTTCCTATCCCAGAACAGGGTTTTTTTTTCAGTTGGTGATTTTCATGCTAATAAATGTCTCTGTCTCTGAAGACTTTGGCAAACATGACACAAGAATCTTTACCTTTAAACAAGTAACAAAGCCATTGTGAGCCCTGGAACCTCAGCTCTAAAAATCCCAGAAGCTCCTGGTTGGGCCAGATCCTTGTTGAGAAGAGTGTATTTCTTGGAATGAAATGTTGTGCCCCAAAGGAACACACATTTGGAGGAAGAACTTTGCATCAGTGATGCACCCACCTGGTCTCTGGTGAGGTCCAACGTGACAGGATCTCCTGTGACTGACAGGCAAGACTTTCCTGAAGGAGTGATGAGCCATGAATAGCTCCAGCTTCCTCACATTTTATCAGAGGCTGTTGTTGAATGCAAGGGGATCGAAGACCTTCCAGATTCTGGAAGGTCAGATTTGCAAATCCAGTATTGGAACTATTATCTAGGAAAGAGAAAATACCAGTGCTGAATTTGTTTTAATTAGGGATGAAATTTGTCTTCAATAAAGGAAATCAATTTCATTACACATTTTAAAAAAGTTTTATAATATAAGAAATTTTAATGGTAGAAAATATCTAAATGTAGTCCATTCCACAGTTTTGCCAAACACTTATCTAGGTAGTATTATTTTAATAATCATCCTGCCTTTCAAATACCTGGGGGTTACAAAGTTATAAGCACTATTTTAAAATGTTTTATTTTTTTAAGTTTTTATTTATTTATTTTGAGAGAGACAGAGTCAGCACAAATGAAGAGGGGCAGAGAGAGAGACAGAGAATCCCAAGCAGGTTCCTGCTGTCAGAGCAGAGCCTGATGTGGGGCTCAAACCAACAAACAGTGAGATCATAACCTGAGCTGAAATCAAGAGTCAGAAAGTTAACCAACTGAGCCACCCAAGTGCCCCTATAAGCACTATTTTAATTCTATGCGAAGCATTTCCCATAATCATTGGCATTAGGCAAAGCTTGTGTTTTAGCACATTTCCCTCAACCTCTGCACCCCAATTACCTCCACCCCCATCCCCAGGATGACACACACTATCATACACGTTTACAGCAGAGTCCTTCCTGGTATGTTTGCTTCCTAGATCTGCCTTTCTCTGCCTTCTGCTCTTATCTTTTTCCCTACATCAGAAAACACCTCTCCTGCCGGAGTCCAGCTCCAGCAGGTCCAGGGGTTCCCGAAGGATGAACAGCATCGGCGAAAAAGTGAAAATAAAACAAAACTAAAATAAAAATAAAAATGGACGCAGACAACCACAGTGTGTTGATCTGGACGATTTATTGTAGCAAACGTGGCATTATATTTGCTAGTGATTTCCTTGTAGCATACGTCATCTATGTTTTCTGGCATTACCCAATTTTGAAGTTGTTCCTTTGTGTAATCACCCAATAAGGAATAACATGATTGTTTTCTCGTAACGTTCCCTCCTGCCCTTTGCTTATTAATTTCTTTCATTGTTTTTATTATGTATCTATGTTTATCTATAATCTATAAAGTATTTGCTTTGCTGTTTTCATGAAAGGTCATTTATCTCTCAACACCTCAAGTGGAACAGTTACAGGGACATGACCTCTTAGTTGTGTCCCTGAACCATTCGTGGTTTTGAAGAACAAAGTGTTCGCCTGGGTCCAAGGTGCCAGGAAGGGGCCAAGAGGGCCTTAGAAACCCACGCCTTATACACTCTCAGAGAGACAATGCACCTAGGAACCAATGAACCATTCTGTACTTTAACCGACTAGGTTCAGTCATCATCTGAATGCCTCCTGGGGGCCAAGTGGGCCCAGGGGTTAGAGTGACCTCTGTCCATAGATACACTCCTTAGTTACTGGAGTGGGGCTTTCAAATCCATATGTCTCTCCTTTGTTGGCTGCCTTTGCTGGCAAGTGCATGAGGCTATCCTTCCAGTAAGTAGAGGAGTCTCCATAGGGGATGGCAAGGGCTAAACGTAAGGCCACACAATTTCTTGTGGAACCTTATTTTCTTCCCTAATGGTTCTTTTCCCAGGAGATCTGTCGAGGGCAATTCCCCAACAGACAATACCCCAGGTAATTTTAAGGCCAAATTACCTAAAAGCGGGAGTACAAGAAGCTTCACTGTCGGTGGACCGCCTTGCAGTCACCAATCTGTCCACAGCCCGGGCCTTGCCACTCAGGCTGGGATAGCTCTGCTTCCAGCACTCTCCCCTGGGCCTTGTGCTGGAGTTTCTATGGACTGCAAGATCATGATGACAGTTACTCTGTGTGTTGTCCATACTCTATTTCTAATTGTTAGTTAAGTTTGGATGAAAAGTACAATGTACTGCATGCAACAGTAAAAGAAAACCACAAAAGGAGAAGTTGCTGGCCCAGCAGTATGTGCAGACTGAGAAGGACTGGTTCAGGACTATACCTATGTGATCTTGGGTCTCAGGGACTCGCTCAGGGGATCTGAGAGGTCCAAACATTCTTGAGTAAAATGAACATTTAAACTGAAAGATAGATGACTGGATATTTTTAAATGTTTATTTATTTATTCTGAGAGGTGCGGGGAGGAGTAGAGAGAGAGAATTCTGAAGCAGGCTCCACATTGTCAGTGCAGAGCCGGATGCAAAGCTCGAAATTACCAACTGTGAGATGTTGAACTGAGTCAAAGTCAAGAAGAGTCTGATGCTTAATAGACTGAGCCAAGCAGGTGCCCCAAATGGCTGCATTTTAATGTAACAGAGTGAAAAAAAATACATTGTAATTATTTCAGTTTGCATATCCAGGGGGAACTTTCTTTTAAGAAACTACCACTTGTGGAGTTTTGGGCATAGTATCGAAGAAGAATATTGACAATTAACTGAAAAGATGGCAAAGCAAAGCAAAGAAAAAAAAATAGCTTTGACGAGTCTGGAGAATTCTGCTTTCCTCAACTTCAAAATTTATTTCATTTTTTAAGCTTTTTTTTAAAGTTTATTTATTTTGAGAGAGAGACAGAGAGACAGAGAGCATGCACAGGAAGGGGAGAGAGAGAAGGAGAATCCCAAGCAGATTCTGCAGTCAGCACAGAGCCTGACATGGGGCTTGAACTCATGAACAGCGAGATCATGACCTGAGCCAAAGCCAAGAGTCAGACACTTAACTGATTGAGCCACCTGACAACCCCCAAAATTTATTTTAAAAAACTTGCTGCTTTTACTAATAGAAAGTGACAATAAGGGGCACCTGAGTGGCTCAGTTGGTTAAGCGTCCAACTTCAGCTCAGGTCATGATCTCACAGTTGGTGGGTTGGAGACCCAAATCAGGCTCTGTGCTGACAGCTCAGAGCCTGGAGCCTGCTTCAGATTCTTTGTCTCCCTCTCTCTCTGCCCCTCCCCCACTCATGCTCTGTGTCTGTCTCTTAAAAATAAATAAAAATGTTAAAAAAAAGATTTTTAAGGGGCGCCTGGGTGGCGCAGTCGGTTAAGCGTCCGACTTCAGCCAGGTCACGATCTCGCGGTCCATGAGTTCGAGCCCCGCGTCGGGCTCTGGGCTGATGGCTCAGAGCCTGGAGCCTGTTTCCGATTCTGTATCTCCCTCTCTCTCTGCCCCTCCCCCGTTCATGCTCTGTCTCTCTCTGTCCCAAAAATAAATAAACATTGAAAAAAAAATTAAAAAAAAAAAAAGATTTTTAAAAAAAGTAAGAAAGTGACAATAAGAATGCTGGGCATGACATGATGATTCTTCTGAGCTTCTGGAAGCTCAGAAACTTTGAGCTCACATACAGTAACTCTATTATATGAACTACATACATGTGTATAGTTTTCTCCTCTCCATCTATAGTTTTCATTATTTTATCATCATTGCAGTTTGTACACTTCTATTGTAAGTCATGATGGCTTCTTCTTGAAAACAAACTTTTCAGACAAATTTGATGAATTCGTCCTTCTTAGGGCACCGATTCTCATGAAGAAGGCACAAGTGCCTTGACACTAAGACCCCACTTCATCACAGCCTGCCTGGCTCCCAAGCACATCTTTGACCAGGTGTCCCATCCAGAAGAGACAGATTGGAAGGACAGTGGAACGTCAAGTCTAATGTGAACCCAATTGTTTTAACTGTTTTCCTATATGAACCAGATTCCCTTTTAAAAATTGGAAAGATATCAATCCTCAAGGTCCTTGAAACTCTAGGAAATGTCTTGAAAAAATGCACTTGCACTTCTCATCTGGCGTGAGGACCACTTATCCAGGGCAGAGCCAGGTCTAGATGGGGTTCATCCAATTCAGTTAGATTGAAATATCCTTGAACTCAATTTGGTACTCCAGCTTTTGACCTAGCACAAGCCAAGCACTAAGAAAAGAATGGCTGGGGGCTCCTGGTCCCACAGGGGTGGCTCATCTCTGGCTAAGTTAAAAGCATCAGCAGTTCTAGTTGCTGTTTTCAGTACAGCTCTCTTTGTTTTGGAAAATAAAACAATAGTGATAAATATTTACATTCAAAACAAAAACATTTTGACAACAATTGCAGCTGCTAAATGATTTATGAGGCTTGTGTGAAATCAAATAGAGAAAGGAGAGAGATAAACACGTTGCTGCTAAGAAAGAAGGGCTCTCTGACTTTGATTTAGTAGACGATGAAGGTTTCCTAGAGCAGAATTATACAGTAACACTTCTTAAGGGAGTTCGGTTTAAAAATATGATACACTTAATTGCCATTTGATCATTAGCATTTTTGCTATCATTAACCTTCAGCTGACAAATTACCTACTTAAGAGAGCTATGTTTCAATTTAAACTGTCACAAGGGATGGTATACTCTGTGTATTTGGGTCAAAAGCCAGATCCCTGGATGAAAACCCAACTCTGTGACTGTAGGAAGGAAATATCTCAATGTGGCTTAAGTTTGCCAAATACACAGGCAATTCTCAAATAATGGAGTGTGCTAATCAACAATATAGCACTTCTTTTTGTAAATGTTAACATTTTTGGTCAAAGTGTGCAGATAACTGGGTAGCTTCTGTTCAACATTGAGCCCTCACCCTGTAGAGCTGAACCAGTGGCCTTACAAACTGAGAATTACAAATTTAATCCTCCCTGGGGATTTTGCTCCTCAGCAGGGAACAGCCTGTCAGAATAGCAATGGTGCGCATACTACTGAGTCAGAAGACTTGAGTTTGAATCTCTTCTCTGACTCTTATTAACTGAGTGGCCTGGGCCAAGTTAATTAATTTCTGAGTCTGCTTCCTCACACATAAAATAGAAAAAAAGGAATATCGGGGCGCCTGGGTGGTGCAGTCGGTTAAGCGTCCGACTTCAGCCAGGTCACGATCTTGCGGTCCGTGAGTTCGAGCCCCGCGTCGGGCTCTGGGCTGATGGCTCAGAGCCTGGAGCCTGTTTCTGATTCTGTGTCTCCCTCTCTCTCTGACCCTCCCCCGTTCATGCTCTGTCTCTCTCTGTCCCCAAAAAAATAATAAACGTTGGAAAAAAAAATTTAAAATAAAAAAAAAAAAAAAGAAAAAAAGGAATATCTGCCTCATGGTAATGCTATAAGTATTTAATGAGATAATTCAAGTAAAGAACCTGGCAGCCCAATAGACGCTGAATAAATAGTAACTAATTGCTGTGATTGTTTGGAGACCCTTTTGAAATGACTGACCTCAACTCATATTTATCTAGAGTCTACCAGGCACAGGGACTTACAGACAGCAAAGTGAGGACTCTTTAGTTAGTGAGCTAGATGTTTGTCCACACACACCCCTTCCTCCCACAGGGTGAGTGTCCATCTCTGGGGCCACAGATATATGCATGGACCTACAAGTCCAGGTGGAAGGAAATCTGGTAGTGGCATAAAGATAAGGAAAGCCACTGGCCCCCAAATGGAAAGGAAGGACAGAGACGGTAGAAGAAGAAACCTGCATGCCCGGTCTAGTGCAGCAGGCACGCAGGGTACTCAAGAAGAGGACTGGGACTGAACCCCAGCAGTGCCTTACTAGCTAGAAAAAGAGGGGCAGTGATAGTCAAGGACAAACCTGGCAGAGGCCCCAGGTGAGCCACAGAGCTTGGTGTGCCCTGCATCCCCAAAGGTATGGAACTGCAGGCCTGGCCAGGAGCTGTACCAGAGCAATAGAAGAGTCTGCTGCATGGTGTGTGGGTGGAGAACGGGGACAGACAGGAACAGACAGCCTGCTTGCCTGCAGCAGTAAATGTAAGTCGAGCTCCAATACAGCAGTGGTAGGCAACGGTGAAAGCCAAAAAAGTTACAGAGAATGACCGGATAAGGGGCCCTGGAACCCCTATCCCAGCCTGCTTGGCCTCTGTGAGAGTTAAAACCAGGCTGCCTCCTCCCCAGTAATAGCCCCCAGGAGCTGAGGAGCAGACAGCAAACCACAGTCATGGAGAAAGTATATGCATTGAATTACTGAGTGTCTTTCTTCCTCTGCAGGTTGGTGGCCCCAAAAATGCTTTTGATGAACAGATGATGAGTAACAATGCAAGATGATCTATGATGAACATTATGTGGGCTTGTCATTTGAATCAAAGTGCAGGAGAAATCACTTTGGGGTCTGCTGAGGTCTAAGATGAACTTTATTTCAAACTGAGTCCTGATGATGAGTGGAATTTAAACTTAAAAAAATAAATAAAAAATGAAAATTAGCATGAGCACAAACGTGAGGGCTAAAACACATTTGCTGTATTCAGAAGTCAGCAACAGTGCTATTAGATCAGGCAAATAGTCTGGAAAGGTAGGTTTCCAGACATGGACAGCTTTTGGAAGGCACGTGATCCAAAGCCAGGGAAATACGCAAATGTCAATTTTGACTGTCCATCAAACTCTATTATACACAAGAAAATTTCCTAAATATATTATTTTTTAATGTTTATTCATTGCCTTTGCTGGCAGCAATATTTTCACAATCAGCAAATACTGGTTGTTAAAAAATACACAAAAATAATAGTTATTAAAATTGATTTCTATAAAGATTACTATTGCTGGTTCCTTCCCAAATGTCTGGCAGTGGGCAAAGAAAGATACTGTTAACATTTAGTATCTGCTGTGGTAACCTTGGCATAATAGAGTGAACACAGACTTTAATGGCAGTTTAATTAGATTTACCATGGGGAAGATGTCACATAGGAGATGTGGTTCTTCTATATTTGGAAACCTGTATGATGACATTAATAACTAAAAAATGCACAAAATAATAAAACACTGGGAAGACCACAGTTATTTCTGTCCTTTTCTCCATGTAGTTTAAATACATATGCTGTCTCCTGTTGTGCAAGTGTCTAGGTGCCTTTAACATTTATGGGAGTTGACTGCATATGGAGAGGAGGGTAACATGCTATGTTTCACATTTTGTGAGCAGGCAGCATACCTCCAAGAAAGATTTTGTAATTGATTCTACATTTTGTTGAATGAGAAGAAAAGGCAGTTTTATCTCAAGTGTGAAAAAAACATAGAGGGTCCACCAGAAACCCAAGATGCAGCAAATGGTCTCCATCACAAAGAAAACTGATGATATATTATAATTATCATTTTCTCCAACACCACAGGGACTAAAAAAATCAAGAGATCTAAGCATGTTTTTCTTTCTTAACCTGTTACCATAGAAAGAGGCTAAAACTTGCTTTAACAGAGACAAAGGAGAGTATGTAGAAGGAATATTTTCTAAGTCATTTCTAAACTTTGCACATAAAACTATGGCTGGACGCTCAGCCACCATGTCTACACCTGCAGTGAGAGCCAGGAGTCACCTTGCAGCATCCAGGTGCTTTCTACAGGACTGAGTCATGCCAGCACCCAAACCCAGAAGGTGGCAAGGCTCTGATCCGAAGATCCTGGAAAGTTGTTGACTCCCTCTGAGCACTTTGGAAGAAGACCCATGGATTCTGAAATGATGGCTTGAGTATTCCACTGGGAATCTTCCAGAAAAGTTAAGCAGAACTGAGAACTACCCACGCACAAGCTAGAGATTTTAAAAATCTCTTTAAAGAGCATGGAAAGTACAAAGAGTTCTTAAGACATCAATTAACTGAGAAAATCAAATTTCGTAGCAGTTCAATAAGATTGGTGAGCTTATTGTCAGGTCCTAAACTACAGGTGACCCTTGAACAACACAGGGGTTAGGGGCACCAAACCAAGGGCAATTGAAAATCTGCATATAATTTTTGATCCTCCCAAAACTTAACTATTAACCTACTGTTAACCAGAAGACTTACCAATAAGATAAACAGTTGGTTAACACATATTTTGTATGCTCTTGTATTATATACTGTATTCTTACCATAAAATAAACTTGAGGGGTGCCTGGGTGGCTCACTCAGTTAAGCATCTGACTTTGGCTCAGGTCATGATCTCACAGTTAGTGGGTTCAAGCCCCGAGTCAGGCTCTGAGCCTGGAGCCTGCTTCGGATTCTGTGTCTCCCTCTCTTTCTGTCCCTCCCCTGCTTGCATTCTATCTCTCTCTCTCTCAAAAATAAATGAACATTAAAAAAAATTTTTTTAAGTACACTAGAGGACAAAATGTTATTCAGAAAATCATAAAAGTGGCTGAGTCAATTAAGCTCTCCACTCTTGATTTCAGCTCAGGTCATGATGCCAGGGTCATGGATTTGAGCCCCACTTTGGGCTCCGTCCTGGGCATGGAGCCTACTTAAGATTCTTTCTCTCTCCTCCACTGCCCCTCTCTCCAACTTGCACGCTCTCTATATATAATAAAAAGAAAATCATAAGAAAGATAAAATATGTTTATGGTACTGAATTGTCTGCATATAAGTGGACCCACACAGTTGAAAGCCATGTTGTTCAAGGCTCCACTATAGATTCTAAGGCTGCGCTCCAGAAGAGTGTTCTGTGGGTCACCTGCAAGAGAATGGGGGTTGAAGGAGATGGTTAACACATTTTCCTCTACCCCTGCCCAAGTCTACTGAATAATCACTTGGGAATGGGGACAGATTTTGATAATCTGGATTTTCACCACTCCCGCTGCCCCTGCCTCCAGGTGATTCTCATATATGCAAAACTCAGGAAGCACTCCAAATCTGAAAAATGAATAAAAACAAATAGGAAAGAATTGCAAGGTCTCCCCTTCTCAGGCTTTCAGTGAGGAAATGAGGAATGTACACTTTGATAACTGTTCTTAGTAAAATCATTCTTTAAATTGATCAGAAGTAAGTAGGTCTTGGATTGATGAGTCATCAACATTTTTAAGAACTTGCTATGCAGTAGTCAGTGCTCTAAATCCTTTCCATATATTATCTCATTTAATCCTTAAGGCAAACTAACTTTAAGGAGATACTTTTATTATCCTTAATTGATAGAATGTTAAATGAGATTTACAGATAAAATTACATTAGAAGTCAGATCCTTTCCAATGAAAGTAGCGATCAAGGAGAAGACAAACCAGAAAGGAAGCAAAAGACCACTGGGCCTTGTCCAAAGCAACATGTGTCCTAATTTCCCTCTAAGTGGAGAGATGAACAATACAAACTACAAAAAAAAAAAAAAAAAAAGGAAAGCAATGTGCCTTTTAAGTCCTAGAAACAAAGATAACAACTCCTTCTGGATATAATAAAGATCTAACATTCTGTGTCTGTTTTTCATTCATTTTTATGTATTTAGGAATGTGAGTTACTGTAAGGTGGTCAAACTGCCTTTGGTTACTTGTTTCTATGTATAGAATAAAACATCGGAGCATTCCCATAAAACACATGTGACACTCTTCTCCATGGATTTATTAAAAAGACCCCCAGAGAAGAGAGTTATAAAATCTGATCAAGTCAGCACTTCCAGCTGTGTAATTGACATCCATTATTTTCTATTGACTGCTGTGCAGAACTTCAATTTCTGTAGCATAAACAGAATTCCCATTTCTTTTGCAAGGAGACTGCCATAGGGTAGAGCTAAAAATAAGGTTCATCAGCAAAATCATTTTATAAATTCCCAGAAACTTTGGGGAAAGCTCCTAAGAAAATGGTTTCCTATGGACGTACTTCTCTCTATCTTTCAAGTCATTACATTTGTTCTACACAATTTTTTTCTACGTATAGCATATAACGTAGAGTACAAACTTCCTGAAGAATCAGGTAGCAGCTAAGAAAGAATAGAAATGTTGAAAAACATCTAAGGTTCCATTCTTCCTTCTTTTCCTTTGGTCGATTCCTAAAGGTAAGATACTGCACCCTGCCAGAAACAAAGCAATACAAATATTCCACACTTTGCAATTATTATCGCTTCTGTAACATCAAAACATAGGCTCATGTTTTATCTTGGTGCTGAAGGGGAGCAGAATATGCCACTCCCCAAATACGCCTCTTTGGCATAAGGATTACTTTGAGAAATTGCAGACACAGGAGAAGCTCTGAAGACAAGAGTAGAAGTTATCCTTTTGTAAGAGAAATTTGTATTTGTGAAAGAAATCTCTGTGAATAAGGGTGTCTCCTCTCTGTTATCAGGAAGAGAAAGATGACTAAATCTCCAGAGAATTTTATCAGTGGAGAAAGCACCAATATAAAGCTACATAGCTATTCTTACCATTGTTTACCTGCTTTTCTGGTTACCTCCCTTACGTGTTCCTGGCCCCATCCCCTGCTTTTCCTTCCTTCCTTCTTTCTTTCTTTCTTTCTTTCTTTCTTTCTTTCTTTCTTTCTTTCTTTCTTTCTTTCTTT